>NC_081534.1:21300268-21630268 GCF_030273125.1 Centropristis striata | reverse complement strand
ACTGAACCCATCAGCAACCCCATCCGCCTGCTATATACGTGAGATTTGCAGAGATAATAAAGCATAAATATTTAAATTAATTAATTTCAGAGAAGATTAGAAATCTGCATAAGGTTAAATAAAAGTGAAGGACTTTTAAGATTCAATCATAGTTCTGTAACATACCTGTATCTGGTCTAACAGGTTCCTGGCCTGCTGCAGGGCCACCGCTTCTCCTGGCTGATGCACATCTGGATCACGGGTCACTTCTTGAAGCCACTGCAGCAGCTTCTCTTCCATCTCCCGGTAATTCTGCCACTGGTGGACCAGACTGTCAATAATGCCCCTTCGCTGCTGTGCCCGCCTCACGACACCCTGCCACTGATTACTCAACAAGGCCAGCTTCACACTGAAGTCATCTCTGTTTGGGGGACAAGAGCAGGAACTTGTCACTTCTTTTTCATGGGATAGAAAATGTTTTCGACAGGATTGTGTGTGTCTTTGCATGAGTGTTACCTGTCGTCCACTTGTCCCTGGTCCAACATATGATGGCCATCGCTGATGATGGAGTAGAGAATCTGCTGCCTGCTAAACATCTCTGCATGGAACAACTGCAAGCACATATACATGCAATGAATACTAGCACTGCATGTGCAAAGAAAGCAACAGGCATGTACTTTCATGCTTTTCTGACCTCGTGGTCTCTCTGCTGCTCCAGCAAACTCTGGTAGTTTCCTGAGATCTCGGCAGCCAGCTTCTGTTCAGTCTGGGACAGGAAGTCCATCCACGCCTCACACTTCTGCAGGAAACTCTGCTGCTGGAGCAACACCGCCTGCAGTTTACTGGAGAGGTACAGAGAGACGTCGTTCAGGGCTTAAACAACATTATTACTGAAGAAGACTGAAAACTGGGAATGTTACGTGTTGTCACTCCTAATGTCATTCATTGTTTGTCCATAATTTATAAACAATTATACAGCATATACAAAATAACTGAATCACTTGCCAAGTTGTAAGCTCATATCTAATTGAAGGACACATTTCCATGTATCTCCTCCAATGCCTGTGCATCTTGTTTAGTCTTTATAGCAACTTTTTTATTTATTAGAAAGGACCACCTACTTTCTGAAAGAAGGAGGACAATTATCATGGTAAAATGACTTTTAGTAGCCAATGTTTTATAAAAGATGGCAACCTCCCATCACATACCCTCACCTCTCTGGATCCCAACTGAATCGATTTGATGCATCCAATTTAAAAAAAATATTTTATCATTTTTTTAGTGAGCACACTGGGCATCCTGTATTTATTTATCTATTGTTATTATTACCATTTTTTAAATCATTTTTTCTCTTTCTCCTTCTTTCGCCTCCCTTTATATTACTATATATATTTATTTGATTGTATTTATTTATCTTCTATTATTTATCTATTTATCTGCATCTACCAATTAATTTGTTTTTCATTTTATTATTATTATTATTATTATTATTAATAATAATAATAATAATAATAATAATAATAATAATTTATTTTCTCTCCCTCTTTGTTCTTCTTCGTTCTAATGTACTGGTTACAAAAAAAAAGTGAGCTGTGGAATAACTTTATATCTTGTATTGATGCTAACTCAGCACACTTGTTACCTGAACCTCTCAGTGAGGTGAGCGGAGTGAGCGGCCCAGGATCTGTTGAGACTTTGCAGCCGTTTGACGTCTCTGTCACTGACTGGCAGTCTGTACACCAACTCGTTCACACGCTCCAGGTCTGGAGACAGACTGCTCAGCTTCAACAGGTGAACCTGGGAACACATTATTACACATTTTCAGTAGGAGAGTCAATGAACAAACACGCTTTGTCCATTAATTTTAAGTGAATCTCATTAATTAAATTCATTGTAATGTTTTCGGAGTTGTTGTCAGAGTGATATATTTTACATCATTAATGTAGACTTTGTGATGAAAAAGCACCAGGTGTTCAAACACAGATATTAAAACAATAATCTAGACAGCAAAGTTTTTCCTACTTTCAGTTTTTCCATTCGTGTCTGGACCAGCGGGAGCTCTGGTGAGCCGACTGGGTCCGACTCCTTCAGCACCTCCTCGGCCTCCTTGGCCTTATTGATCAGTGTGTCCAACTGCTCTCTGAAGCCCTCACAGGCCTGAGATCCAGACTACAAACAGCCAGACAGACAGACAGAGAGATGACCTACCATTTTCATATATTGGTGTTTTATATCTGAAACAGTAAAAACAGTCTGCTATCCTACCTGCAGTACTTCCTGCTGCCTGTGAAGGGCATGCTCCAGTGTTGCGAGGCGATGTGTGAGTGACAAGTGGTCGGACTGGAGGGCTGCCGAGGACGAGGCGTCAACTTGGCTCTTCAGCTGCTCCCCTAAAGCCTGCAGCTGCTGGAGGGACTGCTGCACTGAGGCCTGGTCACCAAGGCACGCCTGCAACAGTAATGCCATCAGAGAGGCAGGTTAGGAGCAGAATCACTGAATGTATTGACATTATTCAAAATTTATTTTCAAAAACAGGTTTGCATGTTTTCATATTTTAGTGGTTATCCTTTGAGGTTTGAAAGGACAAAGAGAGCCACGTGATTCTTTTGCTCAAGGTTTTGCGTTAAGCTCTCTTGCAAGAAGCTTTTCAGAAAGGAACAGCCCATGCACCGACAATAGTTAGGATTTCTCAACGACTTAGTGTCTAGCAACAGTGTGCATCAGTGATCCTCAGTCAAAATAAAGGTCTGCTTACAGTATTAGGACAGTGTGTCTCTAGACATTGCTCAGCGTGGCCCTACACGCCCAGCATGACATCGGGGGACCCCTGCAGTGTAAATCAGGGCCCTGTCTTTCCCTTTGCAGTCTCCTTTTTCAAAGGGCTTTTGTTAGATTGGGCTGTGAATCTACATTCAAGCTGACAAAAGGGCAGGGTGCAATTTGGTATTCTGCGGAGGGGACAGAGGCTTTGTGAATCCTCATAGTGAGCTGACAAGCCGTTTCGGAGCTTATTCACAAAATCTGAGGAAGGAGGCAGAGGACTCGTTCCTCCCTTTAGGCTCTGTTCACCTTTCATTGTATTGTCTTTCCTTTTCATTTATTTTCTCTTTCCTAGCCTAACCTTACACTTGTGACTCGCGAGATGCGTGTGGCGTGGCCGTATCTGTAGTTATCCTGCCCTCTGCTTCTAGTATTTTCTCTTTTGTTATTATTTTGCTGTCTTTTGGAAGTTTATGGGCGTCAGTAAAGGGGCTTTGACCCCATGTGGGTGTGTAACCCCCAGCCTTTTACAGGGAGCAGGGTATGCAGTCTGTTTTTATGCCAGGGTCGTCAAATACTGCCGTTTTGTCTCCTTCTGCGATACTAACGCACAATGCTGTGTCTGTTTGACCAACACATGCAGCGACATAATAAAGAAAATCTGCCTATGCAGCACCTTGCTGCAGAGATATGTGGCAGTGTGGGTGTGTTTATTTGTGCATTAGAACTCAACCGCAATAAAACAGAAGGTAAAATTTTATTTCTCTGATTCACTACTTTGTTCTTGCCGGTGCTGTTCTCTCTCTTCATTCACTGTCTAGCTCACTCGACCACCGCTGCTTCTCCAGCTCATTGAGCAGGGAGAAGCGGACAAAAGGGGACAAACACCAACCGACAAATTAACATATTATACCTTAAAAAAATATTCAAGCCATACAAAACGTGGATGTAATTATAATGTAACTCCTGACTGAGAAAACACTCTAAACAAGCATATGGTGGACTCCTGTGTTACATTGTCCTATCTCTACTCACGTTGCAGTCCGTTATCCAGGTGCTGCTCTCCTCCTCTGTGATCTCCCTGTCGGTGGCACTCTTCAGCAGGCGATCGGCACGTTCCTCCTGCTTCTGAACTGCTGTCACACACTGGCCACACAGCGTCCTGTAGCGCTGCCACAACCCCAGCAGGGCTTTACTGCTCCTCAGCTGCTCCGAGATCTGCTCCAGTAGACTGTTCCACCTGTAAGAGAGGAGGAGAAACATGTTGTTATGTATTGAATAAGCCCAGAAGCTGCTGTAATTTAATTATAAACGTGTTTTTGTTATCTTACCTAAAGTTGACGTCACGGAGAGCTGTGTTGAGGGTTTCAGCCACAGACGGGTGGCTCTCTGTCAGTAGCTGGTGTGTTACAGAGCCAAACTTCCTCAGGCTGCTCTCCTGTTTATCCATCTCCTCCTGCAGGTTCTGAAAAACATAGACACCAAAAGTTGATTTCTTCTTCAATATTTGTTAAACTTGCTAAACAGATTCTCAAGAAGACTTATTGATTGTGGAATACTGGAGATTTTCCTATTCACAGTGACCTCAGCAGTTATTTAACTAAAGTATTTCAGTAAAAGTGAGAGCATTGACAACTAGAGGTTGACCGATTAATCAGTACTGATACAACATGGACATTTAGGACATTTTATTCAAGTATTGTATCCAATGGAACTGGGCTCCAATAGTGGCAGATGGCTGTATGGCATTATTTAAGTGCAAATTAAATGTAGATTTTATTATATACTGAATACATAAAAGCAAAAAATGTAAATATATGTAATGAATGTAAGTTTTCTTTTCAAATTTGTCTTAATTTTCAGATTTACGTATCTATTTTGGTATTTATTAGTTTGAGTTTGATATCGTCTAATTAACTGCCTTTTTCCTGGTCCAAACTATCGTTATAATATCGACCTTTAGAAATCCACTCTGTATCGACCTCCACTATCACATATGCAAATATTTTTCAGGGCCCACTCTGTCCACATCTGCTCCTCCTTCTTACCTCCAGACTCTCCACCTGCTGCTGCACTGCCTCCAGAGACCCGTTAAGGAGGCGCAGCCTGGACACAGAGTACCTCCCCTCCATCAGGTAACCATTAATCTCCTCCGAAGCTCGCCGGTACAGCGTCCACTGCTCCAGCACCGACCGCAGGCTCACCTTCATCTGACTTATCTGATAGGAGAGAAAACGTCTGAGTGTTTCAGAACACAACGGAGAAATGTAGGCAACAACATGAGGGTACGAGATCCAAGAAGCTCACCATGTGGTCCAGATGAGCCCAGGACTGGTTCAGCCCTTTGAGGGTCTCCTTGACGACAGAGCAGGCTGCTCCTTTCTTATCCTGGATGAGAGCATTTCCACGTTCCTCTGCTTTCTCTAGATCCTTCTCTTTTTCCTTCACTAATTCTTCCAACTCCTGCAACAAACAAATATGTTGCATTACTGTCAGAAATATATAGAACTGTGTGATGCACCAGGATCGTTGCTGTATGTATGTGTACCTGACAGTCTTTAAGTGCATTCTGCACCGATGCTACGTCCTCTATCCTGTGTCTCTTCTTCAGTTTCTCCTCCTGTAGTGTCAGCCACGTTTTCAACGCCTGAACTCCATTTTCATGCTCCAACCAACCTTCCAAAAGTCCTTCCAAAAGCTGAATCTGAAAGACAAATAGAAGAACTCAGACATAGCAAATTGAAAATATAAGAAGAAAACAGTCAGGTGTATTTCTAGATTGATTACCTTTTCAGTGATGAGCCCCTGCAGTATCTGCCACCGTCTGTTCATCGCTCCCAGCTTCTCAGCAAAGTCTGTTTTGTCACTGCGCTTTCCCTCCACATCCTGGCTGCTGATCTGCAGCACCGACTGGTTTACGAAGTCCACAGTCAGCTGCTTACAGGTCAGATCTATGCGGAAACCCTGAGAAATACAAATGGGACGTGATGAGGGAGAGGGAATAAGAAGAAGGCCAGCGAACTTAGGGCTGTTGAAAGACCTTTTAACTAATAACATATCAAGCTCTGAGAGATAAAGGGCGAAAAGAAGACTAAGGGGGAAGATAAAGGTCTCTTTTGTTTAACATATGCACATTTTATTTTGTAATTTTTTAAATCTATTTTATTTGAAAATGTTCCATTTCTCTTTTTAATGTAGTAATTTTGTATAAAGTTCTCAAAATACAATCCTTTTATAATCTGTTTTATACTGTACCTATGAATGCAATTTAACATTTCTTTCCTATAAATGGAAATAAGCAACAATATACTGTGTGTATAGTCTTTGGCTCAATAAAGAATATTTTATTATAGTGGGGCGGATTAGCTCAATATTTTACAACAATCGTTCACTTTGTGATAAAAGCATGAAATTTGGTAGATGTGTTGGTGAATATGTTTCGAACAAATCTGGATATTGGGCCACCTCAAAAGCGCCCCCTAGTGGCCGTGGCAGGCATTTGTTATACAAATAAATCAATGATGAATAAAAACTGCCCTTTTAATAATACCAACTGGTGATGAATTGTATATTGTTGGAAAGCCTGATTAGTCACCTTTACAACGAGGTACAGCTTGTAAGGATAGTGCATTCATGGAATGGGCAACGGGGCTAAACGTGTGGGTAGCACCCCCCAAAAATGTGCATCCCCTGTGGGGCGGATTAGCTGAACAATCGTTCATTTTGTGATAAAAGCATCGAATTTGGTACACTCATTGCTGAATTTTTAGCCATTTTTAAAAATGGCCGCCGGTGGTTACTGGCGAGGAATGCTTTGCCTACCCTACAGCTGCTGTTTCATGTTTTCAGCACCACAAATATAATTTAGAGACATGTTAAAGTGACAAAAGCTTTATTACAGTCTCATAGAAAAGACAATATTGTATGACCTGCAACAATAAAAACAAAACACATTTAGACAGAGAAAAAAATCATACATTTTTAAAAATTCTACTAGGGTTACTTGTAGCAGGTACTCTCTGGCAAAATCCTTGTACTGAGGTGTGTGACTTAGTCAGGCGGCTTAGCCAAATAAAGGGGACACGCCGGACAAGAGCACCACATTTTTTCCACATATTCTCTATCATTATAGGTTTCAATTTTTAGTAGGAGCCACTTCATCAAGATTGCGGTGATGGCAGCCATATAAAGTCTATGAGAAATGCTATATCTTCCAAGCCACTCAGAAGGTCAATCTTGGTGTCAAAATATACATTTTCTGGGTCCAGGAATCATTTAAAGCTATTGAGAATATCACTAGATGATTATTTGATCCAATAGATATGTTCATTTTCACTCAGACTGGGCAACTCGCTTCAAGTGCTGCAGCAGGGAATCCTGAGTTGAAACTGTTTGGAATCAATGTTCACGGGAGAGTGTGGATTAGCTGCCATGTACACTGCTCAAAAAAAGTCAAGGGTACGCTTTCATCTCATGTCAGATCTTGATCAACAAATTATTTACAGTGAGTCATCCAGTGATATTCTCAATAGCTTTAAATGATTCTTTGACCCAGAAAATGTATATTTTGACACCAAGATTGACCTTCTAAGTGGCTTGGAAGATATATTGGTTCTCATAGACTTATGGCTTATATGGCTGCCATCTCCTATCTGCAATCTTGATGAAGTGGCTCCTACCAAAAGTTGAAACCTTTGGTGATAGAGAGCATGTGGAAAAATTTTGGTGCTTTTGTCCGGCGTGTCCCCTTTCTTCTCAAATCTGGTCCTAAGCCGCCTGACTAACTGTGATGGAGTTATAAAATACATTTAAAAAAATAAAAAAAGAACCACATGGGCAAAGGAGACATTACATATAGTGTGTGTGTGTGTGTGTGTGTGTGTGTGTGTGTGTGTGTGTGTGTGTGCAGAGAGGGATGTCCACATTCCACAGGACATAATTTAACAGTGTCTTATTAAGCTTTCACACCCAACAGCCACTGATACATGTTCCAAGCTAACTAGCTAGCTTAAGTACCTATTTTTGCTATCTTGCTAATTTACTTTTCCGCCAAGGCCCATGATGATTGTTTTTCTCTTTAGCCTTTATGATGTTCATAGCATATTTTATTCATAATTATAACAGGTGAAATACAATATTTAGACATACCTTGATGGACAGTCCACTGCACTGCTTGTCCCAGGAAGCAAATGCTAGCTAGCTCATTTGCTAGCTAGCTCGATGGCTAGCCCGATTGTGGTGGGGCAGGAAAAATAACTGAAACAGTGTCTAACTGTATTTTTGTTAATTTAATGTGTATTTACATTTTTTAATTTACGTTTGTATATTTAGTTTACATTTTTTAAATATTTTAAGAAATAATTTAAATATTTTTTGTAATTTTAACGAAGAAAATGACTGCTATGGCCACTAGGGGGCGAATTTGCGATGGCCTAATACACAGATTTGTTTGAAACATATCCACCAACACATCCACCAAATTGTGTGCTTCTATCACAAAATAAACAATTCTTGTGATTTATTGAGCTAATCCGCCCCACAGGGGATGCACATTTTTGGGGGGTGCTACCCACACGTTTAGCCCCGTTGCTCATTCCATGAATGCACGATCCTTACAAGCTGTACCTCGTTGTAAAGGTGACTAATCAGGCTTTCCAACAATATACAATTCATCACCAGTTGGTATTATTAAAAGGGCAGTTTTTATTCATCATTGATTTATTTGTATAACAAATGCCTGCCACGGCCACTAGGGGGCGCTTTTGAGGTGGCCCAATATCCACATTTGTTTGAAACATATTCACCAACACATCTACCAAATTTCATGCTTTTATCACAAAGTGAACGATTGTTCAGCTAATCCGCCCCACTATTAGTAGCGATATCTTTTGTAGTTTAACCAGAATTGTACAAATACTGAACTTTATTTTAATTTTATATTGTTATATTTAATGTTATATATTGTTATTGTTACCTATTTTGTTAATTGTTTTTCTTATATTATTCTATATTGTGTTTGTATTTGTAATTGTTTTTGTAACTTTGGAGCCATCTGGAACCAGAATTTCCTTCAGGATAAATAAAGTTTTATCTTATCTCTTTGGTTGTGGACAGAAATTAACGTTTTCTACCTTGTACTTCTGTAAGAAGTCCTGGACCACCACAGACCCTACAGCTCCCAGGATTCTGTCCAGGTCTTCCTGTATGATGTTCTCCATGAGAGAGATCCAGCTCATCAGCTCTGTGATGGCGTGCCGGGATGCCAGCTTCTCCATCTGTAACTATGGAACGAGAGCAGAGGGGTTACAGTCTTGGTAATGCTAATACTAATAAGTCCAGCAGGAAATAGCATCAAACATTATAATACAACTTAAAATAGGAGGATAAAACCTTTAAAGACACCATTAAAGAGTAACAGCTGACCTGGTGTAGCTTCTCTTGAACCACAGGAATACGAGTCAACAGCTCGGCCCACTGAGTGTCGATTTGGCCCAGCGCCGTCCTGAGACCAGCTGTATCTACTCTCTTTAATCGCAGAAGCTGGTTGCCTGTACTCAGTACAGATGAGCGCAAAGACGACTTAGCGTCCACCTCTTTGGAAAACTCCTACCAGAGACAAAAATGACAGTGAGATTAATTGGAATGTATCCACGCATTTTAAAAATTTCCATTTTCAGTGCCTTCTTCTTCTTCTGGCTGTGACAACAAAATCATACGAAACGAAAGGGTTATTTCTTTACATTTTAATGTTCATTTATCATTGGTGTAGGCCCAAAGCAATTTGTATTCTTCAGTTGTAAAAATGTGTCGCTTATATACGACATTAAAATTTTTTTAAATATTAAATATTAAATGTCAACTAAAATGGCACCTTAAAATGGCACCTTAGACTCAACTTTTGCCACTTTATTTAAATGTTGCCACCTTCATCTAGTTTTGAATTGCTGCATTCTGATAAAATCATATTAATAAATGCTTATTATTACCTGTTAGTAATGTTGGTAGGCTAGTTTAGGCTTAGTATGCTGTTTTATCTTAACTGTAAGGCTGAAAATAAGGTTTGTGGCTCCATTCTGACACAACAATGGCTCTTTTGTTAGTAAGGTTGCCGACCCCTTAATTAGCTGCTTATGTCAATACCAAACTAACCAGGAAGGCATAGAGGTGGTCTCTGACGGTCTCCAGCTCCTGAGGCACTGTCACTGACTGGGTTGTCCAGAACTCCAGCTGGTCCAGAGCCGACTGCAACCAGTGGCTCAACTCTGCTGACTCACTCTGGTATCTGAAATTTATACACAGGACAGAATGCAATATTTTATTTCCGACAGCTTCTGAAATATTAAGGGGATATTTATTTCTGTATTCAGCCTTCAGGTGTCAGAAAAAGGGCTGCTGACTCACATTGCTACATTATTGATTTGAGATTTGATTCCCAAAACAAACTCTATTTTGGGACTGACCTGCTCCAGTGTTTCAGCGTGGAGTCGAGGCGGTGCAGCTCCTTGTTGACCTTGGTGGTGGAGGAGAGCCAGTGTTCTCCCAGCTGGGTCAGCTGATTCTCCAAATCTGAGCAGCCGACAGACAGAAGAAGCCTCTTGCCCTCCTCCAGGACCTGGTACAGCTGTGGCTGATGCTCCGTCAGGCTGCCCTTCAGACGCTAGAGGACAGATGGATAACTGATTAATTAAAAATTAAGAGAAGCACCGATTGATCTGCGCTGGTTGAACTCCGGCTGGATGTCAGCTGATTAGCTCAAACTGGTGACAGTCTCATAAATTTGATTTTTGCCATTGAAAGTTGTGGTAATTCCTATCCATGAGTGAAGAAGACAATTTGTTAACACAAGCCCAAAATAAACCAAAAACAGGATATAATGCAATTGATTCACAAGAATTTAACCTGGTGCAGTTCTGGAGAAAATGTAGGTTATTCAATAGTTAATGTAACTGGATTTCAATTTAACATGAAAGAAAAGTTACACTAAACATTTGAATATCCTGTCAATTACAGGTACATCTCAATACGTTAGAATATTATGGAAAAGTCAACCAAGTATTGAGTGCATATAGATGGACATACTTTTCAGAGGCCAACATATTGGCCATATAAAACACATTTTGAGACACTGAATTTTTAGGTCTTCATTAAATGTAAGCAATAATCATTATAATTACAAGAAATTAAATAAATTAAGACATGAAATGTTTCATTCTGTGTGTAATGGATCTATATAATGTGTCATTTCCACTTTTTGAATTGAATTACTGACATAAATAAACTTTTCTATGATATTCTAATTTATTGAGATGCACCTGTATACTTCTTAGAAATAAATAAAATCAGAATCAGCAAAAATCGGCCAGTCAGACTTTCAGAAATGTAATGTTCTATCAATAATGCTTGACTACAGCTTTTTAGTCATATTTATCTATTTTTATGATTTACTTGTGCATCTATGTGTCTCCAGTCTGTATAAATGTCCTCACCTGGAAGAGGCCGATCCTTTCAACGAGTCTTTCGTCTGTCTCCTCTACCAGGCCGACGGTGGGGATGCTACACTCCACAGCCTCCAGCTGTCTGCACAGAGCCTGGTAGTCTTCCACAAGCTTGCTCCATGACTGTTGAAGAGTGGAAGAAGAAGAGAGTGGCTGAGTTATTTTATTCAACTTTACTGTATTGTTCATATTTGCTAAAACATTCTCGCTCCTACCTCCAGTATGCCCTCCAGCTCCACTCCCCTCCTGTGAGCCTGTTTGAGCACACTGTGGGCTAAGGCCATGGTCTCCTCCAGGACCTGGCTCTCCCTCTGAGCCACCAGACCAGACACTTTACTGTAGAACGTCAGGGTAAGGATCATGTGGCACTCCAGACCCTGAAAAAACTCCTGTATTTACAGAAAACAGTTGAAATGCATTGTTAGAGAAGAAAGAATTTCTAAATGAACATCAATCATGCTGTCCCTGTTAGGGATGGGGCTTTGGAAGAAACCTGCCAACTTGATTATCTATAACGTTAACGATCAAGTAATCAATTAATTACTGCCTGCATACATGGCCAAAACAAAAGATATATATACAGTACTATGCAAAAGCCTGTTTTGATAATGGATGCTTTTATTTTGAAAGGACGAAAAAGAAACTTCCTGTCAACTAACTCAAGTGAGATTAAACTGTAAAGATAACGTCAGGGAGTTCAATGTTTTCTGTTTTAGCCCCCGAAGAGGCATGAGGTTAGTTTTCACAGTAATCTTCCATATTGAAGTGTGTTTTGTGTTTAAATAAGTTTCGGATTAAATTAAACCTAGTAATTCCTGCTAGCAAGGATTGATACAGTAAGCTAGTTTTGCTCCAATTAATACTTTTGTATTTCTGTGTGTTTTATAATTGTTATCGCAACTTTCAGTTTGCAAACTGTAGCTTTATTCAACTTAATTCTCAGCTCATTAGCTTATTAACATACAGCCGCAGAACTGAACACTCGGAAGGTGTTTCAGTTCAGTGAGTACTGATACACAGTCATAGATAAAATAAAAAAATAAAAAAGCACAGATTGATTAAAAATTCCACGTCATCGACCAAATTATTAACGACCATTACTCCATCATCAATTAATTATTCCCATCCCTAATCCCTGTTTACAACCCTCCTTACTTTGTGTTTGTCCAGTAACATCTGGACCTCTATGACAGACGCCACTGTCATCTTCTGATCAGCTGCCATCTTGTCCTGAGCGGTGTCCACCAGGTCTGTGAGGTCATGAAGTGCAGCTTCATACTGAGCCTTGAGGGACAAACCGTGGTTCAGGCTGCTGCGTCGGGAGCCCACCATCAGCACCAGCTCCTCATATGCATCCTACACAAAACATGTCAATAAGGAAGCATTTTAGTGCCGGGAAGTTAGGACCATAGGATTAAAAAAAGAGCACCACTGAGAACTTGTTACCTGTAGTTTGAGAAGTTCCTGGTTGGCCATTTGGTCAGACCTGAGTCCTTCTGATCTCGTCTTTAGCTCAGTCACTCTCTGCTCAAACTCTCTCAGACTGTCCTCCACCTCTGATAATGCCTACAAAAGATGCAACACATTTAATCAACCCTCCTGTTATGTTGCGGGTCAAATTGACCCATTTCAAAGTTTAAAAATGTAGAAAAAAAACTATTTTTTCCATGATGAAACTTCTTCTGCTTGGCTTAATAAGTGTCAACATCAACATATAAGATGAAAATGGTTGATTCACATATTTGAAACCCCTGAACAGAAGAGGTGTGTCGTGTTAATTTATCAACATTACTCCATAACAAGAAAAAATTAAAAATGTAAAATAAAATTTAATTTAAAAAATCAATGTCATGTAGAACCACTGTATTTTATATATAGGTCTTTCCAGTTTACATAAAAAAAGTTTTAATGTGCTTTTTTTTTAAATGAAAAACAAGTTAATTATCCTCATTGAACCATGATCTGTGGGAGGTAAAGAAAACCTTTGCACTAAATATTGATTGAAATGGTTAGTAATGGATAATTAATAATGACATTTTGGTTTCTGACACTTTTGGATAATTAAACATGCCCGGATCAAATTGACCCACGAACAGTATTGTTGTTCCTGAGAAATGAACATAACAGGAGGGTTAAAACATCTGCAGGCGACTGCAAGTTCACTGCACCTGTGGGGTTTTGTATATTTTATTTGCATCTACCTCTATCTGTTTGGAGGCAGGTCTGTCCACAGTTCCCGCCATCTTCTGCAGCAGCATGTGTTTACTTTCACTCAGAGCGGTGAACAGCATCCTGAGTTCATTCTGGCAAGGACAACAGAAACAATGTTCAAGCTTCCTAATCACTAAAAAAAATGCTAAAAAATGAGGCTGGTAGTCTGACAGCCCTGCTACTGTACCTGGAAGTTTGAGTGTTCCTGCAGCCTGTCTCTCATGGCGTCACAGTGTTGGTCCAGGGTGGAGTCCAGCAGCCCCATCCTCTCCTGCAGGCCCTCCAGCGTGTCCTCCATCAGGGCTTGCTCGTCTCCTCCACACAGCCGGCCTGCTCCTCCACCCAGGAGGTCTCTGCACTGGTTCACCTCCCTGCTCATCCCCTTCAGCTGTTTATTCAGACCCTGAACAGAAGAGCCGAGGTCAGCAACATAACAAGTGTTGTGTTGTCTGTCAGAACACTACAAGCATCTTTAATACCTCTAGATTAGTAAGCTGTGTCTCTGTATCGTCAGACAGCAGCACAGGACCAGAGAGCAGCTGATTCTCAGCAGCATCCAGCCAGCAGGAGGCTGCTGAAACTGCAGCGTACAGGTCCTGCTGAACTGTTGTCTCTCCGAAAGATGCTACCATTTTCCTGTCACCACCCGCCGTCTGTGAGCAAGAAGGAAGAATATTTAGCTGTCAGTATAAAATGTTCTGGTTTTGTATTAAAGAACCGTTCATAGTAGAAAACAATCAGTAATGACAGATTAACCCTCTGAACCCCACAATCCAGCAGATGTTTGAAAGACATGTTTAAAAAATATTTATATATATATTTTTAACATTATTTTTTGGCATTTTTCCTACTTTATTAGATAGTGACAGATAGAAAGGGGGAGACAGAGGGGAAGACATGTGGCAAAGGGACCTCAAGCCAGATTCTAAAAAATCTTTAAAAAAAAACCATCAAGGTCATTGGCTGTCATAGGTAAAGCACGAGCATCTACTGTGCAGACCTGGGACGCTCTTATCGGTTCTCTTTCTGACATAACATTGTTTGCTCGTATATAAGGTGTTCCTGCGAATATATATATATATATATATATATATATATATATATATGAATATATATATATATATATATATGAATATATATATATATATTCATATATACATACATATATATATATACATACATATATATATACATACATATATATATATATATATATATATATATATATTCATATATATATATATATTCATTATATTAAAAATGTTTCATTGAAAATTTGGTAAAAAATGAATTGCACTAACTAACCAGATCCTGTCAAAAAAAACAAAACATTAAATTCTGCGCTTCTCAGCTCAACTGTGAAGGTGTGAATGACTCAGCTAAGATCAACAGTCACATGAAGAAAAAAATCTGTGAGCATGCAGTATGTTTACAGAGCAGTGAGGAGAGAACAAGAATAACTGTGAAGTTGTAAACTGTAAAAAGTCAAGATTTAGAGCATGTGGAGCCACAACTTTTTTTTCCCAATATTGGCAACACTTTTGGGGACTTGGAAAAATGTTGTATAAATAGATGTAAAATAAACTATCAAATAAATGTAACTTGTGTTATTTCTTTTTCAATGATTTATGGTATTTTAAGTCTGTCATAGCAGCACTAAGCCCTTTTTTACTTATCCCTACTTCGAGGCATGATTCTGCTGTTTCCTCAGAGGTGCAGGTCTGATGTAGTGCAGTGAAAAATTAGGCTAGAGTGATAACATGTGATAGGAGCAAAACACGGGTTAAAATGAGGTTGAAAAACCGTCCCTCACCTCATTGGCGATTCTTTCCAGAGTCTGACTGCAGCTCTCAAACAAAGCTCTGGGAGAGCGAGAGTCCTGGCTGGCAGACACGCCTCTGAACACCATGCTGGGGCTGGACAGACGAGACCGGTGCAGGACCTGCACACAAAAGTGAAAAATGAGACTTAAGGGACAAATGAAGGTCAGAAACACAACAATGAAGGTGTGAAATTACATCAGAGGAAGAAAAAGTACCACCAGAATGCAACACCCTCGTGAGGTTAAGATATCTCAAAACAAATTAAACACCCCATGATGTACTGTGTGTCATGTGTACCGGGCTTAGTTGATCCTGTTCCAGGGAGTTGAGGGAGAGCTGCAGCTTTGTGCTCTGATCCTTATTCAGGTTTTCCCAACGCTGTCTCATCTGCTCCAAAGGCGACAAGGTGTCAGACTCCAGCAACACTCCTCCTGGGATGGACACCTCACTGTGGGAAAGAGAGTAGTGAGTCATCTTAAGAGACTTATATCTTTTTTTCCCATGAGTGTTATTTTACCAGCAAGTTCTAATGTAATTAAATGCTTACCCAGCGTATTCGAATAAACACATACAAACAAATAAATAACACCAAAACAGTAATAACAGAAGCTCCTCATTATAGAATTAATGTGTGGCAAAGAAATTCTGTGGAAAGGATTTACAAAGTGTGAGAATAACAGAGAGAGGATAAAAAGTACCTGTCTCCGTTGGGTGTTGTTTGCTGGCTGAGTAACTCCTCTCCAACACTGGCTACAGACTGGAGCAACCTCCTCTGTTCAGCTACTTGCTCCTGCAGCTCCTGGGAGGTCAACAAACAGCATTAAGGCCATAAAATGTCAGAGTCTTATCATGCAGAACAAGTGACTTGTTCTGCACAATAGCACTAACCTAATCAAACTGACGTGCACAAAACATGACAGGCAAAAGTTAAGTGGGCAAATAGAAACTTTGCAAAAGTTCGGCTTCTTACCCTCTGTCGAAGAAGGTTGTCGTGGTGCTGCTGCGTGCGTGTGGATCTGGCCTGGGAGAGCCAATCCTGGACGTTAGGACTCTGAGACAGAGTTGAGTCAGGCTCACTGTCCTCCTGCTCCTGCAATGAACCCTGGGAGAAAAACAGAGGGACTTCAATACTTAATTAAATGCTCAAAAATGTAAACAGGAGAGAGGACGGGGAAAAATATTTTCTCTCTGAAGAAGAGGGTGGTACAGTTTGTGAAGAACAGAAAAGGGAATACACATAGAAATACATTTAGAGTACAACAGACACTGAACTGTTTGCCATTGTAATTTAACTAGAAAAACTAAAATTGACTATAAAAAGATCATACAGAAGTTAGCATGCATCAATGGTCACAGTTCTTTGCAAGGGCAATGATACAGATAAAAAATACCCGCTGCTCTGACCATACTGCTATGTTAACTTGACTGGGAATGTCTGTTCTACTCTCAATTTTAATGGAAGGTTAAGTCCTATAATAAAAATAAATATATCTACATTGTCATACATATGTCATACATATCAGTTGAGATTGCTGCCAGCATTTCAAATAGACCCATAAGACAAATAATCTGTTTGTAGTCTCCCCATGTGTTGTAGAGTGACTTTTATGAATGAATGAACATCATTATTCACTAAAAGAGAACACTAATGAAGGGATTTCTTATAGTAAAAATGATTTTCTATGGAAATTCTGAGGTTTAAGAAGAAATTGAGCTGTTATTTTTCCAAAGGGGACAAAGACAAAATGTGGTGTCATCAGAAACACACCTGCTGCAGTACATTTAGTGTTAGCATGTGATGAGGTAGCATCCTTTTGTCTGTTGTTTGAGGCCCATTGTGAGACACACTGGCTGTTGTTGTTCCATAGTGGAAAACAGAGGACTTTTTATGAAGAAGCATGACGTGACCTTTAGTATTTGCACAATACTACCATTGATACTGTTACACAGTGTCACATAATGCAGCACTGCACCACAAAAATGACACAGAGGCAGGAAAGAAGAAACATGTGGGAAATGGAAATATGTGTGGGAATGCAGAGGGGAACTGAGGGAGAAAGCGGCAGACCACACATGACCTCTGACCTCACCTGTATGCCGACTTGTTTGTCCTGCAGCATCTGCTGCAGCTCCATCAGGCTGTCTTTGAGCGAGTGCAGTTTGAAGGTGAGCTGCTCCGCCTCTCCTTTGGTCTCGGCCCGACCCTCCAACAGCAAGCTCTCGCTGTGGACGGACAGCTCGGACAGATATGACACCTTCTGCTCGATCTCAAACAGCATATTCTGCAAAGGAGAGAGTTACAGCTGATTATAAACAAACTACAACCTCAAATCTTAAAAGTAATGACTTCATAAACCAGACTGTTTACAGTAAACTGCCTAAAGAGTCACTCATGTGGTAAAACACAACTAAAATCTTTTCTGTAGTTATTATAAATATGCCTCCATCTTTGTGCAGCAGTTATAATTAACTCCGCCACAGGTTCTACATGCTAAACACATTCTCCACTGGTTTGCCTCTATATTTCAGAGAGCAAGCAAACATTTTTAGCAATGATTACTTTTGACTCTTCATCACCAGTTGTGCCCAGTAAAACCAAAAGGTGATGTGTTTCTTCATTTTTTTTAATTCTTGCACAAGAAAGAAACATTTTTACAGTAAATCCAGTGGAATATATTTGAAAATCTTGAGATGCAAGTGGGTAAAAAAAAAATCATATTATTGTATTGTATCATATATTGTTATTATAAAATTCTCCCCGAGGAACAAAAATAAAGTTTTGCTGGGTTCATTTTTTCACAACAATAAACAATTACAAAATGTTCCTGACAAAATTGAATAAATAAAAAAAAATATTTGCTGAAATTTTGAGGACCTTGAAAATGTAATTGCAGTACCTTTAAAAAAACATTTTTTACCTGTTATTTTTTTCCATTATTTCTCACACTATTTTTCAAGCTTTCTCTGTTTCCCAACAACATATCCCGCTCACTCAAACATTCCCTAATGAAAAGGAAAAGGAGACCCTCCCTTTCCACATCCAGACTATGTGTGAAAAGTGGTGAAATTGTATGGAAGAAGGGGGGATACAACATTAATCCCCCTCTTTCACACGAGGATACAAGGGTCCTTGACAGAGATGGAGAGGTAAATCTCCACAGAGAATTTTTCTCGACAATACAGAGCGCTGCCATATAACAAGAAAAGCCTCTTTATGGTATTCTCACTCAGATTTCTCTCTTTTAATGTTTTGCTTTGACTAACACAGCTACAAGATACGCTGGAGATTGCTATATAGGGTGATACAATGTGTAGCAGAGAAGTTTGAGCTCAGCAAAGTATTTGATTAAGCACCGACCCATGAGGGGCTGCGGTTAAGTGGTTTCTGAGCGGCTTACAGTGTGATGATTTTCTTGTAGTCTGAGTGTTTAAATGAGCAGGCTGTGGTTGTTTAGTGAGTGGTTTACAGCGTTAAAACAACCAGAAAAATTGAGGTGGAAAAATGACAAAAAAATACAGTATGTTACTATTGTAATGCAGAAACCTGATTCTTCTTTTCATTCCTTGTTTTTTACTGCTCCCTGCTTGCCTGACTTCTCTTTCGTCCCCGTCCTTCAGCACTACTGCTCACTTCATCTCTCACATCCTTTCTCACATCTTGCCCTTTCTATTGGATAATTACTGTAATAATCTACAACGCAGACAGTTTTTACCCCCTGGAGATCAGGATCCGGACCTTTAGACCTGAGCTCCGCGGGGGCCATATGTGAGCTATAATCAGCTTACTGTCTCGCAGCTGCTACAAACACGGACCCTTTAAACACTGATTTCCTTCGACTGAACAACAGAACTGACATTATTATGGCTGAGAAGCCAATTATGGTGCAGTCCTGGTATTGAAGAGTTCAATTTATATGCACCCACAAAAAAAGCTGTCAAGACAGAGCACTGTTTTAGGCTGTGTACGACCTCAACTAACTAATTTAAAATGAATACTTCAAGGTTCAAACACATAAAAGCTTCTGTGCTAAAAGCTCAGTGACAGAACTGAATGGAAGTGTGATTGTGGATCAGTAACCACTGCTACCATTTAGCCATGAATGCTAATTAGGTGTTACTGTTGCAATAGGATGAGTGGTGGGACACTCAACACTATAGGCTGATGGAGGAATGTTTGAGTTGAATGAGTGTGATCACAGGGTGAGAGCCTGATCCTAATCCCATTGTACTAATCCTAAAAAAAAAGACTTTAAACTTTATTTCACTAGATGGAAGGGATGGGTGTTTGGAAGAAACCCGCCAACTCAAACATCTATAACGTTAACGATCAATTAATCGCTGCATGCATACATGGGCAAAATAAAATATATTAGATAGTATTTTGCAAAAGCCTGTTTTGATTACGGAAGCTCTTTATTTTGAAAGGACGAAAAGAGACTTGATCCTGTCAATCATTAAACTAACTCAAGTGAGATTAAACTGTAAAGGAGTTCAATGTTTTATGTTTTAGCCCCCGAAAAGGCATGAGGTTAGTTTTCACAGTAATCTTGCATATTTAAGTGTGTTTTGTGTTAAATAAGTTTTAGATGAAATCAAACCTAGTAATTCATGCTAGCAAGGTTTGAGCTAGTTTTGCTCATATTAATACTCTTGTATTTCTGTGTGTTTTATAATTGTTATTGCAACTTTCAGTTTGCAAACTGTAGCTTTATCCAACTTAATTCTCAGCTCATTGGCTTATTCACGTACGGCCATGTTTCACATATCGATTAAAAATTCCATGTGACCGGCTCTTAATGACCATTAATCGATCATTGATTAATCATTGCCATCCCTAAAGGGCTTCTGTTTTAAAACAGTCACATATTCAGTGTAGGTTCAGTAAATATCATCTTTCTTTCTTTTTTTGAGGATGAACCGAACAGTTTATACGTGACTAAAATAGCAACAGTAATATAACACCAGGGGAATGAATCCAAGGATAGGAACTATTTCTGGAACAGTGAAGCAGCCAGATACTTCACTTCACCCTTTGATAGATTCCTCTTGATAAAACAGCTGCATGCTGACTTTCATACTGTGCCGAGGGCAGTCAAAAGTTTTCCTTGACTGTGTCAACTGAGGAAATCTTAAAAATCTTTAAAAAAAAAACTCACATGGAACACATCCATTTTTCTTCCTTCTAGTGTCTTATTCAATTTAAAGTACACCTTCAACATTACTAAAATGAAAGACTGAAATACACCCCACCATAGCCCAGCTCTTACAGACCATAAGTTTAGGTTATTTCAGTCCTTGAACAGTTTCTGGAAACATGTTTTGGAGCCTTTTCATACATGTGCAGGAAGAAAATAGTGCCCACCCCACATTTCTGGCCTTTTTTGGAGTCCCTTCCTCTTAGAGCTCACAATGTTTGTGTCTCAGACAAATGCAACAGCTTTTACTTCAATAATATGCCCAAGACTTGTTCTTCTTCAGTGGAAATCAGGTAAACCTTCCTCTATTAATCATAGGATAAGAGCAGATCCATCTGTGATGCTGTTAGAAAAACTAGGGGTTAAATGTCATGAGAAATTTTGTTCCCTGATCATGTTTCCTGATAATCCTGAATTTAATATATATAAACACTTTATTTAAACTTGTTAGGCACTGAGGTTTTCCTCATTTACAGTGACGGTGAGTACATTTACATACAAATACAAATTCATTGTACAGATAACGGAAAAGACAAATTAATAATGTCTATTTAAAATGACCAAAGCTAAAAACAGTTGCAGACAGCTGCAGGTCACGTGGGCATTAAACCAAAATTATTACTTCCCAAGTTCAGTCTACTCAATATATTTTAATTGTATCATAATTTTGTTATTCATTTTAATTTGTCTGTGTACATTTTTTGAAGACTTGAAAAGGGAGGTAAGGGCAGGGAGTATGTTTGTATGGTTGTGTTTGTAAATAAAGACACACACATCAATGGATCAGCAAGATGCAAATGATCTACTGTAGGAAACACTGTCATCTTTCAGTGCTCACTGGACCAGTGAGTCCAGGTTTTGATGAAAGCAGATATGTCAGTCTCACCTGACAGTCGATGAGCTGCTCCTCCATGTCCAAGTCTTCGTTCTGGGGCTGAAGGGCCGAGCTCAGAGTGGCACGAGTGCTGAGCAGCCAGTGGTCGAGCTCCTCGGCCTCGCTGTGGTAACGCTGCAGCGCCTGTTCCTGTCGCTGCTCTTCCAGCTGTTCACTTAGTTTCTCCTGTAATGGTCGACAGACAGATGTGTTACACCCCACGTGGACTGATTTTGACTATATTAAAGCTTTGTTAATGTATATGATCTTTGAGCCCCCACCTCCAGCAGCTGCCGTTTCCCAGAGGCCTTCATCCGAATGGTGGCCATCCTCTCTCCCAGCACAGTGAGAGTAGACTGGAGAGCCAGCTGGTCGCCAGGTTCCCCGTCACTGTCGCTGTCCGCCAACTCCTCGGAGAAACACGTCTGCAACTCACCGATCTCATCCTGCAGCATCAGGATCTCGTCCATCAGAGCCTGGAGGGACAGAGATGAGAAAAGTGAGAGAGGCGAAATGGAGAGAATGATCTGAGAAAAAGAAAGATTTAAAGAAGACGACGACTGAAAATAAGATGGCGAGAGACAGCAGTAATAGAGGGTTTGTCCAAATGCTGACAGTAGCTACAAAAAGGAGCTGTATCGGCCGTCGCTGTGAAGTTGGCATAGCAACGGAGAACAGTGCCATGCAGTCTGTGCACCCATTGCACAGGCTACTGCAATATTAAACCCCTCAATCATTCTCTGTTTTCAAGGAGTAGCCTTGTCTTGTGTTTTCCCCTAGAGATTTCCCCTGTCTGCCTTTTGATTTACAATTAACATGTGCGACTACTTTCAGTGTTATTATCTGTTCTTCACTTGTTTTCTAAATCTCACACATAAACACAACGCCCCCAATCTCTCCGGACCTCTCTGTCCCCTCTCCTTCTCTCACCTGGTGAACTGCCATCTGGCTCTCGGGGCTCTTGTTGGGCTCCAGGCCCTCGTTGAGCGCCCCCTCGATGGACTCCATCTTAGTGGAAATGGACTGGAGGGACTCCTGATAGTGCTGCTGCCGCTCCAGAGCCTCGTACAGACTCTTCTGCTTTTCGCTGATCTGTGGTCAGAGAGAAAGGATGGGAAGAAAAAGACAGAAATGAATGATGGCAAATTTGAGATGGCAGCTGGAGAAGAAGAGTCAGGGATATTTGATCATTTGTTTTAGGTTGGAGGTACGCTTTCAGTCTGAATTTGGCACCTTGCTCTATATTGCTGTCTGATTTTGTCACATAACTATGCAAATAGTGTCCCCAATCGTAAAACTGTTTAACTGTCACTTATGCCGAGTTCACAATCAAAATCTGTGTTGCTGTTTTTTACAAGCCAAATCATACCATTAAATTGTTAAAAGTATTTTCCATATGTGGCATACGGGAACATAACTCAGTAGGTGTTTTATATGTGAATTAGTACTGTATAATATATTGTTTCTCAACCATCACTGCTATGTCAACTTCCACAATAAACCCATCAAAATGTGCGATATTGGACTTTTTGAGTCAATTAAAAGGGAGCATCAGTAGAAAACTTTACTTAAAACTATAATTCTGTTTTAATGAGTGCTTTTTGTGTTCAATATAAGAACATTGGAAATAATTTCCTTTCAATAGTAAGGAAAAGTAATGTTGTAATTGTGATATTCAGTATCTCATATCTTCCTCATGTCGCCCAGCCCTAATTAGAAATAAGTCAGGTTTGTTTGCTGAATATGTGACGTACCACGTTCTTGAGTGTTTCCCAGGATCTCTGCAGGTCATCCAGATTAGCGGCACTGGTCTCCATCGATGGGTCGTATAGCTCCTGGAGGGGCGCTCTGCTTAAGGCACCTCGACCCTGCGGCACAATAACGCAGTGAGCGGAGGTCTCACTAGTGTGTGAGAGCAATGACATGTGACGATATGTGGTTGAAGAGCGTGTGCTGGTTCTGAAATGTCCTTATGTCTTCAAACATACTGTCAACAATGAATGCAAATGGCCACATTTGGAGGAAATATGCAATGCAAAGTCGCTTTCCAACTGCCTTATTGATTTTGGTCTCTTTCAACCTTTAGGCTCACATGACAGACATACTGGTTTTTTTTACATTTCACAATAATAGCTTAAAAAACAACCATGACCTTTGTTGCATCTCCCTGAAAAATGAAGCACTTCTGTCTCCCTGCTGCAACATTATAAGTCATAGATTACACAAGAATTATACTTTATGCTAACATAGCTATGGTAAGAAAATTTCCCATTCTGTTTCTCATTTGAGCGGGGGAAAAAGTGGCAAAGACATTTTCTTCAGCAACATAAATCTGAAAACATACTGCTGATAAACAGGGGAAGCAGGCACAGCAACTCTCCATCTGTTTCAAACATCCATTGAGTTGAAAGTGGTGAATGAGGATGAGGAAGGGATTGTTTGGTGACGGGAATCAGGTGGAGGCGATGGGAGTGCAGAGTTAGAAGTCCATCTTAAATAGCTGAGTCACATATTCAATATTTTGTTGTAATATCTTATATTAATCGGGGAAAACACTCTTGCTGTGTCTCAATTTGGGTACTTCTTTACTAACAGTCATAAAGTATGAAATGCTGGACACTTCTCACCCTCATTGATCAATATCTTTGTAACGTAACAAAAGGGATTGGAAAACGAACAAATTTCAAACTTGTGAAAATGGCGGGCAAGAATGCTGCCAAGGTTGCGACTAAAACAATATACTATAAAAGTTCAAGTTGGACATGTTTTTTTTTTTTTCATTAAATACCACTATACTGTAGTCAGATAAAAGCCATTTATGGGTTGATTTTTTAGTCTGAATTCAATAACTGTCGATACACAGTACTTTGAAATCACCTTGAACAATATTGTATATGTAGACTGAATTTATTTTGTTTTTTTGGAGAATAAATTATCAAAGAATTCAACTTGGTTTTTCCCTTTTTTTGTAATGTTTGATGGCATTAATATATTACAGTATGGAATATTACAACAGTATCAATATAAAAATGAGAATATTTCCAGAAAAATATATTTAAAAAGTATTATTCAACTCATTTTGACCTGAAATAATTATTTCTTTCACAGTGCATAACAAGGACATGAAGTACAGAAGTATCCAAATTGAGACACAGTGTCTGACAACATAATTATCCTAATTATCCTAATTCCAAAGCATCTCACATGCTGCATTAATCTTCAGTATCTTGAATTAACAAAAACAGCACCAACATTTGCATCCAGCAATGTCACTGGAGACAAGAACATCTTTGAGATATGTTCATCTGCTCTGAAGAACAGTTAAATAATCTTGTCCAAAACAGAAAAATGTTAAGGCTTAATATTTGGTAGATGACCCATTAAGATGGAGTTTTTCTGCACAGGTTAAGGTGGTGGTGGTTTCTTGTGAATTTGAGGAGTAAAATGTAAGACGGAGGGTGGTCGTATGGAAGCTGGGCGGGTGAGGTAATGCTGGGGGGCTCTGGAGGTAACCAGGGTGGGGTTTGCAGTACCTGGTTAAGAGAAGCGTCAGCGTTAGCCCCCGGGGAGGGGGAGCGGCAGGCAGGGGGAGAGGAGACCTCGCTGTTGGTGCCCTCCTCCCCTGACTCTTCTGTCACAGGGGAGAGGAGTGTGTGGCAGCGGCCGGCTGTCATCTGACCACACATACACACCGCACATCAAACGCACACATCAAAAGAAGCAGGTGGAGGAAACAGGGGAGGGGGCCCGAACAGAAAACGGCCAGATCAAAGGAGTGAGGGGACAGAGAGAGAAAAATGAAGAGGGAGAAGAAGAGAGAAGCATAAAAATTAATGGGGGAGTGCAGGTTAGGCAGACTGCAGTGAGCACATTGCTGATTAATTAGACAGTGAGTAATCAAATAACACTGAGAGGAGACCAGTAAGATCACATTACTGCTATTGACATCAAACACCGCCATAGCACAGCACTTAGGAGGCATAATTTACTGTAGCTTTGCTCTGCAATGGACAAACACTGGATTCCAGTGGCAATGAATGAGCCACTCAGGTTTTTTACAGGATACATCAGGAGAAAGGAATGGCCATTACCAGGAAGTTGAAAATCACACATCCAGTGAGTACACACATAAACACACACTGACTCTGCCTACATCACACACATACTGTAGAGTTGCAGATTCAGAACCACAGTAATTTCCTTTCCACCACAGACACACCACCCTTGTTAGTTGCACCCAGACATCCATATTACTACGTTTTTTATAAGTTTGGTCTTTTTTAGACATTAAACATTTGCCTTACCAGTTTTTTTTCTATTTAAAGAGATAGCCTCGATTTTTTTTAAGTGGGGTCGCATGAGGCACTTATCTATATTCAGTGTGTTATCTACAGTAGATGGCTGGCAGCACGTCCCCAGTTCAGAGAAGCAGGCAGGAGAACCAGCAGAGGAGCTAAGTAATGTACTGCTGTGGGCGAGGGCAGCACAAAATCTATTTTAGTCACCTAAAAAAAGACTCACCTGAAAAATCAATATCTGTCTTTGCCGGCTGTCTGACGGCCCCGTTTAGGTTCACTCTGTTATCAACGGAAACTGTGTCTCTTCAAAGCTGACAGAGTCCTTTGACAAAGACAGTAATTTCACCTTGCAGAACATGAGTGCTGGTCTAACGCTGCCTCAATTGTTTATTTTGTTTGTGTTGTGTGATTTCGGTGTTTGAAAGGGTTAGTATGGAGTCATCAAAGCCACACAATTAGCAGACTTACCAAGGCAGCGGCAGACCAGCAACCTTGTGTTCTGTGAGGTTAAATTACTGTTTTAGTCAATGGAGTCCGGTGGCTTTGAAGCAAGCATAGAACAGCTTTAGCTTCCTGTGCTTTAACCTAAACAGGGTTGTCTCATAGCAAGAAAAAGTAGTGAAAATATTCTTAATATAGCGTACACTGGTATTATTTTTTTGGCTGCTCCGCATTACATTGCTTAGCTTGTGTGCTGGTACTCCTACCTGCTTCAAAAAAAACCCCACTTCAAAAAAAATCCACACTGTCCCTTTAAGAACTAGAAAAGAAGCGCTTATACAGTCAGATGCATAAGTACAATTAAAAATGGCATTCCAGTTGTGTTCAAAGTGGAAAAGCATTACATTAACAGTAAGAAGAAGAATGCTCAAGGCCCAAACTGAAACAAAGCATAGCTGAAGTATTGCATAGCTAACTGAGACCGTATTAGTGAATACAGCAGCAGCAGCTGTCCTAGACGTAGAGCAGTTGTCTGTGAGCCTGCATGCTTCAGTAGAGAGGCAGAGCAGAAATGTGAGCCAAACCCTACTGGGCTGCTTTTTGGCAGTTAATGCAGAACTTGGCCGACTGACTCAGGACCTTGTTATATTCGGAGGACTTTTTCCCGGGCTTTATGATGCAATGCAGCGCAATAAAGAGTACCAGCACACCGGCATGTGTGGGAAAGTCAGTGCTTCTACATATTGACATTAGTTAAGAATCTGAGCAGTACTATCCCAACAATGAAACGGTATGTTAAACAATAACAAATCAAGGATATCAGCATCCCTAGCAACCAATCGGCGCCGTACACACAAACTTATCGTGCTCTGCTCACACACAAACACACACGCGTGCAGTGATATCCTGTTTCCTGGCCTGCTGAGATGAAACATGCCACAAACAGCAGTAACAGACTAAGGGAGGCGAAGAAATCTGATTCAAAGTGAAAGACACAGAGGAAGAGAAGGTAGTGAGGCGGTTTCTTACGTGCGAAGAAAAATGAACAATCGAGCTGTGGATGACATACTGTAGTAGCAGGCAGACAGAATCAGGCTACTCCGAAGCAAAGTGAGGTGACACAGCACAAAATCCGTGCAGTGATACACAAGAGGAGACGGCCAGAATAGTAACACTTGAGGTGTAGAGAATATGAGGAAAGCTTGGGTTATTTCTGTGCAATACAAAACACAGAAATACAAATATATAGAGAAAAAGCCTATTCTGAAACTGGATTTCGTCTTCATTTACCAGTCATAGACCATTGAATAGATGCATAGGAGGCCCTGGAGCCCAATTTAAGATGTAATGTCTTCCCAGGGGGTCCACATGTTGTTTTGTTTCTTTGAATTTAACTGTACAGATATAATTGTGCACACTGTTATTGGGAAATAAGACTTAATAAGTTAAAGGAATACTTCACCTGCAAAATAATTATTTTATATATCACTTACTCACCTCATGTTACCTTTAATTATTGAAGAAAACATGTTTTTTTCTCAGGGAAAGAAGAATTCAGAAACCGAGAAAATTCTTGATGAATTAAAGTAAATGGGGGCTGCATTTCACAACATCAAAACTATATCAACACATATTCATTCACCTCTAAAAATCCACCTGCCCACTGGTATGTAGGGGTAGGGTTAGACCCCAATCGTACTTTGGCAGGTGGGTTTGACGAGGTTAACAAACTCTCATACTGTGCTGCATAATCCAAGTGTCTTCCATCCAGTCGTATGATCACCACTTCCCAAACACATGCATTTCCAATAAAACTTTACTCTGTAAAACTTGCTAGTATAAACAAAGCTTCTGTAGGCGCGCTACTCATACGAACTTGCACAGAGGAGTAGCATGCTTGTGCAAGTGTGGGACAGTTTATGCTGCAGTGTTTTAAATAGTACGATTTTAGCAAGAATGCATGTGTTTTGGAAGTAGTGATCATACGATTGGATGGATGAGACTTGGATTATACTGCACAAGTTGTGTGAGTTTGTAAACAGATGTTTTGATACAGTCAGCTATGCCGATGTAAACATGATCAATTCATCAAGAACTTGACAAAGTGAGTTTCCTTCAAGAATTAAAAGTAATATGGCGGTGGAATAATTGTTATACAATCATTTTGGGGGTGAAGTATTCCTTTAAACCTGTAATCATAACTGTCATTCTCAGACACTCTCTAATTTAGGATTACTTTAAGTTAATTACATTACTGTGAAATGAACTGTAAACGCCCTCTAGAAGCCACAACAGGACCCCTGG
Source organism: Centropristis striata (assembly GCF_030273125.1). NCBI lineage: Eukaryota > Metazoa > Chordata > Actinopteri > Perciformes > Serranidae > Centropristis > Centropristis striata. Next base: position 21,601,888 of record NC_081534.1, on the reverse strand, counting down.
GGTTCCCTGTTGAACACTTTGAGAGCCAGTGGTCTGGACTTAAAGTGAGAAGGGACACACACGCAAACACACACACCAACTAGGGCCACACAGACACACACAGCTCTGCAGTATGTACATGTGTGAGTCTCTGGGTGATTGTATGTGTCAAACAAGGCTTTGCCACTTACCATGACAACAGAGGGGTGTGCTGGAAGCTGCTTGTTGGCGGCGGCGTCTGTGGTTGCCACAGAACTGGGCAGCTCCTCATCACTCAGCTCGTCCATGCCGTCAGAAAGGCCCTCCACCTCGTTGACGGTCAGCAGCATGGTGGCATGTTTGGCTTTCACCGTCAGCATCTTACACTTGGAGTGGAGCGAGGCTATCTGCTCCTGGTAGCCACGGATCTTCTGGGCCAACTCCTGTCAAAACATAACCCCCCCAGATAGAAAACACCACCACCCCCAGGGTCAGGAGAGTGTGGCTCAGTCCACAATGCAAGATCAATAGCTCCTGGTTAAATAGGATCCTGAAAAAAGGGGGTGGCTGAGTTGGTTCAGCGTTGAATGTGGTGCCGGTGTGAGAGGAGTAAGTGGAGTGGACGCATTCTCTTCTCTCCCTGCCGATCTCTCGCTTTTGGTTTCACAGAGTGTAAGCGTAGAAAGAGAATAGCACTGCCTCTCTCTCTCTCTCTTTTCTCTCTCCCTCTCTTCTATATTTCTGAGCCAATCAGAGCAGCACAGAGGCGGGTGACTCAGAGCAGCGGTGAAGCCAACAGACAGGATGTTTGGTTGAGAGAAAGACCCTCGCAGAAATAGTTCAAAATCCCTCAGACACTCCCTCTCGTACACATACACAAATGGCAAGGAAAAACAGGAAGTGATCTCACTGCATGAGCCCCCCCTTCCTCTGCCCTGCTCCGCCAATCCTCGGGACAGAGTCCTTCTCAACAATAGAGAGTCGTAAGGAGAGAGGGAGTGTTTAGGGAGCAAGAACGACAGAGATGGTGTCAAATTACAGCTATGGTATGAGCCTGCAGGCCGACTCCTCCTCCTCCTCCTCCTTCTCCTCCTCCTCCTCCTCCTCCTCCTCCTCTCTGTCCCGCAGATGGTCAATGCACTGATAATCAGGTCATGTGACTAACTGGGCCAGTGGAGCTGCAGCTATCTGCTCAGCTTAGAGATCAAACTCAGACATAAACACACTGCCACGCCAAGTCACTCTGCAGTGAGAGATCGCATCAACAAGAAACTATCACCTGGGCTTATATACTCCCTAACGAGTACTGGAAGTAGATCAAATCAGCCTGAACCACGCTGGGAAAGTTAGAATGTAATAAGAAAATGTGTCGCCTCCGGAGAGATATAATATGTTTCTCTGCAGGTCTTTGCCTCTCTCATTCCACCACCCCGCCTCCTCCTTTATGATCTCTCTCTCTCTCCGCATTGGAGATCAAATACACTTACTCAGCAAAGTAGAACTGCAACAGAAAGTACAGGCCTCAACTAACACAGGTATAAACTTTCTACACTGCATCAAACAGGAAACTATGCAGATTATATTTACATGCAACATCAGATAAAGGAGGAATGTGCCTGAGTCTGGCTTGTAGAGGCACAACAACATGTTATTCTGTCAGGATTTACTGTATGTGGTGGCACTGCTCTGATCTCCTTGTGTTAAAAGGAGCAATATTTATTATGGGGTTTCTAGTAGTTTTATAGAAACATCAATTAAATCAAGACATTAAGATAAAAATATCTGAATGCTGTCAGATACGTAATGACTCAATGACTAATGCTCAGTCTGGTTCAGTCATAAGTGCTGTCCACAACTTCTCTAAGATATACAGTACGTTTCCTGCTGCCTCAACTTCTCTTTTTATGATGTTTGAAACTGTTACAAACTACAGGAAATAAGTAATGACTCAACCTCCTCTTTGATGTTGACCCCTTTAGAAAATCCATTTTTAGACATTAGCATCTCTCTAAATGTCATCCATGTGATATCTTTTAGTCAAAGTATGAATCTGTAGTGTCTTGCAAAATTCACAGAATTGTACTTTACATATCTAAAAAAGGCTGTTTTCTCTTATTAATTTTTTTTTTTTGTTTTTTACTCTGAGCCACTAAAATCATTTCAGTAACACTACTACAGTATAAACATTCAACTTTCAAGTTTTAGTATTATTATATACATCCTGAAGGGTTTTTTATTTTACAGAGGGGTTTGTTTTATAATAGTTAATTTAAAGCCTGATTTATAGAAAATTTTATTCTTGAAAAGTTTGAAATTGTTATTTTTTTTAATGGCTGTTTTTCTTATTTTCCGTTTAATGGAGTGATAAAGAAGAGATAGAACATTTGACTCTAATATTTAAACAAAATTGAACAAGCATTTTGTACCTGGTTTTATCCAATGTTCGGAAATTTTGCTAATTAATTAATTAATTAATTCTGCAAGTTTGCACAAATTTTTATTTTATAAGGCCTCATTTGCTTCGTTTAAACATAAAATACTATATTTATATATAATATAACTAATAACATTTTGTGTCACCTCTTTAAAAAATAAAGAATTAAGAATAAAGTGTAAGTGTATAACTTAAAGTTGACTTTTGTTCGAGGGCTTTTTCATAGTTTTGTCGAGGGACATTAGCTTCTATTACCCTTTCCTGTTCAAATACGACAAAGCCTTGAAGCAGCAGAGCTAAGTCTACAAATAAATGGTTTGGCTTGACTGCTCTGCACAAGGCCCTGACCTCAACCCCATCCAACGCCTTGGGATGAACTGTAACGCAGACTTCAAGCCAGTCCTTATGCAACATCAGTGCCTTAACTCGCTAATACTATTCATGGGGAAATGTGGGAAAATCCCTGCAGCCAGGTTACTAAATCTTATTAAAAAGCCTTTTCAGAGGAATGAAGGCTGTTGTAGCATTTGAAGCCCCTAGTTTAAAAAATATCACATATGGGTGTAATGTTGGAGTGTCCACATGCTTATATTTTAACCCTCCTGTTATGTTCATTTTCTCAGGAACAGCAATGACCCTAGACATGTTTAATTATCCAAAAAGTGTCAGAAACAAAAAAAATCTCAATAACATTGATTATATTTCATTAATCACTAACAATTTCAATCAATATTTGGTGCAGTGGTGTTCTTTACCTCTCTCAGATCATAGTTCAATGAGGGTAATTCACTCTTTTCTCATTAAAAAAAATGCATGTTAAAACTTTTTTTAATGTACATTGGAAAGACCAACATATGAAATACAATGGTTTTATTGATTTTGATTTGATTTTGCATTTTCTTTTTATGAAAAAATACTTTCAACAATTTTATTTTTATTTTTAAACTTTGAAATGGGTCAACTTGACCTGCAACATAAGAGGAGGGTTGATACACATATGAGAGGCTAGGTGTGTGTCTTCTCTGACCTCATGGTGGTGTATTTGAGCCTGAAGTTCCTGTATGTTGTTGGTGGAGACGGGCCGGTCCTGAATGATGCGGTGGGCCTCTTCTATCAGTCTCTGTAGGTTCTTCACTTCCTGTTCATACTGCTCATACTGCACCACAGCCTCCTGGGAAAAAAACAGGAAACATAACAAGGTAAGGCTGAAGCTGCACCAATCATATAATGTGATATATATTATTGATCTCTGAGGAGAAATGATTGTCTCTCTTGCCTCCCCCTCCAGGGAGGTCAAAGGTGAGCGTCTCCTACAGATGTGAACTGAGCGGGGTCATTTCTTCCTCTCTCTATGTCACAAAGCCTCCATGAGATTGATTTCTATATGCACAGAATCTGTCACTGAGTGTTTTAGCATGCAGACAGATCACAGACTGTTTGTCCAGTCACCAATCTATTTTACATATGGCAATTTTTCCATCTTGTTTTTAACTGAATGTTCTATGTCTGTTGGTCTCATTTATTGTCTGTATGTTTAAGCCTGTTTTTATACCTATTACAGTGCAATACCAAAAGGAATTTCGTTGTATACTGTACAATGACAATAAAGAATCTTGAATCTTAAATATTCCAGTGTGGCTTTTATCAGAATGGGATAAACACACAGTATACAAGCTCCCAAAATAAGTAATCTGAGATTACCTGATTGGAGCATTGTGATACATTTATTAGCTCTTCAGTAAATTGTGGATTACATTTATAAGTTATTTTTGTGTGTTTGAAGCCCCTTTAAAACAGCAGGAATTTTCCACTGTAGGAACAAGGGTCTAAATTAAGTTCCAGGGACATTTTATCCCCTATGACCCCGGTGAGGAGGTACTACTTTCAGGAAGTACGGAAACTTTCAGGACGGGGTTTGCAAAGATGAATGTTGCTGATTGTTGATTGAGCATCATTTTCGGACCATTTTAGTACAAGGGGAGAACATTTTCTTGTACAACAGTGGACTAATTTGCCTAATCTCCATCTAAAATGTAACTGAAAATTGCACTTGTTTTTTCTGAGTTGTATTCAGTACCTTCTTGTATGTATAATGAGTGTATTGCCTATTTTTTCCTGCTGTTTTTATTATATATTGCCATTTATTGTCAACTGTCATTTTAATCTGTAACTGGCAACCAATCTTGGCCAGATCTCCCTCGAAAAAGAGATTTCAATCTCAAGGGATTTCCTGGTAAAATGAAGTTTAAATAAATAAATAAAAAATATGATCCTGTGACAGATCAGAGGCATTCATTGTTTCAAATCTTGCTGTGTTTGCTTGAAGTGGCTAAGATGCTTTAGTTGTCTGTCCTCCAGATAGACACAGAAGGTCACTTACTTCTTCCTCTAACAGCTAATCTTCACTACAATGAGCTTAAAAGCAAAACCAGCCCAGAACTGAGGGATTGGAGGATAATGCTGGTCTGATGGGGGCTCGACAAAAACACAGACATTCCTGAGACGGCCTGCTGGGACACTGCAGCAGAATTCAGAGCAGCAACTCAATGAAGATTTACATCTACAGCATGTAAATCTTCTAACAGATAATTCTTCGACAGATACTTTGGTAGTTTTAGGGGGAAAAAATACATTAAATGTTACATAACTTTGACTTGCGGGCTTCCATCGCATTAATTGGTAATATAATACATTAACAGGATAATATTTCTCAGCTGTTTGTTATCAATATGTGACAGCTGATCATTTGCCATGTAAAGACTGCCCTCTACCTGCAGGATGTTGCACTGCTGGATGGTGGTGTGCTGCAGTTGGCTGGCCTCTTGCTGCAGAGTCTGAGCTGTGCGGCAGATCGGCAGGCTGGCCACTACCTCCTCTGGTAGCCGGAGGGCGCTCTGACACTGCTGTACTGCTGCCACCTGCTGCTTGAAACCCTCCATTTCCACCAGCAAACGCTTATGAAGGAGAGAAGGATTGTTAGAGAGCGTTTTGTGTGTGTGGTATAACAATGCTGTGTTGAGAAGAGACAGATGACAGATGCAGATTGTTTTGCCACCGCAGCTGTCGGTTTGCACTGTGTGTGTGCAGTCTTCTCTCCATGTTTAAATCCTGATTATAAACAAAGCTTTTGGAATGTGTGTGTGTGTTTACCTGTCTCTGTGTGAGCTGCTCTCTGAGGCTGAGCCTGTTGAGGTCTGGGGAGGCAAGTGTGATCTGGATCTGGTCTACAGCAGCATGGAGGATCTTCACCTCGGCCTCCAAGCGCAGCATGTCCTGCAGGAGATGCACGCACAGAAAAAACAAAATCAAAGAGAAGCATATTGGGGAGTAGAACCCACTAGGACTGTATGTATAATAAACATAATGTAGCTTCTATACACAGGAGGTACACATTAATCTTCAAGAGAAGTGGAACCAAGTGTTTGTTGTGCAATTCACAAGTAAGTATCAAGTCAGAGAGTCAGAACTGAGGCAACTGGGCAAAAAGGCTGAAATTTTCTGCCTCGTCTACCTGGAACGATGTGCAGAAGGACTTGAAATTGACACATCTTGTAACTCTGGGGGAATTCAAGTCAATTTTAAAAGACAAAGAAATCAGCTCAGTTGGATCTTGTGATTGCACTGTGTAATCATGTAATCCAACTCTTTTTTTCTTGTTGTGTTTGACTGTATTTTATTTGTGTCTAGTGTGTTTGGCATAACCATTTTGCTTTTATGCTTCCCTCTTGGCCAGGTCACTCTTGGAAAAGAGGTTTTAAATCTCAATTCGTTTTTTGCCTGGTTAAATAAAGGACATTGACTGATTGAAGTCCTAAACTTTGTGTTTCAAGCCCTAAACACATCATAATGGGCTCTGCAATAGTCTAATTTGTGACTTGGTGGTGTAGTGGTTAGTACTCTTGCAAGAGGGACGATGATTTGACTACAGCCTGCGGCTCTTCTATGTGGAGTTTGCATGTTCTCCCCGTGTCAGCGTGGGTTCTCTCTGGGTCCTCTGGCTTCCTCCCACAGCCTAAAAACATGCACTTAGGTTTAATTGGTGATTCTAAACCATAGACTATATATAAATAAACTAGTTTATTTCTAAACTGACCGTAGGAGTGAATGAGAGCGCGATTGTCTGTCACTATGTTTCAGACCTGTGATAGTCTGGCAACCTGTCAAGGTGTACCCCGCCTCTCAACCGATGTCAGCTGGGATCGGCTCCAGTCCCCCACGACCGGAGTGCGGATAAGTGGTTAAGGGTTATGAATCAATGAAATTATGACTCCAGACTGACTTGAGTCTTGTCAGTCGATTCCACACCTTAGATTTAAAAAAAAAAGATTACTGATGTGAACCTGCTTGCAGTAATAATGGATATTAAATGACACCAGTCAAGGTAGATATCTCCTTAAAACAAAACACTTCATTTGCAATTTCTAATTGACCAAGATGTATTTCATGTGAAAGGAAACTGAATAACCAGTCGCTACAAATAAAGATTGTGCTCTGTCTGCACTCGAGACCCAGAAAAAATCCAAACACACAGGAGGAATTGTAAACACATTTCCAAACACACAATGATATTAGCAACAATCAGCAACAGACTGTCATCTGGGTACCAGCTGTTTGGCAATCAGATTAGTTTAACAGATTACTGCTGCACAAGCTAAAACACTGCATTCCATTATAACGGTGTCATGGTTGATGAATGGCCATAGGGGGGCACTGTTGGGTTGCAGCTCTGGTGTGTTTCTCCAAAGGGATGTGCACCAAAATGTTTGGACTAAAGAAATTAAATTAGCTCCATTTCTTGATGAAGATAATTTGATCAGAGTGCCCTGAAACTATTTAGAGGTGAAGTGTTATTGATGTCTGATTCCTGTGAAAGTTGTTTACCTTTGATGCATCCTGCAGACCCTGGAGGCGATTCTTGGCGGTTTGCTGCAGCTCCTCTGTGCGTCTGCTGAGGTGTTTCACCTGCTGGATCCACCCCTCCGTCTGCAGCACCTCCCCCAGCTGCCCCTCCCTCTCCCCCATGGCCTCCAAGTCACCATGGAGACCCCGACACTCTCGCAGCAGTGCCTGTCACCACAGGAACATAAATTGCAAGTCAAAAAGAGGAGACGTTCGTTTTGTGCAATTATACTAATTAAGGCCGGCCAACACACTGTACAGCACATGACATTTCGCTGGAAATCAAACAAGTGTGTGAATCCAATTAGCTGTTAATGTGTGTGGTGTCTTCAGCTTTAGTAGGTTAATGCAGGAAATATTAATTATTCTTTTTTGTGGGAAAATAAATATAAAATGCTCCAGGACCTATTTTTTTAAGCAGTTTTCAGACATCTTCAGACATTCCTGCTGTGTGGCTCATTAAGACTCACCTGGTGTGCTCGAATTTGCTCCTGCAGCTGGGACGCAGCGCCCCAGATGACACAACTGGAGACCAGAGCTTCTGCCTTTTCTGTCCAGCCCAAAATGAACGCCTTCATACCCCGATATTCCTCCACCTGTCTCTCTGCCTGCTCACAAAAGAAAGACCAAGAAAGAACAATTTATGATACTGGCAACAAATGACTGACAATTATAAAAAATATATATATATATTTGTTGTTCATTCATGCAAACAATATCAGGGACCTGTCTTTGTCTTTGCTGACCTAAATGAAAACCTCACCTTCTTCAGCCTGTTGGCTCTGTCCTGGACCTGCTGCGTGGTGTGCCGCTCCACCTCCGTCAGTTTGGCCACAGCATCGCCCAGCTGCTTACACAGCAGAGGGTTGTGCTCCCCGAACTCCTGCACCGCGACTCCTAACTCTGCCAGAGAGCGACCGCAGCATTCACACTCTTCACAAAGAGCCTGTAAGGGAGGAGAGGAGAGAAGAGGAGAGGAAGAAGTTGAGGCAAAACGGAAGGAAAAATTAGGAAATATCAACAAAGTACAGGGGAGTTTAACCTGTTAGCGTTCCTATGTCAGAACGCTAAGGGGTGTTTTACACCATTATTACACTGTTTCACTTACATACAAAACCACTGTGTTTGAGTTGATACTCATGCTATATATCATTGAAAAACAAAAGATTCTTATGATTCGACTGATTAAAACCACATTTTAACATTTTAAGATACAACCACAACAGGCAAATTTATCGACACCTCTGGCAGACCAATTACAAATACAGAAATGATGCAACATACCTTTGGAGCCTCATAATAATCCAGTAATCAATAATATTCCATCAAAAACCATCACTTTGCATTGGCAGAGGTCCAGTTGATCCAATCGACTAGTCAATTTTAAGTTGCATTTTAAGATTAATATGCAGGAACACTAAGGGGTAGGCGTGTAATGAAACTCAAATGTGAAAATCAGTAAACTGTACATCCCGAATGGCTATCTGTCAGAATCAGAATCAGTCAGAAATACCTTATTGATAAAGGGGGACCGGTTATGCTTTCCCTTATTTTCTGTCATGTAAACAATGTTACAATGTTGGATATTAATTTTAAACATGTCCAAAGTTTTAAATAATGCGGTAAAAGTTTGTAAAAGTAGACAGTTTTGAAGGCTTTGAATATCTTTTTGAATACATGGTTATCTGCTCCAGTGTTTACATTACAAACCCTGCTACATGTAGCTACATGCTAACATCAGAGAAACTTCTAATCTTGGTAGACAGGAAGATGGACACCACTCTCAAGTTAGTACGATAAATATGAATCTACTGTCTATTAGCAGCAGATTAGCTTAGCATAATGACTGGAAATAGAGGGAAACAGTTGGCTGGCTCAGAAGGTAATAAAATCTGCCAACCAGCGCCTACAAAGCTTCCTTATTTAACACATTACATCTTGTTTATTTAATTTGTACAAATGTAAAGACGACAAATTGTGGCTAAAAAAGGGAGCAGTCATTAATTAGTGACTTTCAGAGGAGCTGCTACATGGAATAGTGACAAAAAAGGCAAACTATTTAACGACACACACTCCAGGCCTTGTGGGTCTACAGATGGGCAGAGGAGTGAGGGAAGAAAAAAAGTTGGGGCGACAAGAAGGAGAACAGGAGGGAAGGGGCTTAGACTCCCATCTGGATACTCCTCTCAGAAGTGGGTCACTGTTGAAGGCAGAATTCGGTTCATGCCATTCCAACTCTCACACACTCATTAACCTCAACATCTGCAAAATGAATAGCCAATTTAACAGGGTTAATTGCTTGTTAATTAGTCAATCTGTCTGGTTGATTACTTTGGTCTCTTCTTTGGCCTCCTCCAGGTCGGCACCCTTGTCTTCCAATTTCAGCGCAATGGTCTTCAGCTTCGCCTCGATGTCCTGGAGTCTGAAGCTGAAGTCTTCTTTCACATCTCTGGTCTGCTGCACCTCCCGTTCTCTCGCCTGGACCTGAAGCGGTTGGCAGAAATACACACGTTTCCACTGTGTTTTCCAAAACTGACATAAGCCTTTTAACAATTCTAAATGTGGTTATTTAAGCACACACTCACACTAAGAGCCCTGCAGCAGAGAAGTACAGTCATACAGCACAGCACAGGTGACATTTGAATTCTAAATCAACATTTAAATGCTCTGCAGCTTTTTTCTTTTGCATGCATTTATCCTGTTTAAAGACAGTATTTGTGCACAATTGCAAATGAAGCTTAGGCTCACTAATACTATTAGGATTATACTGTTAGAATTTGATAATATTGGTGGCACCAAGGAGTTGTTTCCAACTTGTGTGATCCAAACATTTTCAATAACTTAAGTCCATGCAAGCACCATGCGGTCAAAACAGTTTGCTCTCCTGCTTGCTGCCCATAAAAAGAGGCATGCACATGTTTTAACTGGACAGTCTAGCAGCAATCTAACAGCACCATAAATAACATTTATATCACAACATTTAATAAAAAACGGATAACTAATTTAACCTCATAATAGAAGCTTTGAACATAAAATAAAAATTATGTTTGGGACAGCCCTATTAAAGACCCAATTGACAGCCCTAATTAGTTAATGAAACTACAACATTTAATAAAATGTTAAATTTTAGCCAAGAGATGTCACCTGGTCTTCAGCGGAGCCCAGAGCCAGAGTCACCTCAGCCAGCTGCATGCTGAGCTCAGAGGGCAGTCCAGCCTGGAGGTCCTGGTACTTGGACTGCTGCAGCTCTGTCATGCGCTCCACACTCTGACGCCGGCTGATGACTTCCCCATGTGCAGTCTACAACACAAACAACATCACATGACAGACTGCAAATCAAAGTCTTTTCTGTTACGGCATGAAACTATATTTATGTCCAATACATGCCAGAGGAGTTCTTTTATGTACTTTGTGGATATGTTGGTTTGTCCTCGTGTGTAAAATGTGTGTGTATACAGTATAAACAGTGTGGTGGCCTACCTCTAGCTCTTGTAGCAGTGAATCAAGGTCTGCAGTGGGACTCAGCAGCAGGCCACGAGTATCTTGGATCCAGCCTTTGACCAAGCCCAGCTCCTTCTCAACCTCCTCTCTCTCCCTCAACTCCTGGTGTACCTGAGCTCTGCTGGATCGTACCCGCAACACGAGGCTAGACAGAAAGACATTTACAAAAATGTTTAAATCTAAATAGGATATTCATTTTATTTTTTGGTCCCTGCTCCTGCTAAATGCAGGTGTGTGTCGGCCCTGGGTCACCCACCTCTCGTATTGCTCCTGCATGCTTCTGATCTCCTGCAGACAAGGAGTCTCCTCGTGCCCATTCTCCGTCTTTTTCTCCATCGCCTCGTCCTCCTCCTCTCCTCTGAGGCTGCGAGTGTGTTGCCCCAGCAGAGCCAGGATGGACTGCTCCCTCTCCACCTCCAGGCTGAAGGAGTCATGGTACTCCAGGAGGCTCTGGAGCGCCGCCCTGGTGGCAGCCTTCTCAACTGTGCTGTCTGGGACGCGGCTGTGGAGGTCTTGGGACACTGAGCGTACCTTCTCCATCTGAGGGAGGAAAAGTTCAGTTGATGCAGGAGATTTAGGGGTTAATCATTTAATGTTAGCTATTTTTACAAGCAAGGAAGATAAAAGATCCACTTTGCAATTGCTTTATGAAGACGAAGGCACATTGAAGATGTAACTTAGAACTCGAGGATATAAAAACACAACTTTTGTATGTTTACAAGAAAACTCCAAAGGGCATCTTTAAGTCTGACTACAGCCTCTCCATTTGAATAATCACAGTTTTACCCAAAGTATACAGTAAGGCTTTTAAATTACAAATTCAATAAAGCCAGATTTTAAGACCACAAAGTGTAGATAGGCAAGATATTTTCAGAAGCCTATTTAAAAGCCGTCTGCTTGTGTATGTTTCTGCTCTTCTCTCTGTATTTAGACACAAATGACAAATATGTGGAATAAAAAACACAGTTAAACAGCAGTGTATTTCTAATAAATATAGTTGATAGGCAGACAATATTTCTGTGTCTGGTCTATTTACTCAGTGAGTGAATCTTGCAAGATAAAAGACATAAAATCTATTATAAGTAATATAAATTATAGCTGACATAACATATAATATGGGGGCTAATATCAATTATTATAATATAAATGATCACCAATTGAATAGGCCTGGTATACAGTGTTCCCTTTGTTGGTCAAGAGCAGAAACAGGAGTCAAGGGAGTGATTCAAGTCCAGAGAATGACATCATGTCCAGTTGAACAAAGGGGCCATAGAAAGTCAGTGGACAACAGGAAATGTGCCTCATACTGTATAAGGAAGCGACCACTGTTCCTTACAGTTTGACCTAATTTCCCTTTTAGGAGCAGTGCCTTGTGGGAATTCTTGGAAGCTGACAGGGTTCGCACTTGAAACAGGTCGAAAGGCGGGAAAACGCTTCATGACATAGTGTTTTTGGCAGGAAGAAACAACTGGCCTGAAGCCTGGAGTTACATCATGGCACACCAACTGGTGTTCAGTTGTTGCTGCGTTTGACCTAAATCTGCTGAAGCAAGAACATTTTCTAGAAGACTTGTGCGTTTGCCGACTGTAATGTGAGCATATAAATAGCTCCTGTGAGTGTGGGCACGCTGATTTACACGGTACATGTGCATGATTGAAGCACACACACCACACATACAGTATGGACTCACACATGGAGTGAAGCTTCTTCTCTTACTTTGTCAGTGAAGCTCCTCCACTCCCTCGCAGTGTCCTCCAGTGCCCTCTCCTGGGCTCGGGCCACGCTACGCAGTCTGGTCCACCTTTGCCACAGCGACGACACAGAGTGGCTGGTGACGGCTTTGCTGGACTCCGAGATGATCTGCTCCAGCTCTGCTGCATTCTCTTTCAAGGAATTTAAAGGCAGCTCCAGCAGATCGATGTGAGCCACCAGAGACTACAGATAGACAACAGATACCCACAAGTTATTTCATAACAGGAGTCTTGTGAAACATTTATGCTACAGGAAAATAAAATTCTCCCCTAAAAAAAACCCCAACCCTGCAGATGCACAAGTGAACAAGGAAAAACGGTGCAAACACTTCACTGTTTAAATATTAATGTGCATCTGCTGCCATGATAAGAACAAATGTTGGAATTTAACAGAACGGCCACATGGGACACAGCACATGATAGACGATTTCTTTTTTTTTAAAATTATAAATATCAGATTATTTATTGATTTATTGTCAGAAAGTCCCACCTTGTATCTCTGACACTTTTCCTCTGCCTGCTGGATACTGACGGCTTTAGCTGTAGTGAACATGGCCACCTTGCCCTCTGCGTTATTCATCTGTTCAATTAGTGTCTCTTTCTCATGTTGGAAGGATGTCCAAAGAGCTGCACAACTGAGAAATTTATACAAATTACAGACTACTGTTAAAGGAGATTTATGATCAGAGTATGCATCATATGGAGTGCAAATGCCAGATGTGTATGCATATATTATTCGGCTCCACGTCAACACTCATACACACCTCTGAAGGACCTCTCTGTAAGCATCCAGTTGCTGTTTGCCTTCTGTGTTGCTCAGCTGCATTGCCGCTACTTTTTCTCTAACTTCACCCATTGCTCCTGCTTCCGTAAAACCCTCCAGCAAAGGATCCAAACTCCTCAGCTCCTCTAAACCAGCTGTGAAGTTATTTTCCTGGGCTGAGATGTCTTCCAGGTCCCGCACACAGTCTGTCTGGTTCTCGAGATCCACCCCCGAGCTGGCCCTCTGGAGCACAGCTGCAGCAGAGTCCAGACATTTCTGCATGGACTGCAGAGATAAGTGGTGCCTCTGGACCAGGGGTCGAGCTTGATCCACAGCCAGCTAGAATATGCAAAAGGTGATTTCATTAACCTCTTCTTGTTTCTTTATTTTACTTTTTGGTTTTTACTTTTACTGTTTGCACCTGCAAAGATCATACTGTTGCATGCAGAATGCATACAATTACCTCATCATAACACTATGCCTTGAACTTTGACCCTATTGCTCAGAAATATGGGTCAACTTAGCCAGAAAAACATGCTGGCTTGTGTGCTGCAAAATGCAACCAGAAGCAGTCAGACATTCTGGCATTTATTGGGACATGATTAACCTTATTCTGGCACACTGAAGAGTATAATGTTTGTACCTGTGTTTGCAAATGTGTAAAAATCCCAAAGCTTCAACAATTAGTTTTGACTGTATTAATATACAATAAAGGGATTGTCTTCAGTGGGGAATGAAGTGAGTGTTATTTACACTTTCACTCTGCAAACCTGATTTGAAAAAGGCTCTGCATTGTCATTCCAACTTTTTTAATATTTAACATCATGGTATCTTTGGGATCTCATGTTTAAACACAGTAAATCCCCACAACAGTTATACATTAATAATAACTTAACTACTTATTCAAACTTCATGAAATCTCTTGAACTGTCTTTTAAATATTTCAGCTTCCCTCGGCCTATTAATATTGATATATAATATTATGGGCGGACAGGAAATGGATATAATATTCAGTAGCCATGAATGATGGATTGGAGTCTCAATGAGTTTAGGATATGAACTTGGCTGAGCTGGTTATTGATCAGATTTGTATCAATTAGGGAAATAAAGGGATATATACACTAGGGATGGGCATTTGGAAGGAACCTGCCAACTCGATTATCTATAACTTTAATGATCAAAATCGATTAATCGCTATGTTTTTACACATACTCCAGTATGTATAGAAACATGCATACATGGGCAAAATAAAAATATAGATATAGAACTATGCAAAAGACTGTTTTGAAAGGGCGAAAAGAGATATCCTGTCAATCATAAAACTAACTCAACTAGGGTGATACTGTAAAGATAACGTTAAGGAGTTCAATTTTTTATGTGAAGAGGTATGACGTTATTTTTCACAGTAATCTTGCATATTTAAGTATGTTTTGTGTTTAAATAATTTTTGTATAAAATGAAACCTAGTAATTCACACTAGCAAGGTTTGATACAGTAAGCTAGTTTTGCTCAAATGAATACTCTTGTGTGTTTGATCACTTTTATTGCAACTTTCAGTTTGCAAACTGTAGCTTTATCCAACTTAATTCTCAGCTCACTGGATTATTGACGTATGGCAGCAGAACTGAACGATCGGCCGTGTTTCAGTTCAGTGATACTGATACGCAGTCATAGATGAAATTAAAACTAAGAAATACACAGATCGATTAAAAATTCCAAGTGATCGACTAAATTGTCAACAACCATTAATCAATCATGGATTAATTATTCCCATCCCTAATATACACTGAATAATATATACACATACCTGTTTTTTGCTAATTCCTTGTTGAATTTCAGCTCCAAGCTTCCCCAGCTCCTGTAGTTTCTCTTCTATGTGGACAGGGACCGTTTTTTTCCTATTTAAATATCTTTGCTTTTCTCTGCTACCTAAAGCATCTCCTATCCTAAATCTACTTTTCACTTCCTCTTCTATGATCCTCAGTTTACGCACTTCCTCATCCACCCGCTCAACTCTGACTCCTGAAAGAGTCAATGGCTCTTCCACTTTGTCCTTGATAGTCTTCAGCCATTCCAACATTTTCTTGGTCTCTTTTGAGAAATCTTCATTCTTTGTGACCTTCGCTTCACTTTCATCTACAAAGGCTTTCACTTCACACCGTAAGGACTGCAATGATTCAAGCTGCAGTGTGGTTTCCTGAAAGGCAGCGGGGTCAAACTTCAGGCAGAGGCCTTTAGTTTGTTGGTTACATTCTTCAGCCTGAGTGCTCACACAGTCCAGACTTTCAAGCAGCGAATAAAGACTTGTGATTCTATCCATCGCACTGAGTTCTGTGTCTGACTTAAGTCTGACCAGCTTCTCTTTCACACACTTAAACTCTGAGTCCAACTTGGTGGACACTCTGTTGTGTTCAACAAGTGTTTTCAAGCAATCATTCAAGTGTTTCATTTTCCGATCATTCATCTTCTTCAGCGTGTTGTGGAGACAGACCAGCTGCAGTGTCTCTTCAGCTCTGTACTGCTGTCCCCTACTGAGAAACCCCTCATATTTGCCATGAAGTTCTCTCACAGCGGGGCTAATATGGAATAAACTTTCATTAATATTTTTGTATTTATTAATTAGACAAACAATTTCCTCCTCTTTAATACTGATAGTCTGCTTCTCCAGATTGTCAAACTGCTCCTGAAGCTCCTCCAGTGCATTTCGAGTGATATCAAAGAAAGTGCTGAACTCTTTTTGCTCTAAGATTATTTGTTGGACTCTGTCTTTTTTCTCTTTGGCTAGAGCCAGGATGGCGTTGTACTGCTGAGGCAGCGCATTGAGCCTCTCGTCTAGGTAGCAATGATCAATCTCGTTCAGAGTGGGAAGGATCTCCTGGCCTATTCTTTGGACGATAAGAAGAAGGTTCTCGTACTCTGAAGCTTGTTCTAGGACATTCTGAAAGTTAGACAGTTGTGTTTGCAACTCCGAGCTATCGTCAACGTTGCTTAAATTGATTTCAGGGAAGGTGATGGCATCTGCTCGTCTCAACCAGTGGCAAGTCTTATCCAGGTCGACCTGGAAGTACTTCCTGGAGGTCAAAGCTTTCTCCAAGTCTGTGAGACGCTGGGTTGTCCTCTGCAGGGCTGTTTCAAACACGGCCTGCAGCTTCTCAAGTCTTGCCAGGGTTTCTGCTCTCTCTTTGTCAGTGGCATCTCTTTCCAACTCCCGCCCTTGTACCCAGAGAGATGCCAGCTCTCTCTGGTATGCTCGTAAACCACTCTGGACTCCCCGGCAAGCTGCGACCTGTTTGGATAGATCCTCAGGCAGCAGAGCTATGTGGTCATCTATCAAAGCCCTCCTCTCCTGTTGCTGCACCCAGGACAGGGCTCTCCCGAGGCCTTGAAGGAACTGGGTTCTCTCTGTGAAGGCCTAGAGGGGAAGAGTGAAGCATTTAATTATTTATAGAGTTTTAACAGCTTGAAAAAAGATTGTAGAATATTTTTCTGGCAACAAGAAATCTAATCTGTAACAACCATAGACTTTATATAAAGATGGAGGGCCTGACAGCTCCCTAAAAGTGAAGCCAAAACATCTTGATTGCCCCCTGGTGGCTGGCTACAGTATATATTTTAAACCCCGCCCCATCCAGGTTAATGGATGGGACATGAGGACATTTAAAACTCAAAAGTACACGTCAAATATTTTTTCCCAAAAAAAGATGGTTTCTGTCATTCTATGTAGTTCTTCTCAGGCTAATTTATTTTTTATTTTCTGATAAGTTTGATTCTATAAAATGGGATGTAAGTTTTTCACTGGGCAGGTGATTATTTGTCACTACGGCTGGGCGATATATCAATATAAAAAATATAGAGCTATATTTTTAAATGTGATATGGAATTAGACCATAGACCACCTTCTCATATAAATATATTTATTTCCGAAAAAGATTATTTTATTTCATAGGCTATTTTTATTTAAGATTTTTTTTTTAAATGTGCACTTTATGGAGCTTTGATTTTTTTTAAAAAGGTACTGCTGTTGTATACAGTATTGATGTTCACTTAAATAAACAGTTTCAATAAAACTACTTGTGACATGTCATTATTCGGCTCTCACTTTGCAATAAAAATATCGGGATATATATCATATATTGATATTCAGCCTAAATATATCGGGATATGAGTTTTGGTCCATATCGACCAGCCTTTTATGTCACTACCGCATATGCTTTTGCTCTGAATAACAAAAGGAATACTCCATAATTAAAATGTAATATCTATCCAATTAACAAATTCAATTAATTTAATGAATAGCCAAATATTCATGTACAGCACTAAGTATTTTACAGATTGTTTCTTGGAGCACCTGGTTTCTTGTTTTCACCTGACCAACAGATCAGAAGAGAGTAAGGTCCTTAAGGTGATAACTAAAATTCCACTTGCATCCAATTCAAATATCCAGCTGCTTACCTTACTGAGGTACTTCCTCCTTTGGGCCACCCGAGCCCCCAGAGCCTCCACCTCAGTCTGGGCTTGTTCAACGAGCTCCTGCAGGAATCTCTTCTCGCTCAGCCCCAGCCTGGAAGCCACAGCCTGGGCCTCGCTCACTGCCTGACCCAGTAGCTGCTGACGGGCCTCCAGTTCCACGCACACACTCAGGTGGTCAAACAGGAAACTCTGGGCCAGATCGGGAGGTGGGCTGGTTTTCAGTGCAGAGGTAAAAGCAGGTCGCTGCTCCTCCACCCACTCTCGGGCATCTCTCAGCTGAGTTTCAACCCGGGCTAGATCCTCTAGTGTCTGTGCGGAGTCCTGGATCTTCTGTTGAATCAGGGTTTCAAGCTGAGCCCAACGCTGCTCCAGATGACCCACCTAATGAAAGACAGAGCACTGAATAAAACTGGACCCAATACTTTCATTCTATATTATCATTTCCCAGCATAAGAAGCAGCTGAAGAACACAGAGAAAGGAGCTCCACCTGTTGCTTGACCAGCTCCTTGTCTAGCAGGCTGAGTCGAGGCAGGATGGCTTGTCTCTGCTCTCTCAGGTCTTCCAGAGTTGCTCTCTGCTCCTCGAGGTCACTGGAGAGTTTCCTCAGAGCCTCAAGATGCTCACTCGTACTCTCTGTGTCAGCCCTAGGTACACACAGGCATATTAGTATATCCAACCACTGACTTATTCTCTTTTTTTAATTGAATTTAATTTTTTTTATTGTTTTATTTCCTGTTAAGCATCTTTGATTGTCTTGAAAAGCACTATAAAATGGAATGTATTATTATTATTATTATTATTTTATGAGTATAGTAAAAACAATATACTATATATATATATATATATATATATATATATATATATATATATCATTGTCAATAAATAAATACATCCACTTGGAAATTGATGTACAGAATGCTTTACCTTTGTGTATCACTAGGTATATTTTTGGCTTGATGTTTTTTAAAAAGAATGATATTTACCTCCGGCATTATATACAGAAAATAAATAAATTCAAGTCTGATGTTGGTTAAAAAAAATGAAACTCAATGAAAGTGGAAAATAACATTAATATATAGAATTTTTTAAGCAGTTTTAGAAAGGGGACAATTTTGTCTTCCAAGTTAGCGAGGTGAGATTTTTAATCTGACACACAAATAAACAACAAATAAAAATGCGTAAAAAGGCGGAGCCGGGTTCGAATCCGGCCTGAGCTCCCTTTGCCGCATGTCTTCCCCTCTATCACCCCCTTTCAATCTATCACTTTCAATAAAGCAAAAAAATGCCCAAAAAAAAAAAATCTTAAAAAAAAAAAAAATCAATGTTGTTGCTATTCATTGACGAATCCTAAACTGTGTGAATAAAAATACAAATTCCTCCTAGTCGCATACAGAAAATTATTTGTCATTTGTGTTTTTCTATTGTGTTAAAAGTATGAAATCAATTACAATTTGGTAGTAATGATCAGCACTGATGTTAGTTGACAAAATGAACTCAGTTGCAGTGGAATATATTATTATTATTATTATTATTATGGAAGTTATGGAAGACAGATATTTTGTCCCCAAAGAATATCGGGGGACTTTTTCAAAGGGATACACAGAGATTAAAATTCTACACAAAATGAGACATCACAGCCTCCACAGAAAAAGCTTGATACCTGGCGAGGTAGTCCCATTCCCTGGAAACTTGGTGGAAGAGTTCCTCAACAGCAACAACAATCTCCTGGTACTCCACACTTCTCTGCATGTCCTCCCCCCGCTGAGACTCCAGTTCTTCTGCCCGCTGGCCCAGGTCCATCCAGCTTCTCCTCAGTCTCCTTATCTCCTCCAGGGCAGGAGAGACCTGTCCATCTGTCAGCCTACCGACGGCTTCATTTAAATGGGTTACCTCAGACTGCCTCTCTCTAATCTGCTGAAGAAATTCCTGTAGGAAAGATAATGGATTTTCTCAGCCATACTGAACTTGAGTTTAATTACTTTATTGCCTAGAAAATGACATACTGTACACATTTTACAGCAGTAGCATGTTGTTGTAGAAAAAAAACTTAATTGATCATCAGCATACAAACCAACACAGACCTGTGCTTTGTCCAGCTGGTTCTGTGCAATCTTGGGCTCCAGCTCAGCAGGTCTCCTGACGAGGTTCTGAAGTTGCTGCTCAGTCTCTCTCAGCTGGACCTCCAGATCTGCCTTCTGCTCCTCGATGTCCCTCCAGCTGTCTGCCACCTCCTCACAAAGCAGCATACGCTCTTCAATCTACACATAAAAACACAGTGGAATCAATTAATGGCCAAGTATTTTTTTCAAACAGCATCTTCAGTTTTTAATTTAAAGGCACAGTGTGTAATTTTTGCTGCAAGTGGTCTCGGAATCAAAACAATAATGACAGATGGACTCTCTCTCTTTGAAGTAGAGTGGGATCATGGGAGTAGTTGTCTTCTTTAGTCAACATCCATCATTGGCGAGGAAAATGTATCTAATATGACGCAGAAATCATGTTCAGGGACGATTTGCATTTATTCACATTGGGTGCGTTTCCACTATAGTCGATAACCGGAATGGGGCGGGTCTCCCTCGGAGAAACGCACCCAAATTTGAATGTGAGCCATCCCTAGCGGCCCTTTGACCGGCCATTTTTCTCCCCTGAAAAAAGCCTGATTGTCGATTGGATAGAACACTAAGCAGGACGTGACTTAGTACTCGACGCCACACCACGCGCCATTTGTAAAAGTTGCGAGTAGTAGTTTAAAGTAGCGAGTAGTCAAAACAATAATAATTGCGCCAGGTTCATGAACACAGCGACAAGAAACAAGAGATCTGCTCCTTCCATCTCGGCATCCCTTTCCTTATTGTTTACCTTTGGCACATCTCCCGTGTTAAATCCGTTGCGTACTTGACGTTGAGGTCGAAACTGTTGCAAAGCGATTATGTGTGGATCAAAAACCATACGTCACCTCCGGAGTCTCCTAAATCCCTCTGGGGCCTTTTTTTTTTAATGGAGACATGTCAAGTGGGTGGACATTTAAGAGGCCTTGGCCTGAAACTTTCCCAGCAGCCACTATTTACCCTAATGGATACGTGCCTATTGTGTAATTATTTCTAATGAAATAGTAAAAAGAAATGTTGCTTAAGTAATGTTAACTTGCTAATTTACCGTTAGATAAGTCGACTACCAGAACAGTTACTGTAGTGAAAATTGTGTGACAAATTCAGTCATAGGGGAGGGTGAACATTGTTGAAATGGTTGGGATAATTGAAGTCCTCTTGTTTTAACACGGAAATGTTACATATTACACCTTTAAAGCTCACTGACCTGCAGTTTGACCTGCTGGATGGCTGCTGCAGTCCCCCTGACCCTCGGCTCGGACAGGTCACATGTCGAACACACGAGCTGGAGGTAAGTGCTGGCCTGTTCCTGGAGAGCCCGCTCCTGCTTCACCTGCCAAAAAAAAAAATCTGTTCAGGATCCATTGGTTTCACTGACTGATCATATTATCCCTTTAGCAAATCTGCTAAACTACATGTCCTTTGCCAGCATTTCGGCTCCCATCCAAAAACATGCAATCAAGCAAACTGTCTGTGTGATTGCTACACGGCAGCCATGTATTTAAAAACTATTAATACAGTGATTCATAATTTCTGGAGGCAACTGCATGTTTAAAAATAATCAAGGAAAGCAAATCATCAGTTATAACTAGGCTGCAACTAGAGAATAATTGCATTATCGATTTAATCTGCTATTTTCTCCATTAACAGATTATTTGTTTGGCCGATAAAAATGTCAGAAAACACTGAAAAATGCCACGTGTAATTTCCCAGAGCGCATAGTGATGTCTTTAAATTGTGTTTTATCCAACTAACAATCCAAAGATCCAAGCTATTCAGTTTCTTATCATATATGACAAAAAAAACCATCAAATTTTCACATTTAAGAAGTGTGAAACCGGCAAATGATTATTAAATGAACACAATAATTGCCCAATACTTTTCTGTGGACTAAATAATTATTGCAGCTTTTGTTTTGATGTCCACTAATCTCATGTACAATAACAAACTTTTTGTTAAGGAATGTGTAATGGTTTACTGACCTGCTGTAGCGCCTCCTCCAAGCTGAGAGGAGGATGTGTAGGAGGCTCTGGTTCCTCTGAGACAGAAGTCAGCCAGGTGCGGCACTGCAGCAGTGTGTCTTGGAGACTCACGTGTCTCTGTAACTCGTGGTCCAGACTTTGATACACCTGTAGGACACAGATGGATATATTTCAGTGCTATTCTTCAGGATTAAACACATTCATACAGTAAAACACCCTCAGGAAATCAAGCGAGGACAAAAACACACAGGTGCAAAACCACAAATATAAAGTGAAGGAGAATGTGTTAATGTTGTGGGTAAAGACTGCATAGCTTTGAATGCAGTGTAGCATGGCCAAACACAAAGGCACATTAAATGATAAAACCTGAACAAGTAGGCAGTTAAGCAGTGTTGTATTCGACAGGTGTTGAATGTGGAGGCGTCCATGCCCTCCAGGGGAGAGTGAACAGCGAGGTCTGATTGACAGTGTTAATATGAGAGCCCGAAAGAGGGAAAGAAGGGGGGGGCATGCGTTGGCAAACCGCCCAGTGTATTTGGCAAAGGCTAGAAGGTTGGCATGGTGGCAAGTGGCAGGCAGGATATTAGAGCTGTGTTGTGCTGGGACACAGTTGGCAGCCTTCGTAACACTGGAGGCGCAGTTGTAGAGAAGCCAGCAGCGTAGTGGTAAAGTGTGGCTGGATCACACAATGCCAGATTGGATGTGCGAGTGCTGGTGGAGGTGGTGTCTTGGGAGGTGAGCTATGATGACAGAGTAGGGGTTGCCAAAATGACAGAGTGGGCCTGGATTAGACGGCTCGCCAGATCTACTGAATAGTGGTGTGTGACCATTTTTGGCTCGGGCATGAAAAAGTGGAGTTGACAGGGGATATGCAGAGATTAATATGGGGAGATTGAGTTAGTGATTTTGGCTGGTGGGGTCTGTCTGAGCGGGGCTGCTGTTGAGCTCCACTTTGGCAGCCTTAATTGGTCGTGCCCTCTACACTGGCAGTGAAGGGCTGTCTTGAGAGATGGGTTTAAGTGTCAGATTGGGTTAGGATTAAGTGGATGCCGAGGCTGTTGGAATATTAGTAGCACTAATATGTAGATCGTGTGTCTGTGCATGTGTGTGTGGTCACGTCCATGCATGCATGTGCAAATCTGCGTGCATCCAGTGCACCAATATGTCTACGATGTCTTACATTATAAATGTGTGAGAACCATTTCACTACCTCGTATATAGAACATATCTCAGCCCTCGCTCCCACCCCCTCCTCCTCTGCATCCCCTCCCTCCCTTTTACCGTCTCCTCTTCCTCACTCACTCTCTGTGCTGTGCTACAGATGGCAGAGTAGCTGTCTCTGGTGCCTTGCTGGTGAGCCTGGACCTGCTGTCTCAGCCTGCTCTGCACGCGGTCACTGCAGCCTTGTACCAGGTGGTCTCCTCGCTCCTTCAGGCCTGCCAAGCGATCCTCAAAGCCCGCTATTTCCTCCATGATGGCCTGTACAGGACAAAGTGACAATGTAGGACCATGTTAGAAAGAGTCTCCAGTGGAGACGAATTACAGGGTGAGTCAGTCCACTCGTCAATGACAGAGGTCAGAGCAGACTGATACCACACAGTGAGGGGTCATCGTTTTAGACAGGCCTGAATGAATGAACTTGAAAGATTACCCTATGGATGTGAACTGAACTTACTGAGAGAAAATGTTTCTATCTATATATTATCATTCATTTATTAATACATAATTATTCTATTCAAATAAATGTCCTCTAATACAAGGCATCCAAAATGTAATGATTTTCAGACAAGAACAAACTGAAATCAAACTTTGCCGGCAATAAATACAAACGTGCACACACACACACACACACACACACACACACACACACACACACACACACAGATAATGACAGTCACACTGCATCATTATGGATTAAACTGCTATATTAACCAGCAAAACTTTTCCACAAATCCATTATGTCTAGTTGGTGCAGATGTGCACTTTGCTCTCTAATCAAGGCTCATTGTTGGAGCTGTATCATATGCTGCAAACTTTGCAAAGAACAGCAAACAAAATCGAGAGATGTGATTGGTCACCTTGTGCCTGGACAGCTGTTGAGTGGCTGCCTCCAGGCTGCCACCCACAGTGGGATCAGGAGTCACCATCCTGCTGGACATCTGGAGCAGCCAGCGCTCCACTTCTTGGAGCTCGTTGTGGTAAGCTTCCTGTTCCTTCACCTGGCCCTCCAGATTCTCCACATGAGCCTGGAGCACATTATTCACAGAATGTGACACATTATACTGATTACTAACAGTATAATGCAACAAACTATTACAATTCTAAAGCCTCTTTCAGACATGCAATCTATCCCCGGAATGTTATGGAACATTTCCAGCATGAGGTCATGTTTGAATGGGAGCAGTCATCAAAATTCAGGTAAATTTGTACTGCCAATCTCCCACCTTAAGATCTGGACACATTTCAGGGAAAATACCAGTACAGCTGTGACGTAAACTAAATCAGAAACACTGTAGGGATGAGCACTTAATGGGTTACATCTGTCTGACAAAAGATGCTTTCATGTGAGACGAGCAAACGGATCACAAGAGTCCACTGATGAAGTATCTGCAGAGTGTTTCTGATTCAAGTAGGTTACAAAAATACATTACTTGTCTTGCAAACTTGTTGAATATTACAGAACATTGTCATCGGACAAAAACAGCTCCACACTCGCCATGTTAAAATAATAAGAGGCTTCTTCTGCCACATATATCTGGCCTTGGTATTAGTCTGGCCTGTTATTCATCTTAAACATAGAAAGAGCATTTCATTTTTCCTATTTGTATCAAAGCTATTGCCATCAGCTTCTCACCGTGGCAGTGCGACAGAGTTCGGTATAGTCCCTCTGCATCCTGTTCATTTTGTCTCTGATGGACGGGTAGTGGACAGAGGACAGCAGAGCGTCTCCTTTCTCCACCACTGACCTGATGGATCCATCACGGGACTGAACCATCTGCAAAAGAGCCTGAGGACACACACAGACAACATGTATCTTTTGGGGTGGAAAGTAACAAAATATATCTTCTCCTGAAGTACAATTTTCAGGGACTTCCACTCTGCTACATTTCAGAAGGGAATATCTTACTCTAGACTCCACTACTTTCTAGTTTAAGTTATTAGTTACTTTTCTAAAATGAAGATTTCACAGAAGCTTTTATAATACAACACATAGTTAAAGATTAAACCAGGGTTTTTTCAAACTTTTTGGCTTCTGACATCTAACAGGGTCACATTTCAGATGCCTATGAGTTTTTTTTACAGCTCATCAAATTGTGATTTTTCCTTTTAAACTAACTTTAAAAGTCAGATTTGTGTATCAGAATATTTTTTTTTCTTCTTTCCTCCCCAATTTAATCATTTTATGACCACTCAGACATCTCTCTGATACCTGGGGATAGTTAGAAACGAACATTTAGATTCTTTGTATGACTAGTACATGTGAAGAAATGACAATAAAGCTGACTTTGACTTTTGACTCAGATATATATATCTGCTGTCCCTGTATATTAAAATGCTTCAGTATTTTTCAGGGCTTTTACTTCTAATGGAGCATTTTTACACTGCTGTATTGGTACTTTTATTTTAGTAAAAGATCTGAAGATGAATTCTTCATTCACCACTGCCTCTAATATAGAGACCATCCTAAATACATGTGAGTATGTCATGTTGCGTTACTATTGTTGTATTAGATTATTGCTATAGTGTTTTTTGGTCATATTTAAGCTAATTTACTATCAATGGGTTCTACTATATTGCCAATCATTTCCCAAGCACACCATAAGCATCATAGGCATAGAAAATTGTATAACCTGGAAAATAGTAAGCACTTATGGAAAATATATTCAATTTTGGAGTTAATGGGACATGCAAGGACACTCATGTGGTCCATTAAGGTCTTAGTATTCAGTAAGGTCTTGCTGCGATTAGGACCCACAAGTGCAAATTTACATATCAGACTCATTCAAATACAGTTTGATTGAGGAAATACATATTTGCTGCTGTACCTTATACTTAGCCAGCAGTGCTCTCCGTTGGTACAGTTCAGCCTTAGGCTCCACAGGGGAGCTGAGCAAAGCTCTGGTCTCCACCAGCCACTGTGCCTGAGCCTTGTATCGGTCCTGAAACTCCTTAGCTAGCAGCAACGCCCGCTGCAGGAAGCTGTGCTCCTGCCTCAGCCCGCCTGCGAGCTCCTCCAGCTGGGCAAGACGAGCTTCCACCTCCCCTCCTAAAGTCTCAGCTCCCGCCTCGTCCAGGAAGCCCGCCGCCTGCTCCGCCCGCTCCCTCAGTGATTTCAGGAAGCTGTGACCATGTTGGAGCTCAGACTGGAGAGTCTGTGTAAACGGGAGAGCAGAAATACACTCAGCATGATCGCTGCTACAGTGTTATCATTTCTTTATAGGAAATTACCTTCAACCAGGGCATTTTACACACTGCTGAGTTAAAGAAAAATACAGATTTTTTTGTTCTCGTGTTGCAAAAGTGTAGCATATACATGGATGCTTTAGGATTGAGGAATCCTGCGATCATAGTTTCCTGACTTTGAGGTTAACATTCAAACACACTATCACTGATTTCTTTGTCCTTCACCTCCAGTGTTGCCACAGTCACCCACACCTGCCTGACTGTGTGTTTGAAAGGCTTTGAACCCATCAGGTAGGCTGACACCTGCACGGTGAGATGTGGAGGAGAGTTGGAGGTCATGTTGTGGAGAAACCACAGTGAATAATATGAAAGGAGGACCCAATTATAAGGACCCTTAACAGGCAGCTGTAGCTGCAGGAGGTTTCCAGGGCAACCACAACACACCACGCACACACACGTGGGCCTCCACTCGATGGGACGCCATCTAGCTTTCATCATCAGTCTATTATTGCTTGAGTAGAGAGGAGCTTCACACTGCAACAACCCCAGACCTCCAGCTACTGCAGCTGATAATATAATATAACAAGACCTGTAGCTGCATGCACACGTCCATGTTTGCTGCTTAATATGAAGCTCTAGGCACGTTCATCACTCCAGACATCGATGTCCCTGTCTCATGACCTTAATAGCAGACTCGATATAGCTCAATTCCATACAATTCTGTCTGGTTAACATGTGAGCTAAAACAAGGAAGTCTGCAGTAAATGCCATTTGCAGCAGATGTAGCTCTGTATGACTCATTATCCTCACTTCACATCGAAACATCTGCTCCCATCTCACACCTGAGAACGCTGAAACTGGCAGTTAGTAAGCATTTCATTAACAGTTCTCGAAAATCTGATTCAGAGTGCTGCAACAGATCAATGCCCACCTCGTAACCTGCAAAAAAGGTATTTATCAGCTTGTATTTTGTCTTAATTTTATTACTTGATTTACTTCCCGGTTAAACAAATATGCAGGTTGTTGAATAATAAATATATTCCAATAAAATAAAAATATCTATAATTTATTTTAATGTGTTAATCCTCTGACTGCATTAACCTTTTCCAATTCTTTTACTGGTTGAAATCAAAACATATAAATTTAATTGAATGAAAGGCACAGCTTCTCTTTTACTGCATTTTATCGATAGTATGGGCTGTTAATAGGCTACAATATCGACTGTCAAACATGTAGGGTTACAAACAAACTTGGGCTATTCATATAAAGTTCTAAAATAAACTTAATCATGAAATTTATGTTATCTAATTATTGCTTTGTGTGTTTGTTCTGTCTAGACAGAATGAGAATAAGCAGAAAATATTAATTTAAACTGTATTTTTTTAGTTACTCTTAGTTTTACATGTAAAACGGTCCAAAATGCTACACACATTTTTTGAACAGTACACGGTCATTATCGGATGTGCACGTTCCAGTCAGGCAGAAGATCTTGTGTTGACGGTTCGTGTTGTGTAACTTATTGGTCATATGTGCGGGTGGTGGAGTTGTACTGTATTTAGTATGGCGCTCTTGAAAATCAGACCCATGCAGGACAGGACTCGACAGGATTTGTGGATTTCGGGCCCAAAACTAAGGCTGAATCCCATTACCACCCCTTCCCCTACCCCTCTGTCTGAATCTTCCCCTTGCCTCTTAATACAGAGCTGATGGTGGTAGGGGTAAACGTTCCCCTAAGAAATAAGACACACCTCCATCATCATCACTTGGCGCTCGCCGAGTGTTACGTCAACAGAGGCAGAAATTTTAGATAAGGTAACTTCCATTATTTTTTTCATTGTAGCCTATGAAATGTTGGCCAAAAGTTGGCCAAAGTTAGACAGCCAGCTCAACTGACCGGCTCAGCTGGAAATGTAGGCTACCTTTTGTTTGTGCTTGTAGCTATGATGTGAGGTAAAAACATTATTTTTTAAGCATGTATGCGTTAGTTGTGTGATGTCGTTAAAGGATTTATGCTGAATCGCACCGCTCGTGCTGAGAAATTCCTCAAAGCCCTCCCTTTCAAGTGTGGTCCTTCGTAAGCTTAATTTCCAGGGCTAGGTAGCCCTACACCTTGGCCCTAGCCCTTAACCCAAATGAGAATTGAGAAAGCCCTACCCCTCACATTAATGCGCAAAAACAAGGCGGAGGGGGAAGGGTTGGTAATGGGATTCGGCCTAAATATTGACACTTCTGAATGTTTGTTTTCATGAAAACGCTTGGTGTTTAATTCAGCATTTAGTGTTCCAACAAGGATAAAATTATATTCATCTTACACAACTTGCTCTCACAATCTGTGAAATTAGCCCCTGATGGAAGGCTGAAAACCTGCTTAGTCTCTTATCATTGAATAGTACTAACACTATGACACAGTAGTTGACAGTATAGTCTGGTGAATATTATATACGAGGTCTTGAACACAGTGTGCCCTTAATGCTGTAAACTGTCTTGTACCATGTCAGCCCCAATTATCCATGTCAAAGTGTCCTGTGCGCTGGCTGTAAATGATGAGCACTAGTTTCTTATTCTGCATCGGTTCTCAGGCTCCATTATCTACTGTGATACATCTACTGCGGCGCTGACAACCATGTTCATCAGTTACATGATCTATGAACACAGGTAAGACATTATTAAGGCGACCCTGTGAGCATCAGTTAGCTCTGCTGTCATTGTTTCTATGCTTTGAATGTTTACAGGCTGCAGCAGAAGCATCATAATGTATTCTGCACAGTTAGAAAAAAAATGACCTTGAACATTTATGAAATGCCAATAAAATTATAATTATGGAAGGGGAGGGTAGCAAGGGGGCTTAATTAGGAGACGGAGATGCCCAATTCCTTTTTAGCATTTTTTTTTTTTAGCATTTTGCCCTGTGTACAATTTTTATAGGAACCAATGAGTGAGGGTGCCTTCTCTAGGGAAAAAAAAACATAGTACAAAGAAATGTGTATTAAAACGAGCTGCAAGGACATACCAAAAGTTGCGTAAGTAGAAAGTATTGCTACTGTGCAAAAACGAAGTATTTCAGGCTGATGCTGAATACAGGTATATTCAGACAGAGAAAAATAATGTGTTTTAAGAACATTAAAGCAAGTAAACATGTTCTACTAGAAACCAAGAGTCTAAATATGAACCTGAAAATGAGCATATGTCCCTTTTAATGAAGCGAAAACATATAGCAGCATATTTCTATCCAACGGGGGCGGACACTAGCGTATGACTCATACTTGTACAGATACAACTCAGAATCACATGAAGTCTAAATCCAACTAATGGCCCTTGACACGGCTATTGACTACTGGTCTTTGTGTCAATGCATAATCATCGCGGCTCGCTGAAAAGCCCTGTAGCTCTCACTACGGGAGAATGAGTAAGTGATGGAGCACTCGCGTATTTATCTGCAGAGCTGGAAGGACACATGTGGTGACAGCATGTCCTCAGTCCCTACACAGAGACAGAGCATTGATCCCAGGCAGGGATTACTGCAAAGCCCACACCAGATGATGTATTGTAAATGTCTATGTGTTTCTGGATCTGTGTGTGAGGAAGACAAAGAACAGAGGAGATGTAGTGATACATAAAGAAAAGGAAGCGGGAAAAATGTGTGAAATCACAGAGGACACATGGGCTGGAGAGTTTGCTGCAGCTTGTTAGTTAGTACTGTACATCGGATTGGTTTTGTGATATGAAGCGAGCGTTGGAGGAGTGAAATGTGTGTGCGTGAATGTGTGTGTGTGTGATGTGAAGCGGTAAGGGCACTGCATCAATTACAGTGTCTGTGCCAGCAGGCTCCTGACACCGGCGCTTCTTCATCCTCTACTACACAGTGGGAGGTCTCTCCCTGTTACCACGCTTCCTCTAAAGCAGCACCCGCTTTGTCTTCATAAAGAGCCGATCGATACACACACACTCATCCGATCCTTTACACACACGATATGAACTATGCCAAGCAAGCGATGGAGGTGATTTTCTCTCCATTGCAGTCTGTGCATGTTGGAGCTCCTTTCTCCTCCAATGCCCAAAAAGACAAACTATTACAAATATGCATCAACAGTGAGTTTGTCCAAATATTATAGGTCCACTGAATGCTTTGAAAGCTTCATGCATATTTTGCTGGCCAAGAATATTGTAGCTGCCAAAGAAATCTGTACACTTGATATTTCTAACAGGTACCGTATGTTGCTTGGCAGCAAACAAGATTGCACAAGGACATTTTTGCTGGCTTGGATATTGGGCACATATGAGTTTGAGCTCAAATTCTCCACTACAAAGAGGAGTCTCGCTAACTCATCAGTTTATCATGGTAATACTCAACGTCCGTGATGATTTATTGCAACCTGTTCAGCGAGGTGTATTACGCTCTGCACTGCAGCTTGAATCCAAAAGCCTCACTGACAAATGGAGGTTTAGAGCTGTGAATCCATCTTACCAGAAGTACAGGTGCAGGTTTAAGTAAATAAATCAATACCTCTAGTTTTTTCATTTTCTTCTCCATGGCGGCCCGGTCCAGAGGTTCAGAACTGTCAGTTAATGCTGTGAAGTTTTTCTGAGTGGAGCTGAGCCAGTCAGTGAAGGATGTGCAAAGGTTCTCAGCATCTTCGATGCTTTTCAGCTCCTCCTGAAGCTGCTTGATGGTGTCCTGAGGAATAAATGGATCAGAGGTCAGAAGTAAAACTTTTACAAATATAGATTTTTCAAGATATAGATGCATACATTTTCACCCTCAAAAAGCATTGTGCTCATTATAAAACTTGGAAAAAACAGGGCTGTGTATTTGCAAGAACGTATCATGATTTGAGGGTTCAAATCTATATATTATGGTACTGTAAGCACGGCGATATATTAGGAATTTCACATTTTAAGAAAACTACCATAGTATAAAGGAACACATCAGCATAGGTATAAAATCCAGGGCTGTCCTCAATTAAATAAATTCTTAGTCATCTAAAACGCATAAGATTTTGTTGGCCAAGATCAACAGATCTGTAAAACTGAGCTCCTCCACAAAAGCATCACTTTAAATTTTTGTGTTTATCAGAAATGCGTTTATATAGGTAATTCACCATGAAACATAAGAAAATAACTAATCCACTCAATAAATCTTAGTCGACTAAGACTAGATCAACCAATTAATCAAACAATTGACTAAGAGGGGCAGCCCTAATAAAATCTGAGTTAAAAAAGTTTATTTTTTTATCCAATCAGAACAGTGGGATCTGCCTTTGCATTTAAAACTGTAAAATCCAACATAATAGCCCTACTTTTTGTCTGCTACAAATCTTTGCACATAAACTGTTTATTAAAAATCAACAGTCCTTTTTTTTTATTGATACAGTCAAAAAAAATATATAGCAATACTAAAATGCATCAATATTTCCTTAAACCCCTAGTAAAGAACACAAAAATTCCAGCCAGGTAAGGTAAATGTGGCTGTAGACTCGTTTTTATTTTATGTTAGTAAAAAAAGTGCTACCCTTCCATATTTACACTATCTTTCTTAGTATGAACATAAAGGTGAATAACCCTCACTCCAAAAACTGCTGCCTTTTTGTTTCAGGTGTCAGGTTAGAATTGTTGGTAAGACTTTGATTGACTGTATTTGGTCGGGGGAAAATTCAGGAAACACGATCAGTATGTTTTTCCTTTAAACTGTGAGATGTGCCTCAGCTGTCTTCTCTTGGCCACCAAGGACCAAAAGCTCTCTGATCAACCATCAAAAAAGAAAACCTCCATTCCTCCCCTCCTCATTCATCTGCAGAATGTCAATAGCTTCACTACAAGGTGGAGAGGGTTTTTATGTTTTCGACGCATTATCCACTTGACTGAGATTTTGAGTCAATAGCACCATGAGGATGGAGAGGTTTTCTTGCAGGTTTGACACATTATTCACTCAACTTGCAAATCCTGTGGCGAGAAGCTCCAATTAGCAGATAGTGCTGAGTGCACACCTTTTCTGACTAGACAGAGGTAACAGCTTCCCACCTCAAGCCCATATGGCCCCCACTTCACACGGTATAATTACAAGCATCCTTGGTATGAGAGGGATGTCATGTGTCTGCATACGTATACACTGGCATGCCTGTAAGTGTATGCATGCTTGAGTCAATTTTGAGAGGGGAAGGAGGGTGTGTGGGTATAACAGAGACAGAGAAACAAAGTGAGGGAGGGAGGGGGAGACACACAAAAACTCAAAAGTGTTACTGAAGGTGTAAAAATCAATGTAGCGCAGGCAAAGCCTTTCCACTTCTGGTGCCGAGTGTGAGATTGCCTTCTGTAGCGTTTAATTACAGCCTTAGCCCCAGACCAGAGGAGCCCCATTGATTTTCCTTTAGTCCCCCCCAGAGGGGCAGACAAATAGAGAGGCTGGATCTGAGTATACAGGGCAACACAGGCTGGGCTCACAGGCAGAACTCTCAAAGCAACTTCAATGGGGTGTTACAGAAACAAAGTCCAAACTCTCGATGGAGCAAATTCCATGGTGAGAGATAACCATGTGTGAGAAGCCCACTGCGGGCAGAGACCCCAGTGGCAATACACGCAGCTTCACATCTATCATTGAGATAGTATAACACAAAGGGGATTAAACCTATACTCAGCCCAATAAGGCTTTATGTTTTGCTATTCTGAAGTCATAATGACAGGCAGATATTTTCCAGGAAAACCTTCTGGTGGACAGGAAATTAAGTATTGTATGTGACCGGACTTCCTGACCACCAGAGGTTGTTCTAACATACAGGCATAATGAAAATGATTTTGTAAAGAATGGATACTATAAGGGTTTAAATATTACAGCTGATGACACATTTTAAATTGGCTTCTTCTTGCTGTACTTCTTCAAGAAATTAAGTTGTACAACTACATTTACATTAGTAAGTCTTAGTAGTTTTAGTTGTTAGCAGTTTTGTGCATAAACAAGCTTAAAGAGTGGGAAAAAATTAAACGTGAACAGGAGTGTCATTTAATCTCACGCCATCTATTTTCCCTGTCAAACAGTGTTTGCCTCCTGTTAAATTAATATTTCCTGTATCGCTCCCCATCAAAGTTTGGGTCAAGGAAATGGTTTGGTTCAGTTTTAGTCGGGTGAACAACAGGGAAACAGCTTTTGATTCAATAATAGCTTTTTACTTTAACTGGTGACTTTCAGCTGAATGCGTCCATTGTTAGTAGCAGTAACATACGTAAATGGTCTGTATATAATAAACACAAATTTGTTTTTTTATGGCAGTTACATGTTCTGTCCATTTTTTTAACAACTGCCATCACTACAAGTCACCGTAATGAATTGACACCAGTTGAGTTTTATGAACAAATCAGCACGGATTCCAAAGAAAAGAAAATCTGAAATTTCAATAAAAATTGTGCCGACCAGGTTAGAA
Source organism: Centropristis striata (assembly GCF_030273125.1). Taxonomy (NCBI): domain Eukaryota; kingdom Metazoa; phylum Chordata; class Actinopteri; order Perciformes; family Serranidae; genus Centropristis; species Centropristis striata. The sequence continues at coordinate 21,568,205 of NC_081534.1, read as the reverse complement.
AAAAACTATTTCAAAAGTCAGCCACATCGGCAACAAATCTGAAACAATATATTGAGTTGAATCCGGTTCAGTTATTAAAAAAAGAAGAAATTAACTAAAATTTCAGACTGTGGAATTCAAGGTTGTGAACTATGAATGTGAATGTTCCTTTTACTGTGTATGAACATTGAGTCAGTTCTTGTGAAGACATGGATGAACACATCATGAGAAGACTAACTAACCCTAACTAAAGAAATTCAAACTTCTAAATCAACAGACATTTATGTGCCACATCTGGCTACATTGTGTGATAGCTAAATCATCTCTGAAAAAAGATGGTACGGACTAAAAACCTCACCAGAATTAAAAAGAAATATGGGAATCTGATGATAAAAGTGCTTAAACAGATGAAGTAGATCTTCCTTGCACATGAACATATAAAAACTTCGTCTTTTGGAAGAAGTGATGCTTGTTGTAAATAAAGTTTATTTTCTAACAAGTTGACAGTTCAAAAAAAGTGGAAACATCTGTGAAACTCAACAGAGTGAATATATCATTTCTAGTACAGCAGACAGTAGAGAGTGCCTAACCTGTATGTTGAGCAGCAGGGAGTGGTATCGAGCAGTGAGCTGGGTGGCTGTAACGCTGATACGACTGCTGATGTAGGTTTCCTCCAGAACCTGCTGGGCCAGAGAGGAAAGGCCATCGACTTCTCCCTGTCGTGCGAGCACAGCCTCGAGGCACCCCTGCACAGGAGGGACACAGAGAAATATTTAATTAGCATCTGCTAGGGAAATCCAATCAAAACTATTTTTATTGAATCAAAGGGTAAACAGAAGTGAAAAGGAAAACCAGAAATAACAGATGACATCATAAACAAGATATGGGGCCAACAGGTCTGTGTGTGTGTGTGTGTGTGTGTGTGTGTGTGTGTGTGTGTGTGTGTGTGTGTGTGTGTGTGTGTGTGTGTATTCCTCTAAATGCAGGGAAGGAAAACACTGAGACTGTCTGACATCCTGACACTGGCAGGAAGCCTGCTCTAAAGGGAGGTACCCAACAGGGAAATATTCTGTCCCCTGCTGTTTTCCTTCAAATTCATGTTGTGAGTGGAATGTATGCATGAGTAGGAAAAGTGAAATGTGTTGTAGTTCAAGGCCCTTGGATGCTTCATTTTTTGATTTTTCTTTTTTTTTTTAAAGGTATACTCGTATTATTGGCTCTGACATTGTTGTGGTTCAGTTTTAGTGAGTTAATTGGCAAAATTAATTTAAAGCTTTAAAGTCTTTAAAGCTCCTTTAAATGATTCATTTTAGCTCTTTGATACTAAGGGGCTAAATTTAGTATTGATATAAACTGGTAATTCCTCTTATGTTATTAGAACAAAATATTGAATTTAAGTAACTGTGTGATCTACAGTATAGCCATGTGGTATTAATGACTGTGGTATTAAGTTATATGCATACCAGTCACAGAGAAAAGGTTGTTTGCAGAAAATATTACAGGATAGGATGATATTAATGCGGAAATAAATAAAAAAAAAAACTTGTGTTTAAAATATAGGAACAGTAGTTACAGTTATTACTACAGGATATTACCATTAATAAAATATTAAGCACACATACAGTAGCTCCCCCCTCTTTCTCTGACCTTGAGTTTCTTGAGCTGCTTGTCCTTGGTGCTCCTGTCTGACCTCCGATGGCGTCTGATGTTCGCCATCTTCTCCATCTCCTCCAGCCACTGGGCGAGGCTAAGGAACCTTTGGCCCATCTGCCTCAGCCTGGTCAACGTGGACCTCAGCTGGGTCTGAGTCTCCTCCAGACGGCCCTGATAGGCTGCCCACTCCCTCTGAGCGGTGTCCAGCGCTCTGTCCTCTATTTGAGGTATTCCCCAGGGGATTACTCTCTCTCTGCTGGTCAGCACAGAGGAGAGCAAAGACTGGCCATTTGAGCAGTGTTCCTGCAGGAGCTGTAAGGGAAATACAAAGGGAAGAACAAAGAAAGAGTCTGATTCAAGAGTTTAAAGTGGTTTAGTTACTAAAAGCCTAGGCCATCTAAGGAGTTGTTAGAAAATTCTGTTTTAACCTTAAGCCAGGTGGGATTACAGTACATTGTATGTATGAGAGTGCACACTGACAACGTTTACATGCACACTAAATTTCCACCACTATTGCAAATATGACAATATCCTAATTTGGGTCATGTAATCAGCATTTTTGGATAGAGATACACGCCCATAAGAAATGTCCATATTTCTGGTCAGAAGGAGAACACAACCACGTTTAAACATTATGAAAGACCTGCACATCAACAGGTTTTTGAATCTGCGGAAATTCGTAACTCCACTGAAAGAAGGAGGCTGTTTCCCCCCCTGAGAAATCTGCTTCAGGTGGAAATCTTTAGAAAAAAATCTGACTTTGACGCAAAGAATCAAAATGGCACAAGAAGCTCAAGCTGTTCTACTTGTCCATATGGTTGTGATTTATTTACTTGTTTAACCTCTATTTTTACCAGGGAGACCCTTGAGATTGAAATCTCTTTTTTCGAGGGAGACCTGGCCAAGATTGGTTGCCAATTACAGATTAAATGACAGTGACAATACATGGCAACATATAATAAAAACAGCAGTAAAGAAAAATAAGCACACATTATACATACAAGAAGGTACTGAATCCGACTCAGGTAAAACAAGTGCAACTTTCAGTTACATGGACCGTTTGAATTGCTTTAAATTTTCCCAGGGATGCTATGTTTGCAAAATGTAACACGGTTTGCAGATTATTCTGAGACTGTGATAAACGGCATGTAAACAGCTTAGTTGGAATATTGTCATTTTCAAAATAAGGGCTAAAATTGAAATATCTTGCATATACATACAACCATATAAAAGGAAGCCTTCCCTTACATTTGTGCACTCCATGTTCATGACAATAACATTATGCACAGAAGTCCACAGTATTAATACCTGTAGCTGTTGCAGTGTTGTCTCTAGTGTATCCACGTTTCCCTCTGGATGAGACAACGAGGCCAGAGTGGCCTGTTCCTGCTCCAGCCAGTCTTCAAACACATGCAACCCCCTTTGATATTCCTGGTGGACCAGCACCAGCCCTTTGGCCTTACTGACTGCATTCTGCAAAGACAAAACAGTTTGGACACATTACTGGAAAGAAGAGCTATATCCAGTTAATATCACTGAATGTAATTGTTAAAATGAGTGACTTAATTACACATTTAGGCAAAAATGTATTCAATATACTCTGTAGCTGTGTATTTAAATATTTAAACAAGAAAGTAAAACATGCGTAATGAATTTAATATGATTATTAGAGAAGTTGCTTAACTGCTCAACATATGGGTCACACTTCAATAATGTGTGGGAATATAATTGAGATTTATGAAACTAAATAAAGTGGGTGTTCAGATAAATATTCTCAAAAGAATAATTTTAAAAAATGACTGCAGAGGAAAAAGATTAAACAGTTTGTTGTGTGTATGCGAAGTACCTTGGCCTTTTCTTTGAGGGTGTTGTATCTACACTGCAGCTGCTGCACTTCCTGCTGGGTAGTGTAGTGTTCAGCCATATTGGACCCCTTTGTGGCGATGGTCTCCAGAGGACTGCTGTGACTCAGTACTTCTTCATAGAGAAGCTGGAATGAAAAACGAGCATATTTACACACAAAGTGTAGCACATCTAACTCCAGAAGGAGGCTCTGAGGTATGAATGTGTGTAACTGCATGAGTTTGGAATCGAGGGATTTAGAAGATTGGAAAAGAGAAAAACTGTTAAAAACATGGCAGCTGTACAGAAGAGTAAAAGATCTCTTAAAAATAGCAAGAAAAAGGCCACACAGCTACACAGCCATGTTTCATTTCTTAGTGGGTGTTTTACAGAGTTTAAGCTCAATGGAAAAAACAAGATTATAAAATCTGTCTTTTTTTAAGGCCGGCTATAATTAGCGAGATATGATACTGTAACTGTCTCTGAGAGTTTATTTTATGCTTGTTTTTTGTTTCAGACAAATTCATAATCATTCAAGTTCATAGTCATTAAAAGATTATTTAAATGCAATGAATAAGATGTTAAGAAGGTTTATAAACATGACTAAAGGATAAAAGGTTTGGTTAAAATGCATTGCCTTTTTTGAGGGACTTTTATTGTGAAGTATAAAAAGGTCACAGTCTGATTTGAGGGCATAGTGGGAAATGTGAGCTCGAAATATGAGGCCGGGTCAGTTTATTATGGTTCAGTTGCAATATGGGTAAGATAAGTAGAGAAGGCTGTAGAGAAGAGCATGCAACTCCAGAGTGATAATTCTACATGTGGTCCAAGTGGCGCACACGGTAATTTTCCTTTTCTATGTTTCATGTTTATGTATAACACTATAAATGTGCCCTAATATGGACATTTGTGATGTATTTGAAGTTAATTTATTCCAGCCATTTCTATTGTGCTTATGTGCTTCGGACATTACAATGACACTTAACAGTGAGTGGGAGTTGCATGTGACTTTTATGTCTTTATTTATTGTAGTTTTTCACAGTGTCTGCAGAAGAACGCAGAGAGTGACTAAATAAACCTTCCAGACATCTGTACGAATTGTGGCCATTCATTTAGTTGGAATGGTGTAGTTACAGATACCTTGGTTTTTCCCAGGTTAGCAGTCTTGTCTCTCATTTCGGAGTACTGCCTGTCCGAGCAGCTAAGTGTCTCCTCAACCCGGTCCATCCACAGCACAAACTGACCCACGTCCTCCTGATAGCTGGTCCACTGCGACAAAGCTCCCTCCAGCTGGCTGTTAGGTCAACATAATAATGTTAACGCACAGGGAGCAAACATAAGACATACATACACATGCATTTCAATCTAATTGTCCCTGTGACCTTTCAACCAACTGAAATCCATCAAGACAAACTAGACAGTTCCCAGTCCCATTTATCAACTGACTGACAGATTGATTGGTGCGTGATCGCTACCTTTTACACTGAATGGAGGCAGAAAGCAACGAGTCCCATGAGTCTTTGAGGTCCTGGATCTGTTTGCGAATCACTGGGACGCCCTCGGCTGACGTGTTCCTCTGGACCGCTTCTCCCCGCGTCAGAAGCATCTTTAGCTGGATCTCCCTCTCTTGACGAGCAGCCAGTAAAGCCTACAGAGAGAAGTGAATGAACAGACGTAAAATAACTATCAGAGAAGTGCTGGTCCTTATTCTTTCTGTTCTCATGATCTTTTGTTGCTTTCTGTTCCATATGCCCGTACTGAATTGGGTAAAAGGGCTTTTGTCCACTCTGCACCTTTTGCATGGAATAAGTTACAGAATGACTGGAAACTAACAGAGTTAATATCATTGAGTGCTTTTAAATCTAAACGGAAAGTACTTGAGGACGACGTTCTCTATATTTACCCCTTTACCCTAGCCTGGCTAACACCAGACCAAATCTCATTGGAGATTAGGTCTGGACACCTACAATGCTTTTCTCCGTAGAGGAGGTGTGGTTTACGATCCTCCGGAGCCGTTTATTGGACGCTTAGAATGTCTATCAAAGCGTCTGTAGGTAGCTCTTAGCCAATCAGATCAGTTATACCAGATGACGTAGTAGAGCAACAGAAATGGATGTTTGTTGTGTGTGTGTCTGTGAGAGAGTGTTGCTGCTGCTTTGCTTCTTCAGTTCTCGCTTTCTGCAAGATTATTTATTTTCACGCTTTATTCCCCCTCATGTCATTCTGCCCCACACATCCACTGATTTTATGGGCAATAAACAAGCTGCTGCGGGTCTCCGCTGTCCCCCGGCTCAGAGCCAGATCACCCGCGGTGACCGGCGGTCTCGCCGGCTCGGCGCAACGAGCCGCAGAAACCGCCCGTGCGGCGCTAATAGCCCCGCTACCGGTGATCTGGCTCCGAGCCGGGGGACAGCGGAGCCGCTGAGAGACCTTTCGCCTTTCAACTTTCGCTCTAAACTATTTAAAACACCATCTACAGCTAAAGAGAATTTTGCGTCTGCAGCAGCCATGTTGGATCCGGAAAGCTTCTAAGTGCCGAGTAGTACGCGTCATCGTCTCACCGTCCCTCCCCGCTCTGTGATTGGATCCCTAAAACAGGGCTAAGATAATCGCCTCGTTTCCAGACTGGCTGGAGGTTCGAAATCAAATTCGAGCGCGCAAGGCAGTCTGGGTATACCCAGGCTACCTTTACCCATGTGTTACTTTTAGCAAATCCTTGTTATTAATGACACCAAATCTAAAACAAAAACACGCTTCATTTGTGAGCTGGTGAAATCAATCTCGCCATCAAAAACAAATCCACTCAGTTAGTATTTTGCTAGCGATAAAATTAACAAACAACAAGCTAAGGTTAGCTACCTAGCTGTAACAGAACATAGCATTAGTTGCTTTGTTACTTAAGATGATAAAGTAATTTGAAAATAGCAATTATTGCAATTACTAATACTTATTTATTAGTAATAAATAAGTGAATACATTTAAGAAAGTCAATAAATACTTCATAAGTTCATATTTGTAGAATTAATTAAAAAGTGATGTTAATAGCAGAACTCTTGTTTGCTGCTTCTATGAGCATGCACATGCAAAAGAGCAAGAGTGACAGAGAAAGAAGTAGTTTTTCTATGTTTTGCAAGTTATTTTTGTTCTTTGTTTCCTAATGGTGCAGAGTTTCAATGAAGGTTTATTTTGATCCCCTTGATGCGGCCAATGGGGTAAAGTGTTTAATTTTCATTGTTGTATAATGTGGTTATTATTGTTTTAATTATGTTCACGCGATAGGAGCATGTTTGCCATTGTCGCGCATATTTTACTCACTTAAGCTGCAAGCATTTAATTTATGTATCGTGTATGTATTATTGTAATTGTTATGAGAATGTTTTGTGTTTATTTGTGCTTTATGTGTTTTAATGTAGTTTTCACGGCTCAATAAATGCCCATAAACAAAATCTACGTTGAGCTTGTCTTTGCATCTCAAAGGGAGTCATAGTCCTTTGCATAGAAATCAGTCCATAGGCAGGTATAGACAACTGAGAAAGTCGGAGAAGGTCTCGGTTTTTAAGTTAAGTAACAGTCTATTCACACATCGGCAATACAAAAAGATTAATACATGTAAATTATTACACATAGTATCTTTAAATCAGTGAAAATGTCTGCATGACACACTAAAGGAAGCATATAGTTTAATAGCCCAATCTCTGTATATTGTGGCGTATTCCTTTAAGGGATCCCACACCCGTCTTGTCCCTCCTTACTTCCAGCTGTAGCATCCGGTCCTCTAGCACGCCCTTGTCAGTGGTGGTGGAGTTGCAAGTGTTGAGGACTCTCTTGGCTTCACACACCCAGTCCTGGAGCTCCTTCAGGCCCTGAGAGAAAAGGCGGTGCTCTCCTACAATACGTTCGATCCTGGAGGCCTTGTCCTTGAGAGATCAGAGCACAGCACTGTAAATACACTCTTCAAGTCTTGTCAACAATGGTTCAGAGAAACAGGTTGACACTGAGTTGAAAACGAAGAACACAATTATTTCCGGTGTACAACAACAGTGTCTTCATATATTTCTGTTTGCTTTTAAAATGACTGTCTTGTTTTCCCTCACAGACCTCTCCAGAGACTTTACCACCCCCACATTGGAGCACCAACACAATAGTATTTTGTGTGGAGCCATCACTCGTAAATCTCTAACATCTGTGCAACTGTAGAGAGAAAGACAGAGCTACAATAACAATCTACAAGTGGCAATTTTGAAAGATTTCATTCCTGTTTCCATGTCTGGCAAGGAAGAGGACCTAAAAATAGAGCTCCACTAGCTAGCCGGCAAAGTAAATAAATCTCATTTATCATCGTTGGGGCACCCTCATTGTCCTGAGGTAAGAGAATGGCGCTTTGCGGTCAGTGTAATGTTTTGTTCTCCACTGTGTCAAATTAATCACAAGATTGTGATCTAATGAGAGCTTCAAAAAAGGTCAGATTCTGAAGCACCGGCACATTTCAGCTCTGGCATTTTAGAAGTGCTTCAGTGGATAAAAGGTAAGCTCCACAGCCTTGGCCTTTTTTCATGTTGATGAGGCTGCAGCCGCAAGGTCCTTTATGGTGAAAGATAGATTATTGTGCGCAGGTTAATTACTGAGCATACTGAGGCTTTCTTGAGCGCAATCTTTTTACCCAAGGCAAGCTGATTACAGCAACTGTGACTGATGTGCGCCTGGGGAATAACGCATGACACAGCAAATAACAGAGAACAACAGTAAACAACGAGGCTGGACAGGAGGCTTCATGGTTTTTAGTTCATACAGTACATGAATCAAGCGAGGCACATTTTTAGCAAGCTGCAGCATTTTTCAGACAGAAGCATGGATACGGTAAGGGGACAAGAAAGAGGGAGTACAGGGTGGGGGCAATGTTACCTTTGTTAAGTTGCTGAGGGCTAGGTATTGTGCAGACAGCTGGGATACTCGGTGGACGAAGCCCTTGCCGGCTGCTTGTCCCTCCCAGAGATGGTGAGCTCTTTCCCTGAGCCTGCCCAGTTCTGCCTCCCGACTGGCCATCTCCTCCAGTACACACTGGACCAGTACGAAGCAGGAGATGGAGATGGAGAAATAAAAATAAAGGAGCAAGCGGATAAGCACGGTGGGGAGGAGAGGAGAAATGGGAGCACATTGAGAGGATGGTTGTGTGTAAGCAGCATAAAATTTTGAGTCAAGGGGAAAATGAAACGACAAAAAACATGAAAGCGATGACAGTGGAGGGAGACGTGAGAGGCACAGAGGAGGGATGCAAGGTTGGGTTAACATGTCACAAGATCAGACAGAGCAACAAGAGCACATCAAAATACATGGGTAAAGACAAGGGGAAAGAACATCTTATAAAAACAGCATCAGCAGTATTTCTCCTGATGTTCATTTTTAAATATTCGGTTCGACACCACAGCTCAGAGCAGGGAGAGGAGACAACTGATAAAATACTGCAAAGGAGGGAGGTGTGTATGTGAAAAGGTAAAGAGGATTTTGCCAGTACAGGTTCAGACACTGAAGCCTGCATGTATTGTGCTGTACTTCAGGTGTTGGGGGGAGAAATGTAATTGCTTGCAGGGCCAGACAAAAGGCAATGAGGAGAAGTGCTACAGTGGGCGACAGAGTAAATACAAAAATAGCAACAATGATAAGGGCAGAGCTTTGAGATGGGCTTGATATATTTTTCCTCTATTGTCAGTTTTATCTCTTTAACGCTCCGTGCCTCTCTTCCTTTTTTGTCTCTGCCAGACGTCGCAGAGGCTGTTATCGCATCCTGAAAAGGGCCTTTTAGCCACGCAGCGCTTCAGCTGTGACAGAAGGAGAATTAATTAGATTTCTGGACTTTTCCTCTGACTATTGTGTCAAGACGCTGCTCTATTTTGATCCGCTGGTGCTCGACAAATGTAATTAGGTCCTTCTTCTTTTCCCAGATGATTTGAGATTGTACTTTAGGGATGCATATCTGATGGAGAGCCACAACTATTTAGTACCCTCTGAAAACCTACTTAATATTCAATTTATGGTGTAATGACGGGGGTTTACTTGAGTGAAGAGAGGAAATAAGGGAGCCTCAGAGATAGCAGCTGAGGAGAGAGCTGTAAAACGTGCACTCTTAATATGACATAATGCAATTAAACAGAAAATGGATCCTACATTATGGAAACATATTGCTTAAGGAGTGGCTATAAAATATTATGAAAAACATGAGCTGGACCAATGAATAACCACAATAATTACAGAAGTAATGTAATTTCAAGAGAGCCGGTATCGTCAGTGCTGTTTAAAGAACCCAAGACAGAGCAGATTGGTGTAATTGTGTAAGCAGCATGCCTCTGGGCTCCACAATACCTTTAGTTTGCAGAGCTCCTGTTTCTTGGCTGGGAGGTCATGTAGCCGAGCGCTGCTCTCCTGAACTCTGACCTCTGTGCTGTTCAGCCAGTCCTGCAGAGGCTCAGCGCTGGCCTCGAACTCCGTCATCTGGGACTGCAGGTTCTGGGAATGTGACATTTATCTCGTGAAATACAACTAAAGGAGTTCTCATCTAAACTGCCTCTGCACAAACTGATACAAACAAGTTCACTAGACAAAGTAAAATTTAATTTAATCATTATACTCTGCCATATCAAATCCAAATCAAGATCGCTATATAAATACCCTCTGAAGCCATTATGTGACATATTTTATGGCTATTCCATATTACATTCAATGCTTAACAATAACAGTAAAGAATAACTGATACACCAAATAATTAACTCAAAGAGGGAACATAATAACTGCAGGAAGCTTGTGTTAAATGAGCTATTTGGTTGAGTTTTATTTCCTGTGAATATTGCATCAGAGATGAGTTTCATGTTTTTTTCATGTTAACTTTTAATACAATTCCCATCTGTGTAAGGTACTTTGTAAATTATTTACAATCATAAATACTTAATAGGCGTCTTTTTTGACAAATTTGGTATTTACTCTCCTTGATTATTGGCCATAATTCTATTAGCTCTTTAGTCGTTTTAACTGTGTACGTTTCCCCCCGGATGAGGCTGTTTAACAGAGAGGGGAGGCTGTTTGAGGAGAGCTTGTCTTCAGTCTTGTGCCCTTATTCTGTGAGATTTAAGTTTATGCCTTAAACGCAAAAATGAATTAAATAAATAAGATATGGAACAGTTTATTTACTATTAAAAAGTTGTCTTACGTCCCTTGAAATCAAAAAGACCTCATGACTACACTTACAAAGCTTTGGTGTCCACCAGGTTGGGAACTTTAGCTCTAAAGTACTTTACACTCACAATAAACCAAATTAAACCAAATCTGTCCCAATTAGGGATGGGCATTTGAAAGAAACGTGCCAACTCGATTATCTATACCGTCAACGATCGATTAATCGCTGCATGCATACATGCGCAAAATAATATATATATATATATATACAGTACTATGCAAAAGCCTGTTTTGATAACAACTTTTATTTTGAAAGGATGAAAAGAGACTTGATCCTGTCAATCGTAAAACTAACTCAAGTGAGATTAAACTGTAAAGATAACGTCAAGGAGTTCAATGTTTTATGTTTTATCCCCCGAAGAGGCATGACATTAGTTTTCGCAGTAATCTTGCATATTTAAATGTGTTTTGTGTTTAAATAAGTTTAATTCAAACTTGGTAATTCATGCTAGCAAGGTTTGATAGAACTGAAAGCTCTGCAGTGTTTCAGTTCAGTGAGTACTGATACGCAGTCATAGATAAAATTTCAGATAAAAATACACAGATCGATTAAAAATTCCACCAAATTCTTAACGACCATTAATAGATCACCGATTAATTATTCCCATCCCTAGTCCCAATGCCAAACAATACCATAAAGTGTTAATAAAGAGTTCTGTATTCATTTAAACATCCAAAAAGTACAGTTAACCTTTATTTAACCATATAGTCCTTTTAAAATGCAGATTTTCTTTTTTCAGGGGAGACCATAGCCAACATGCAGCATCCAAGCAAAAGTGAATTTTAACCAACCTTGAGTGCATCTTCCCTCATCTGCAGGTTACTCATCAGGCTCTTCCAGTCCTCTCTGGCGTTTGCCACCTTGGCCTTGATTCCCTCCACTCTGTCTTTGGACACCACAGCCATCAGCAGCTCCCCGCTGGCTCCTACTGTACTCAGCCTGGCCTGGCCATGCTCCCTGTCACTCAGGAACTCCTGTGGGGATACACAGACAAAGACAAAGAGACTGTGACTATTTGACACAAACACACGCGGACACACACACACACACACACACACACACACACACACACACACACACACACACACTCACAAAGAGAGGAGGGTGTTAAAGTGACAAAAAGAAATGGACAGAATGACAATCCCCAACTTCTTTTTGTCTTCCAATTTTGATGCAATGGCTGATGGGAAACCAATATGGCCATTCCCTAAATGGCCAACAGTTTTTTTTGGTGTCTCGAGATCTCACTTTACATTGTCAGATACAGTAATTAGACCGAGCCATTACTAATTCCATATGCGTGGGTGGAAGGAGGGGCTTGACCCAGGGAGGCAATCACAGATAAGAATGGCACAGTGAGCCTGAAATGTGTTGGGTTTTTTTTACATAGCTGCTCTGTACCCACCCACAGAAAATGTACACACACACACACACACACACACACACACCCCTCCCTCAGAGCTGAGTCGATGACAGTAGCGCAGCAGGGACCACTCCACCATCTGTGCAGTCAGCACATCACTTACACACTCTACGGCTTCAGCCTCCTCACACACACACAAAAATTTGGTACAGTGAAACTGCACGCACGCACACACACACACACACACACACACACACACACGCACGCACGCGCACGCACACACACACACACACACACACACACGCAAAGAAAGTCCGTCTGTGTCTCTTTATTTCCTCTCGCTTCTTCTCTGTTAATTCACTGTTTTTTGTTTTCACACTCCCTATCATTCTCGCCCTGCCAATGTAACTGTATACCACCAATTAAGCGTGACACAATGGATGCCCCCGCCCCTCCCACGCTGGCCCTCCTGGAGGTCAGCCATGTGGAAACATTGTTCCACATTCCTCACCAAGTCAATAATAAATAAAACATGCTCCGCCTCTGTATTCCTCTCTCCTTCACTGCCGTACACTCTATGACATTCCCTCTCATCCTCAAGGCTAAACTGGAAACTTCTGAAGAAGAACTTCCCTACTTATTTGGAAAATTAGCTCTTCAAGTAACCTAATACTCTTTTGACTGCCCCTTTATGTAAAGTGAGAGTGTAAAATCGAGATCTGCGGTTTATTTTGCATAATTATCGCCTTACCATTCAAGCTCAGCTTAAAGAAATAATGATAATTCCTTCCGTGGTGGACATGGTCAGGTGTCTGAGAGGTAATTAACTGTCTGGTGCAGGGATGTGGGGACTACCTTAACCGACAAGCACCTGACTCTTGGCCAGGGCCCTGGGGTGCTCTAAAGAGGCTGCCAGACTGTTACGCCTGCCAGCTTCTCAGAGAAAGACACAGAGACTTCTCAGAAAGAGGGACACACAGATATTTTTTGAAGAGAATGGCACAGAGACCCCCGCTGTGGAGCTTTCTCTTATCCCTCTTGGCTAAGCGCCCGCTTTCAGCTTACGGCAGGTCCCGCCAGTCCAACAAGCCCGCCAGAGGACACTCAACAGTGGGCATGTCAATACAGACATCCCCTTGAGCAATCTCCCATTGAAAGTTGATTGATTCTTCAACTATTACATCATTTCACTTTCAGCAATTTCCTTTGTGGTGGCAAGCTTCGCTTAGACTGCACAATGCATGCAACAACAGTCAAAGCTAGCACCCGGGCTGGACACAAACGTATGATGATTTCAAGCTTCTCAAGCAGCAGAGGCAGCCCAAAGGTGGAAAAACACAAAAGACATTTATGAAGAGAAGATTGCTGGTTTTGTTCCCTCAACGGGCTGAATAATTTTGGTTTATATAAGTGAATAAATTACCCTTCTCTAACTCCACTAACAACAGCTACTGAAATCATTACTGCTACGCTGGAGCTGGTTAATGTGTGACAGTGTGAGACTATATGGCCATTCTGGGTGGCAGTCAGACATGAGAGTATGAATGAGTATTATTACCTATCCTGCATCCAAAGCAAGTTATTAAAAATGTCGGTCTTTCTCAACAGGCTGGATTGGAAGTAATATCCAGCGACATTCAAATAAATATCAATTCTGCTACTTTCTATCCCTGAATAACAAAACAAAATGTGATTCAATCTGTATATTTGCTGTTCTGTGTCTGGCAGGTTTGTCCTGGGGACCCTTCTCTGCTGCACAGGAGGTGATACACTTTATAATTCCAGCACCAATAAAAAGATTCAAAAGTGGAGCAGTAATAGCTGAACAGGCTGAACAGGCTGAACAAAAGTCTGATGTGCAGTGCAAAAACACCACAGTGAGGACTGCACATCACAATTTCATGTGAGCAGAACATAGAACACCCAAACCAACCAGTGGGTGAGTAAAGCATGGTGTCTTTAAAAAAAACACCAAAATTACATAATTTAGCATAAGCAGAAACTGTAAAAACAGCCATTATTGCCGTATTTTCACCTCTCTGATAGTACTTGAATGAATTAGGTATGACATAAACTTTCATCTGAAAATGTAACCAAATAGAAGCTTAAAATTGTGATATTTCATCATTCATTATGCATGTCTAATATAAAAATGTGTAACCAAAAATCCTAAACAGATCCTGAAAACTGCAACTGAACGATTCCACCGAGACCAACAGCCAAGTGACAAAAATTCTGTAAAAATCTCACAGACCTGCTGGCTGTTTACACAGAGCAGAGAGAAGATGCCAAGAGAGACTGTAAAAATGTAAACAGTTCAATATTTATAGTATATGGAGCCTCGTTTTTCTTTTTCAAAACTGGTAACTCTTGTGGGCACTTGGAAAAAGGTTGTGTATATATATATATATATATATATATATATATATATATATATATATTCCCTTTTATTCCAATTTTTGTCAAATCAATTTTCTTTTATTTATTTCTTTAACATTTTGTATTTATTTGGAATCACATTTCAATAGCACATATTGAATACCTATACTGTTGTTTACACAGAGGTACAGGACTTATATATTGCAGTGAAAAACAAGGCCATATAGAGTGAAATGTGACAGGAAGTTAACAGATGTCCACTCTAAATAAGAGTTGAGAAAAAGATATCTCTTACTTGGATCCTCTGCAGTGCGGTGAAGGCCTCAGCGACACTCTGTGGCACATCAAAGCATTTGGCGGTGCTGATTTTGGCATTGACCAGCCATTGCTGGAAGTCTCTCAAGGCTGCACGGAACCTCTGCTCCAACAAGCGCTCCTTATTTTGACACTCCCTGGATGCTCGAAGACTGAGGCTGTGAGGACAAGAGAGAAGATTTAACATCACAAGTTAAATTCCATCTTGAAAAATGAGAGAACAAAGAGGGGTGAAAGAGAGGGGTCACAACCAGAGGAAGTGCTTGCTGTCTATAGCCCATGTGCTCATCAAAACAAAGAGGATACATGCGCAGATGCTCAGATACTGTACATGCTGTCCTCATGTTATGGCGGAGCTGGGGAGATGAGCAGGGCTGAGAAACAGGCAGGTGGAGAAATGGCGAAGTGGGTGAAGTGGAAGGAATGAGCGTTGGGGCAAAGAGGGAGAGTGGGGGATGGTTGTAAGGGGTACTGCGTGGGAGGGGGTTGAGAGGCAACATATGAGAGGGGCAAGAGTTCACAGGGGTGACAAGATGGAGAGAACGAGGGCTGACAGATTGATGCTATATGAAAGAGGGTGAGACAGAAAGTATATGGCGGAGGTACAGTTTGTGAGGAAGGGGTTACAGTGAAGGCTGATGATATATTAAACAGATATATCATCATGAACATTTTAGTGCATTGCATTTTTTCACCAGGGAGTTATTAAATACTGAGAAATGTTTCTGTTGTTCATATCCTTCTATAGGAGTCTATGGCTGGAACAGCAGAAGCTCAGACTGATAACAAAGGGTTTTTGAAGAACTGTAAAGACTTTTGAGAAGCATTTTAACAGAGAACTTGACTAAAACTATAACTCAAAATGTTCCTCTTTAAGTGAGCGAATAAAACAGACAAGAACAAAGTAAAATCGTGAACAAAACTAATAGTTAAAAACTGAAATGGGTCATTTCAAAGGGGCGACACCTGACCTCTAGATATCTGAATGAAAAGTGGTTACCCAGGAGACATACTACTTTATGCTAATCTCATGCAGTTTTTGGCATGCGGTATAAATGTGTTTTATTTTCACCTATTGTATTTGAATATTTCTGTATACTGGGGTCCCTAAACAGTCTTGAAATTGTATAAATTTGATATGACTGGGAAGCAGAGACTCTTGTGGATTCAATGAACCTAATGTTATTCATGTGTGATGATGTTAGTCCCCACAGTAGCCATTTCAGTGTATTGAATTAGTGTGTTTTTTTTTTAACTTGACCTCACTGTATAAAATGACCTGCTGTGCTCTAGGATAATCACAACCTCTAGGATATACCTTTAAATCAACCTTTAAAGGTATATTGATAGAAAGGGGGTTTCTTATCAGTTTCCAGAACAGAAGTGGTCGCCATCCAATTGCCAAAAAACCCCAATTCCTGTTGAAGTCGTCAAAATGTCTTAATTTTTTAAAAACTAAATTACAGCATGGCTTTTTCTGTGGTGTTCCTCAAGGTCTTGTTGTCTTAATTGTGTATTTTGAAGGGCTTATTGATGTTGTTAAATTGTTACATTTTGCACCAAATCTCAGTAACAAATGGTATATACTAGAGATGGGCGATATATATCGTTAACATTGGTTTGACGATATGCAATTTTACATTATCGAGTATTTATATTATCTCAAAAAGGAAACAAACTGATGTTTACCCATTTAATGTCTCTACATTGAAGTTTAACTGGGAGTCTCTTGGATGCTTAAGTTTAAAGAAAATAAACAAGAGCTTTTGTTCTGAAACATTTTGTCCATCCATAGATGTCCTGGTAAGCAAGAAGAATTTTTAACAGTTTTTCTTTTTGATAAAATAAATCACAATTCAGAAGATATCGTCAGATTATCATTATCGGAATTTTTTTTTAAATAATCAAGATTTTTTTTTTGCCCATATCGCCCACCCCTAGTATATACTGAGAAAACTGCCAAAACAACTTATGGGACATAACTGAGAATGGGAATGGCCATCATATAATGTTCCAAGACTAAATTTTAATTTTCAAAGATTTTGAAAAGGAGCTGAACCAGAATATATCTTACAGATGTGTGACTAGAACAACTTGAGACACAGTACTGAGGTGAAATCTGAGATCAGGTCAAACGAGTTAAATCCACCTCATTACTCATTTTCACCTCACTATAAGCTGTATAGAGCACACTCTCCCTGCAATGGAACTGAACAACACGGATATACTTTCTAGGGATTCTGGCCTTCTGGAGTTATTTATGGGTCAGTTACATGATTCTATATTACACAAATGGTAAAAGTCCTTTTTATACTCCAGGAAAAGGGATATGTATTAATAAAAAACAATATTTTGCAGTTAATAGCTTATAAAATCATAATGTGGGTAACACAGATTGAAAACTGAGGAGATTTAGGACAACAAAGGAAATGAGTCACTTGGTTTCATAAATATTGGGCACAGGGTGAAGGTCAAAGGTAGGAGTCTAGACGAAGGAATGGAAAAGATGACAGCAGGGAAACAAGGTGCGCAGCTGTTTCAGCAACGGTTACTGTCCAAAGGGAGGCATGAAAAAAACCAAGGTAAAAGCAAACACACAACCTTCTATCCACACACACATACATACAAACACCCTTGAGTTTTAATGATGCGATGAGAGCATGAAAGGGTAGTACAGTAGGGATGGCACGAGAGTGGAAGAAGCACTTTTTTCTGCTGTGACAGACAAAATCTGGCACGTGCTATGAAGAGGACGGGGGAGTAACTGCCTTTTCCTCCTCTATCTCCTCTCCACTGGCTCTCTCTTTTTTTCACTCTCCTTGCTCTTCTTTCTGCAGAGCTTAATGCAGGACAGGTGCAAAGAGCACAGAGGCCAAGTCTATTACAGACTAAAAAGCCCAGTGAATGAGGAAGGGTGCTGTTTTTGCCAATCAGCATCCAAAGCAAATTACCCGCCAAAGCTTCTCCAAAAAGTTGACCTCACTCGGGTTGTCTGCCAATAAATGTTAGTCACAGTGTTACATCCCACTACCCTGCAAAATCTCAAAATATTAATATGATATTCATGAGAATTAAGTAGATCATTTGTGCTACTGTAGGCTTCTCATATTTGTGCATGCATGTGTTGAATATGTATGGTTGTATGCATGTTCTTTTGTATGCACTGCTGTTCTTTTGAATTGGCTAAATGAACACAGGCTCACTTGTGGGCTTAAAAAACAGGCAATTAGAGCTCAGTAAATAGACCAAGGCATGCAATGTATCAGCATGGAAAAAAATAAATAAAAAGAACATCCGTATGTATCTGATTTCCCTCAACTCACACTCAGCCTTGCATAAAATTAAACCCAGAGAAGGACACAAACCAAAACAAACACAGTGAACAAGCGGAGGTGAAGTGAAGGTAGTTAGATGTCGCATAGCAACTGGTGGCTCTGGTGCTTTATGTCACCTTTAGCCTTCGTCTGGCTGACACACATGTCACAACTCTGTGTGCGAGACAGCCACACACGCACACACAGGAACACACTCCTCTAATACAAATAAGCTTGTAAAACTGAGCACTAACCCTGCCCACTCAAACATGTGAGGGTTTTTGGGGGAGAGCTCTGCCTTCTTTCTGTTGTGGTTCTGCTGCTGTGTTATGGAATGAATGAGTGTTATGTATATAGGCTTTTTTGTGCATTTTCTGTTATTATGTGGAAGACAGTTCCCCGACTGAGCTAATAACAGGGTTAAAATCTTTATCACAAAGATATATTCTGTGTGTTTGATATTATGATATTGGCAAATAGATGTGAAATCATATCAACGATCTAACAAACATTCAATGGAAGAATACTCATATACTCATATATTTGACTTAAAGAAAGAAAGAGAAGCAATACTACAGTGTAAAATACTGTTACAAGTCAAAGTCCTGCATTCACAATCTTCAAACTGAGTAAAAGCATCAAAATATGCATAAAGTACCACAAGCAAAAGTACTCATTATGTAGATTTCAGCGTGTTTATTTTAATATTGGATTATAGTTTTTGATGCATTAATGTGTTCATCACCTAAATGTTGCAGCTAGTAAAGCAGGAGCCATTTCTTTTCATTATTATTAGTTATGTATTTTCTATTAACACAAACCAACACACCAAGACTCATAATGTTTATAGTAATTACACAATTATAAATTTTCTTAAATGTTTTGCCCTACCTTCACCCTGCCCACACATTCTTTAAGTCAACATTATTGCTTAAAGTATTTTTTTAAAACATACATTCAGTACTTTTGATACAATTGCATGTATAATTAACAGAGATCATATTGTTTTAAACACAAGTTTTGACAACCTATCAGTCAGAGAATTGATTTCAAAATACTATTGTTGGTCTACAAAGCAGAGTCAGAACTAAACATGGAGAGGCAGCATTCAGTTTTGATGCACCACATATCTGGAACAAACTCCCAGAAAACTACAGGTCTGCTGCAACTCTCAACTCTTTTAAATCAAAACTGATGAAGACTGACTTTTCTGTTTGCCACTGCCTTCCAGTAATATTGCAATGTAACTTTTATTCCTTTGATATTTGTTATTTAAAAAAAATATTTTATCAGCTCGCTTTCAATTTAAATTTTCATATTTGGATGTACTTCTATATATTTTCTTATTTTTTTATATTTGACTGTCATTTTATACATGTCTCTTTCTATACTTTTAATGTTTTGTGTAAAGCACTGTGAATTGCCCTGTTGTTGAAAGGTGCTATACAAATAAACTTGCCTTGCCTTGCATTAAAAAGTACATTTCCCTCTGAGATGAAGCAGAGTAGCAACATAAAGAAGCATAAAATAAAAACACTCAAGGAAAGTACAAGTACCTTAAATAGTACTTAAGTAAATTCCCCCACTGCTAACATGGAAATAAATGATGCAAAGCAGCATTGTTCTACTGTTTGGCATGCATGAGACAAGATTCTTGTAAATTACATGTAAATTACATCAAATTGTGTTTTGCTCAAGCTATGCAACTCATTCAACAATAACATGGTCAGACTATATCATCATGATATGAATCTGCTCAAACATGCCCCCCCCAAAAAATCTCAGTTTCCTTTCAAATCCACATAATGAAAACAAACACCGACACATTCTGTTTACTTAAGCAGAAAGTCTCCACTCACCTGTTGTGCTGTTTGATAAGCGCAGTGACCCGGTCTGATTGTGAGCCCAGGTCTCTGGAGTAACGCACCAGGTCGTTCAGTTGGCCTTTCAACTTCTCTGCCATCGGCTCGGCGCTCTGCAAGCCCTCCAGTATATCCTGAACAACACAAAACAGAAGCCAGCTGGCTCAGTGTGTGTGTGTGTGTGTGTGTGTGTGTGTCAACGAGAGACGAGCACCCAACGGATCTGCATGACACCCTTCAATAAGTACACTCGCATTCCTATTCACACCCTGGCTTCGTCTTTTTAGCTCTTCTCACACACACACACACACACACACACGCTCCAACACATACTCACAGTGCTGCTTGTACAATAGCATTTCTGTTCTTCGCGGAGTGTGGCAGGAAGGAGCTGTGGATAACGTTCTCCCGCTCTCCTCAGCGTGCCTCACATTCTGCACTCACACAGTCATGAAATCCTGTCCCATGAAATATGTACAAGCTCTCTCTCTCTGTCGCTCTCTTGACTCTCGCTCGCTCGTTCTCTTTCTGACGTATGACCAATAAACAGCCCTCCCTCCCTCCCTGTTCTCCTGGACCCGTTGCTCTCTTCTCCCTCTTCTCCTCCTCCTCCTACCCCTCTACTACTTTCTCTCCCCACCTCTCTCCTCTTTCTCCCTCCTCCTCCCACTCCTTGCACTCTCACACATATTTTTTCCTCCTCCTTCTCACTCTCTCACGCTCTCTCCCGGTGGAATTCAGCTGTCAGCCCTCACAGATGCAGGATTGGTTCAAACGCACACAAACGAGCGCGCAACGAAAACAAGGCTGGACACAGGAAACAGGCTGCAGGAGGAGGAGGAGAGAGAGAGAGGGAGAGAAGCGGAGGAGGGGAAAGACTCCTCCTCTGTTCTTTGACAGCCCCAAATTGAGGAAAAGCAGAGAAAGGCATGGCCGGAGGAGGAGTGTGAGGGTGTGCGTGCTGGCATGGCCTTGACAATACAGAGAAATTGTCACACTGTAAACATCCTGTGGAGGTTAGAAAGAGAGCGGCAGGGGAGGTGAGGAGCGAGAGCATCTAAGAAGCGACCCCTGCAGTCGAGAAAGACATCACTGTACACTTCGGTTCAAACAAGTCGGAGAACAGAGAGGAGGGAAAGGGGAAGGAATTGGAAGCAGGAATGTTTGGGAGGGAGAGATAGTGGAATATAATGGCAAAAAATAAACAAAAGGGGGAGGGAGAGAGGGGACAGAATGAGGAGAAAACAAGTGAAACTGATGGGATTGTAGCTGTCACTCCTTCGTCATCCCAGTAAAGCTGATTTACAAACTAATCTGTTTTTAGGATTTACAAATAGAATGGATAATTACTGACAGAGAAAGCATAGCTGGATGCAGAGGATGTATGTCTGCACAGTGTGTGTTTGGTGTGTGTGCCTGTGGGTACTTTCCATTAAACAATGCTAATCACCTTCTCTAAAATTAACATAGCGTGGCGCAGCACAGTAGCCGCTGTCAGCTTTTCACACATCACAGTCGGCCAACCCAAATCTCAGTTGAATAGAAGAGTTTTTATTATTTATTATTTTTTGAATAAACTATTGTGAGCAGATGAATAGTGAATAATTCAGACATTAAGCTGCCATTTATTTTCAGTCCCGTGCTACTACTATACCTTAGCCAGCTGCCATCCCTCCACCGTTTCCTCGCCGTTGCTCCGCCCTTCAGCTTTAATCAACTCCTGGCTCCACCCCCTCAGACGACCGTCCAGCTCCTTTAACTCGTCCTCCAGCTGGGCGGTCAAGAGGTCGTATTCCTCCTCTGATGCTGCCGCTGCGGCCAGGGCCCCCTCCAGGCCGTCTCTGGCCCTCAGGGCGGCCCCCTCCCACTGCTCCAGAGCTTGGGACAGCGCCCCCAGCTGTCGGTCCATGGCCTCGCAGCCTCCCGCCGCCGTGTGCTCCGCCGTGGACGCCGCGCTGCGACGTACCCGACTGAGGCGCTCACGGCCCTCGAGTAGCCGACACTCGACGCGCTCCTGGAGAGAAAGGGAGGGTAGACAGGAGACAAAGTTGCTAAGGAAACTGCAACCTCCGATTCTATTTAAAGCTGCCTACATAGATTCCTCCTGTCTCCCGCTCCGTCACTTTCTGTCTTCATCTCTTTGATTCAGTGTCTGCACCATTACTTCTGATGCTCTGTGTTTTTATTTGCCATCTCAGTTTTCTCTCACTATTACTGGTTTCATCCTCTGCCTCCATTCTTTGTGGAAAGGTAGCACTTGGAAAGCAGAGTGTGTGAAAAGCAAACACTTGAGTGTGATGTGATATCATTGAGCTGATAGAGGGATTAAAAAAGGGGGTGAAAAAACAGCAGCTGATCGTTTTTGTGTGTGTATGAACATTAACCTTGAGACCATGAATGGGAAATGAGAATGGTGCTTGTGTAAACAACAAATTATATTTCCTCTTCTACTGAAAAGGCTTCACACCATGTCTCCACAAACACACATTTATAAAGTGATAATTAGGGCCCACGTGTGAAATTTAAATGCAAATCAATATCTCCTCACATATTTTCCCTCCTCAGTAATTGCAGTATTGTTGAACAGACACTGCTCTTCCTTCTTTTTCTTTTCCTTTTTTTACGGGGTAATAGACCAACTTAGTGGCGGTAAAATGTGCCAGGAGAGATTGAGATATTTGGCTCTGATATGGGAACAAACTGAGAACCAATTCCAATTCCCTACATAGTTTGCCCTCCTTCATAGCAGGAGTCCATTAAGATTAGATGGGTTCAGATAATTCAGCAATCAGTTACCATAGCAACAGATAACACCTTCAAAAAACTGGGTGTAGTTTCACCAACACACAACACATCCTAGAGGCACGTTATAAGTTAAACTGACAGCGGTGTTAATTCAAAGACACATCACTTATGTTACACCTCAAACTAAAAATAGACACAGACGCTAGGCTTGATTACTGTTCTCATGTACACTAATATAGTGAGGAATACTGGTGTATATAAAGGTAATACACAAACAATTAGTATGAGCAGGCTTATTTTCATTATCAATTAATCTGCTGATTATTTTCTAGATTCATCTAAAATCTTCGGGCGTATAATAGTTGGATTGACAATCCAAAACACAAATATATCCAGTTTTATATGCTACAGAACATAGAACAGCAATATATGCCCATATTAGAGAGGCGAAAAACTAATTTCCGCTATCTATGCATCCAATTTTTTTAATAACGATTATCAAAATAGTTTTATTTTTATGCTGAGCATCGACAAATTGTTGCAGTTCTATTAGCGACTGCTTAGAAATGTTACAATTCATCACAAAAACAAACATACAAAAGGGCCAGTGAACACACATAGTCCAAAGAAGAATTAATAAAGAATTAAAAATGAACCTCAGCAGAAGCTCAGTTCTTGAAGTGCTTACAAAAAATGTAAATTTGAACATCTGCAATTCAATGACAACTGGGCAATCTCCATCTGCTGAAAAAAGATTGTGCGAAATGATTAAAAACTCAAGAAAAGCTGCTAAAAAAAGCCCTGTGATGAGACTGTTCTGAAATGGTCCAAATAATGTTAAGATAGAAAGGGTTGCTTTGACGATAACGTCAAAGTAATAAAGAAGCGGCACACCTTTGCCCACTCTGCTGCACAATAGGCTTGTCACCTGTCAGACGTGGCACACTATCATCTGTCAACCTATGGATGAGTTTTTTCCCCGGGATTTGTCAAATTTAGAATTTGTTGCTCTGACAAAAGTCCATACAAAGAAAACAAAAGGAGCGTCAGCCGGCATCAACAAGAGGATTTCTTTGTATGTTGACACCCAGCCTTACCCTCACTTCTGACAGTTTCTTTTTGATGGAGGCAGAGTCTCCTGATGTATCAGACCAATGATGGAGCTCCTCTCCTGCAGTCATCAGCCAATCAGTGAGCTCCCGGACAGCCTCCAGGTATTCTTGGTGTTCCAACACGACGGCTTGCGCTAGACGTACTCTCTCCTGAGACAATGGAGAAAGCAAACAATGGGTGTAAAATAATTACACACTTATTCAGTGGTTCGGAATATTAATAACATAGTTTGAATTTAACCTCTAGGTCACTAGAATATTCGTCTGAAAAAACTTAAAATACGCCCTCATAACACAAAGTTTGGACAACATGTAGTTCATTAACATATTATGAAAACTAAAGACCTCATGTTTTTAACACAGTACAACATTCATATCTTTAATCATTATTATGCAAAATATAGCCTGTAGAGGGGAGGGTTCTCTGTGTTAAGAATTTAAGATAAATGTATTGATCCAAAATTCTGGAAAAATTAAATGTTTAAGCTTTAAAAAAGTTACAAAACAAACTAAAATACAATTAAATAGCTATATGTACTATATAGTAAAAGATAAAAAAATACATGACAAATATTAAAATAAAACAGCTACAGTCATGGAAAAAAGACCACCCTTGTTTTCTTCAATATTTTGTTCACTCTTATGAGCTATTTTTGTTGTTATCATTATATTTGTCCAAACAAATGTACCTTAAGGGAATTGCACAGGTTACTGTAAGTGGTGGATGATGGTGACAGAGACAACAACAGTGTATCATGCTATTGGAAGGAATGACCAGAATTTCTTTTTTTTCTGAATATATAATTAGATGAAGTAAGATTGTACCTCCACCAGGGCTGTGAGATCGTCAAACTGCACCTGCAGCTGTGTGCGTGCACCATGATTAAAGCTGGCATCACCAGTCTTCTTGAATAGTTCTCTGGCTTTTTCTTCCAGGCTGGACAGCGCCACCTGGTGGTCTTCTAGATCAGCCAGCAGAGCTCTGAGTCTCTCTAGCTGGGAGGCCTTTTCTCTGGGGCCAGGCTGTGGGGTGAGAGGGGCGCACACCTCCCTCTCTACAGCCTCCATCCAGCACCGCAGCTGGGCAGCACTCTCCAGGTATCCCCCCCACTGGGACACAGTCCACTCTAGACGACTGCAGGGAAGACAGTACATCTCTGTGTTAGTCTGGCACAAATGGGAATTGTACATTGTGAATAAACAAAGACAATCTGAACAAATATGTAGAGTAACCAGCATGTAGGCAGAATTGTTTTATTTATTTATTTACAGATTATTTGATCTGTAAGCAATATCAAGCATGAAATATGCAGATTAGGGGTGTAACAATACATCGATCTGGATTGACATATCGCTTCAATGATCAACAATTGATGCAAAGTGAGAATATCAATGCATATCATCTTTAAGATACACCTTTATTTTGAAATTTCCACTTAAATTGGGATGATTTTTAGTTAAAATGTCTGAATGAGCTCAGTAACAAAATTATCAAATCCTACTTTGGTGTCTTTTTATGAGTTGATATAAATGTATTTGTGTTAATAGAGCATATTATATGTATTGAATTGATTTATGACAGACTATGTGATCAGATAATATCAGCAATGACCGTATCATTGTCCAAAGAACTTATATATATAATATTGTGTTGTGATGAAAGATTTGAACCACTCATACAGCATCACCAACACCATTTATATGTAATCTGGTAACTTTCAACTCAGATAATCTAATGCATATATCCCCCAATTATAGACATCACTTCAGACCTGCCCTTTCACCCATGTGCCTTAAATACAAGACAGAAAATAGCACTCTTACTCATGTATTTGGTCATGTTAAATAAGCTGCAAAGGTATTGGTTGGATATGCTTTCTGAAATAGAAAAAATATCCTCATCCCTCATCCTTGGCTCCCCGAACAGATATGTAACATCAAACCCCAATGAGAGATCTTACTTATGCTGTGAGGAAGAATATTGCAGCAGATTAGTGGAAAAAGTTCCAACTGTTAAAAGCTGGCAGAGAGTGCTGCTTGATATAGTGCCATTACACTATCTCACATGTACATTACATTAGAAAAGACAAATTCTAAACAATTTGGGAACCCTGACTGATCTACGTAACGCTGCAGGGATTTTCTTGAATATTATTATTGCACATTATCATTATAACCTCTAGTGTTGTGTGTATAAATCTGAGCTGTGTTTTTAGTTTGTTTACTATGTTTCCCACTGAGGATTTCAATGTATCTACTTAAAAGTAAAAACAAATAAATATATATAAATATACAGGTACAGTATATCACTTTGTACCCTGGCTATGGCCAATAAATCTAAATTGTCTGTAATACTGGCTTAGTGCCTTTATCCCCTTTATCCCCTGGTTCAAATACACACAGGCGTAGATACACACCCTCAATTTTCCTTGCCATCTGTTACCCCTGCATGTACAAATAACGCCAATATCCGCACACACACACACACCTCTATTTCACCTGCTACCCCTCGCCTCCTGTTATCTCTTCCCCTTAAAACGCAAACACACCCCATGTGTGACCCACTGTTTGCCATCCACCATTTAGTCCCTAATGAGATCAATTTTTTCTAGGAGGGGCCATAATTGCTCAATTAAACACATACACGTACACAAAACGGATGCACGTGCATGCAGCCGTGCACGCGCGCACACAGAAAGGAACACACTAAATCAGATACATCAATCAGAATTACAAAATGAGACAAATACTTCTCATTATGTATTTAACCTAATGGTAATTAATGGCATTGAGACATCGATCTATCATGATGAAAATAACCTCTTCCCAAGAGAGAGGAGTTTTTGGCACACAGGTAAATGGCCTCTAAAGTGTCCAGGGGTAAATGATTTAATGGCACAATAAAAAAGCACAAATTAAGAGTGGTTGAATAAAAATGTTCACTGCAGTTTGTCCAGTTCCTTTAAATGTAAATCTACAATGAAATTATGTCAGAATATTAAGTAAAAGGCCACTTGTGTAGAAATAAAGCATAAAAACCGATTTAATTGTGCAACTAAGGACTAAACCATTGCATTATATTCAAGATAATGGACCAAGGTGAGCAGTCTACCTGTGGCAGCTCATGGCGGTCACAAGCAACGTGGCCCACGCATCCTCCACTTCCTGTAGCTGAGAGCGGACCACTTCCTGTCCGGCGGCTTGATAGCTGCGCAGCGCCAGCTCGCCCTTACCCATCGCCATATTCAGCTTGACCTCCCCCTCTCCTTTCAAAAGCAGGATGTCCTGTGCAAATAGAGCGGGGTCACAGTGAACTGGATTTAGATGTCAGAGGTTTGGACGGATACTTTCTCAAGCAAACAGCCCCATCTTGTGTTTACCAGAACAACTGTAATACAAGTCTGGGAAGTACAGTAAAAAGTAAAGATCCTGAACAATATTTAAAACCTTTTCAGATATTTTGCATCAATAAAACCTTCTGCTACTCAAGGAGCTCTATGCATCTTACTTTCCAGGCACAAATATGATAACTTTTGAATCCTTTTAAACTTATACTGCCGAAATGGAACAAAAATCCAACTGTATTTCTATCTCTTATGTGACTTTAAGTTCCCCAAAAAAGGCCTTGAGCAGAATAAATGAATAAATAAGGAAACAGATGAAAGAATAGATTAGTTAAGAACAATATTCATGTGTGCAAATCATACAGGTGCATCTCAACACATTAGAATATCGTCGAAAAGTCCATTTCCAGTAGTTCAAGTCAGCTAGCACCAAGTATTGAGTGCATATAGATAGACCTACTGTTCAGAGGCCAACATTTCCATATTAAACATACTTTTTAAAATTGGTCTTTTGTAATATTAAACATTTTTGAGACACAAAATTGTATGTCTTCATTAAATGTAAGCCATAATCATTATATATTTTTGGAAGAAATTCAATAATTTAAGACATGAAATGTTTCATTCTGTGTAATGGATCTATATAATGTGTTATTTCCACTTTCTGAATTGGATTACTGACATAAATAAACTTTTCTATGATATTCTAATTTATTGTATTGCACCTGTATATATTTCATTTAAATAGAAATATGTTTAGTCTACCAGCCAGAAACCCCTCTCACCTGCACCGTCTCCAGCCTCTGCTCCAACTGCTCTTTAGTCCCCATGGTGCTGTCTACTGTACCCAGTCTCTCCTGGATTTCCTCCAGCCAGGCCCAAACCCCTTGGAGAGTCTCTCCAAAGGCCTGGCTCTCCTGGCAGCCTCGCAGCTTCTCCCTGGCCACCTTCAGCAGGGCCTGGTGCTCCATCTGGAGCTGGCCCGTCACTCTGACCTCTCCTCCTGACCCCCGGCCTTCTTCAGACAGAGACTGGGCTTCCTGGCAGAGACGCTCGATGGAGTCCCTTTACGAGAGAGAAGGATATGTTATTGCGAAGAATATTCATTTAACAGCCCACGCTGTGGCATGTATAATATGTGGCCTCACACACCCACGTATACACACCTTCTTGCAAGCAGCTCCTTATGGAGGTTTTCCATCCTCTCCAGCTCTTCTGTGGCGTCTGGGGCTCCTTGCTGGCACTCTGCCCCAAGAACGGGCTCTCTCTTGAGGCTCAGATCCATCTGCTTCATCCAGTCTCTTATACCCTCCACGCAGTCATTAAAGCTGGAAAGGAGAAGAGGCAAATTTCCATTTAATTCAAATTCCTTTGCATAATCACATGACACAAAAAGAGTGATGGCTTACTTTCTCAGAAGGTCAATGCTCTCTTCCAAGTCTCGCTGGCTCTGAGAGCAGCAGTCCAGGTAGTTCTTCCAGCCTCTCTGACAGGAGGAGAGATGCTCTTGGACCTGGGCCGCTCCAGCTTTAGGCAGGTGGAGCTGGAGCCTCTTGGCTTCCTCACAGACCTGAGAGAGACGCTCCTCGCTCTCTGATGACTGCTCCACTGACACCTGTGGATGGAGGATGAGGAAGAAGTGACTAATAGAAATTTCCCTGCAAATTCAAAGAAATAAGGAGCCACACACTGTAAATTTGAGACTAGAGATTCATTACTACTAGCTAGCTGGATTGTATTTACTTCAGCTACTAAAAATGATTTTGGTATGACAAACTTGGCATCATGGCTGGTAAGCTAATTAAGGATTGAAATATCAAGGTTCAAGATTCACTCTATTGTCATTTCTTTCAGTATTTTCATACACAGAAGAAACAAAATACCGTTTCTCCACAGCTTCAATCAGTACATTAAAAAGCATTAATACATATTGATAATGAACATAATAAAGCAGGTCTCTATTGGATTAACATGTTGCAAAATGGCATGCAAATTGCAATTAATGGAAAAATGATATAGTGAGACAGAGCTTTTTTTGCCATTACTGAGTATTATTCAGTTACTTTTTATGATTTATACTGACCCTAGGAGCATTCGTAACTATTACGTTGTTACTTAGAGTTTTGTCGTAACTGATGTCCAAGGTGCAACAACTTTTTCCTTTAGTTACGTATTAAAACATAACTAAGTAATCATTTACGTCTTAGCTAGGCGAACTAATACAGAGCAAGTGCAAAAGTCTGCAGTTACCTTCCTAAGAAGCGACATCAACTTTTACTCTGAGGTTCCACTTTTGGGAGTATTTGTACTTTAATTCTATTTCCTGTAAGTGATTCTGAGACGTTAATTTGGTCCATTGACGCATTAATGATGATGTGCAGTATTTCACGATGATCTTTTTCTTGAAGATAATTCAGTAAATTAAAATTAACTGGTACTACATTATTATTATTACTTGCTTTATCCTTTAACATAATAATAATTACAGTATAAAATTATTTTGGTGTGTTGAAGTTTGACAACATGCTGGTATGAACAAGTGAAGTAACTCAAAATTAAGAATGAGTATGCTCTGACCAAATATAAAATTATGACATATAGCAGTACCTTTAGCCTCTGCAACTTGGCTCCAAGGACGTCAACACCTCCTGACTGGGTCGAACATTCTTTCAGCTCCGACTTCAGATCTTTAAGCCAGGAGTGGAAGTCTTGAACGAGCTCTGCTTTGAGGAACAGAAAGAACAATTCAGCTAAAAGCAAAACCAATAAATGGTGACCAGTTGAGGAAAATTGATGTGCGGTAAAATCAAGGAAGATAATATTTAAAAGTGAACCCGAAGGAGGAGAGTGAGAAGAGGCGATGTGTTGCGGCAGATGGGAAGTGTGGGCGTGTCCACGCTGTGCAGCGCTGGGTTGCCTTGGCAACAAGCCCAAAATGCCTCCCTCGAGAGCAGATGTGACGAGAGCAACATTACTCTCCGAGGCACAGGTGTGTGTCTGAGCAACGAGAGCGCACCGGTGTACCAGACAGTGTGTGTGTCAATGGAGTGTGTGTTGTGGTGGGCGGACTGAGTGTGCTCTGGGGAAAATGTAGGATAATCAACAGTAAATCTGTTGCAACACTAACACGAACAAATGACACCGAATCATGTAGTTGCACACTGTTTGATTGGGTGATTATGGGATTTTAAGTGCTTTTAAAATATATACTTCTCCTCCCAAGGGAAGTTATAGTAGCTATAGTGTGTGTGTGTGTGTGTGTGTGTACAGTATCTCTGTGTCCATGTGCCTTTTATTCCATCCACCAAATATCTTAATAATTCAAGATTAAGTAATTAGTCGTAGACATTGGTAAGTAGAAAGTGGAGTATGTATGTGTGTGTGTGTGTGTGTGTGTGTGTGTGTGTTAGTGGGGGGTATGTCTCCTCACAACAAATAATGCTGCTGTCTGTAGTTTGTAGTTTCAGAAGTTTAACTATACACACAAAAAAAGTAAATTAACTTATCGAATCACTACAAATATAATGCAATTGACCTACCAGCAAGCTACTGCAGAATGTAATTAAACTACTAGTTCATTGCTTCCCAACACCGTGAAAATCTTAACTCCACAATAATAACTTTTACCGTTGAAGTTGAGCTGTAGTACATCCTGCAGGCTGCCCCTGGTCTTGGCGCAGCGTTGAGCAACTGCCTCGGTTCTCTTAGCGATGGAGGTGAGGTCAGAGGAGAGGCAGGACAGCTCCTGAGAGGGATGAGACCTGCACAGGGCACTCAGAGCATCTCTGGCAGAGTCCATGTCGGCCCTCTGTTGCTGCACAACACTCTGCAGATCCTGTTAATGAAAAAGAGGTGAGAAATAGGAGGATTATATTTCATGTATATTCATAATTAGGTGTACAGAGCCATGTAGAGGGCAGAGACAGTGACACGTGCTGTATCCACCATCTACAGCTATAATTACTGTTAGCTTAGAGGATAATGTAACTGAATCTGACCTCCCAAAGAGGAGAAAAGTTCACCTTCAGGGAACAAGATGGTATCATGTAACAGCAGAAGCTTAAAATGTAAAAATAAAGAGACATTCGGTGCAGCCCTGGTCTTAAATGATTGTTCTTAGGTGTTCAGTTGAAGGTGTCGTACCTTAACTGTGCCAATGTCTTCAGGAGAAGTGGCTTCAGTCAGGTCAGATAAGGAACCCTCGACTGACGCCAGCCGCTCGGCCATCTGGGACATGAGGTCCTCCAGTCGCTGCTTCTGGAAACTGAAGTAGGTCAGAGTGTGTTTGGCCTGATTGTAAACCTCCTGTGCATGGGCCATTTTCTTCCTCAGGTCGGACTCCAGGACCTGGTTCAATAAAGAAATTATTAACAACATTATAATCAAAATTCCAACACGCAATTTACAACTGAGGCATTTTCTTACACCACATAAGGAATAGGGAAAAGTGAAAAATCTGAGTTTAAACAAAAACTTTTTTTAAAATTACAAGCTGGAAATGAGGTTGGAAAGGTGATCCCTAAGATCTGATCACTGATCACTAAGACCCAAACAATACTATACAAACAAAAGAGAAATGGGAGGCTGAAATTAATGCAGATATCTCATTAGATACCTGGACAGCGATTTGCAGGGAGGCGCATCAGATGACTAATGCAAATATCCGGAGGGAGTTTAGATGGAAAGTTATAAAGAGATATTTGCGGACGCCACAAATAAAAGTGGGTCCTGACCTCCTCAGACAAATGTTGGAGAAACTGTGGACCACAAACTGGGAACCACACTCATATTTTCTGGGAGTGTTCCAAAATATCCCTAATCTTGGGGGCTGCTATTAACCATCACGATAAGATGGTTGAAACTGCAACCACCAACGTATAATATATAGCTTAAAAAAGTATGGGAACTGTATGAGATGGAACAAATTACATATGCAATAATTCTACAAAGACTCACATTTACAAAGAGATGGAGCCCTGTAATGGGTTTGTTAATGCAATAAGAGAAGTGTACTTTTGTCTTACTTTTTTTGTTTGTTTGTTTATTCATATTTTTTTCTTTCTTTCTTCGTCTTTTTGTTTTCTACTTATTTATTATTTATGGATATAAAGCAGCTGTAAATGTGTGAAGTGTTAGATAAAAATGTAAAATTCTATTACCGGTATATGTATGGAATGGAATATTTTGGTGAAAATAAAATATGAGTTCCAAAAGAAAAAAATCCTAACATGCGAAGAGTTTATTTTAGTAGCATTCTGAGATTAAAACCAGTACTTGAAATCCCTGTGTAAGGGACAATGGAAAAAGTATTAATTTACTGTAATAACTTTGAAAAAATCCTCAGAAATGTGTCATTCACCTGCATTTGTAATGGGGTTTCCTGCAGTTTGGCTCTCTCTTTCAGCTCAGTGACTCTCTCCTGCAGAGCGTCCAGTCTGCGCTCCCTCTTCTCAACCTCGGCCTGTAGATCAAAATTGCCGGACATTTTAATTAAATCACACCATCGATGAACTCACTCTGAATATCACTACACCATCATCATTCATACAGTCCTCGCGCTCTGACCTGAAAGGTGGCGAGTTGGGCCTCTGCCTGCTCTTTATCACTGAGAATGGAGACGCTGTCGGTGAGATCAGCGATGGAGTTGGCGGACCACTGGTTAATGTCCTGCTCCGTGGACTTGAGGTCGTCCCACAGAGCTACACAGAAGCCCAGTCTCTCTGTGTTGGTTTGTATCCTCTCTGAGACCTGTAAGAACAGAGACCAGCAATCTGAGCACAGAATACATCTCAATCAGCAGGAGAGGTGGGATCTCTCTCCCTCTTTGTGTTTAGTTTTCTCCCTCTGTAACAAGGGACGGTACGCTTTACCGGGAGATGGAAGGAAAACGAGGCTTAATTGGTTTGACAGATGTGGGGATGAGAAGTGAGAGAGACAGAGAGGCAGATAACGTGTCTAGACTTGTTTATATTTCTGTCTCATTTGTGACAGCTGAGCAGCCAACTAAATCCCTCAAGAGGAGAAAATGGAATAAGGGAAAAACAGAAATAAATATCATTAGAAGAGGAGAAGTGTAGCAGAGGAAGTCATAATTGATTTTTTTTTTCATAGTCACATAAAACAACACATATCTCTTCATACTCTTCATGGTCATTATCTGGTTTTAGCTGTCACGGTGAGGACGGCTCATTATTGTCACAAAAGTATTATTTCAGCATGTCTGACCAGACGCTTAGGATGTGAATGTGTCATGCATTTGTCTAAATAAAAGACAGCCAAGTGATTTCAGCTGTCAGGGCCAAAACAGGCACTCAGCATGTGTTAACGAGCAGCGCTCACCTCCAGCCACTGGTCTCTTAACGTCTCCATGTCTCTCTGGATGGAGTTGGTGTCAGAGTTGGGGACCTTCTGCAGCTCTCTGTGCAGGTCCTCCACTGTGCTGATGAGCTGGTCCATGTCTTCCTGCTTTTCTCTCAGCTCGTCTTGGACCATGTCATGCTACAAGGACAGAGAAGAGTGCAGGAGGAATGACGGCAGGCTGCCACTAGAGGGAGAGAGACTGTACAAACTGTGAGGGAAGAGGCTCAGTGTTGAGATGCAATTCTGTTTCTGAGAGCTTAGTTAGCTGGCTGAAATCTAGGTAAATAGAAGCACACCACAGTCTGATACATGTGAATCAATAACTGCAGAATTACATAATGCAGTGGTTTTAAGGAAGGAGAACAAATTGTTGCTGCCATTTGAAAGCCATTAATTTTAGTAATTTGGACAAAGGATTTTTTGTCCTTACAGCTCAGTGGATTCTTAACTTACAACCTTCCTATTCAGCCAAGCATTGGATTAAGAATGAAATTATAAACTATAACTATAACCATAACTAAATTATGAACATTAATTAGACTTTTTTATTTTTATTTTATTATATTTATGCTGTACAACTTTACTCTTTTTTGTTCTATTCTATCTACTATTTTATTACTGCATATTTTAATTTGTTTTTTATTTCAATCTATTTTATTCATTTAGTGTTAGTCCAGATTTTATATTTTTCTTTTATTATTATTAACAAGAGCATTTATTGTATTTTATTGTCATCATTTTTCATTTTATTTTTCTCTTTAATCTAGTTTTTATTTCACCGTTTTACTATTATTCCTTTAATGATAGCTTTTAAATCTTTTTTATTATTATAATTATATATATATATAAATATATAATTATAATGTAAATTATATATAAATTATAATTATATATAAATTATATATATATATATATATATATATATATATAATTATATTTTTTTTAACACATTTTTTGCAAATTACAGCAAATCAAACAGCAAGACATTAATGCATGCAACAGAGCAAACGTTTTCTCCCTATTCTCCCTCCCATCCCCTCTTCCCCTCACAAACTAAGTATAATAAAAACATGTTTTATAAGCTTTTTACATTTTTATTGTCTTACATGCAATTATTGTCTTTTCTGTTGTTTTTACAGTCCAAACTTTCCTTATCTTATTATTGGCTTGTAAGTCATCTGTGAAGAACTTTGAACTGCACTTACCTGAATAAAAAGTGCAATAAAAGATTCAATGACTTGACTAAAATTGATTATGACACACATGTTTTTATGTATGAATCATAGCTAGCAATTTTGATCACCATATGCATTATTGAGCAAAACTTTAACAGCTGGTACTTCTCTGAGAAAACCAAAAAGGTGCCTACTCGTGTGAAAGTCCTCTTGGCCTCCTGAGCATTGTGGTTGTGGTCGGGCAGGTTGTGAGCCACAGCCTGAGCGTTCTCCACAGCAGTGGTTAGGATTGACTTCAGGTGTTGGAACTGGCGGAGACGATCTACAACGACTCCACTCTGTTCCTGACTGCAGAAGAAAAGAGAGAGAAAAGGTTAAGACTATTGTTTTGCACTGGATATTAAATAATGAAAACACAACAGACTCAAATGTTTCCTTCTGTGGCAAAATAACTCCCTGTGTTTGAACAGCTGGAGCAAAAACAAACAGATCTCAGGAATTTAAATGAGATTATTAAATCAGATTCCCTCTCTGCTGTTCTTCATTCTTACCCATTGGTGATCAGAGTCCTGACGTCCTCCCAGGCTGTCTTCACCAGTGCTACCTCCCTGAGAGCCTCCCCAGCCAGCTCACTGTCCCTCCGGGCCAGCTGGCTTCCCTTCTCCTCTAACCACCGCTGGGAATGCTGCAGGGACTGGAGCTCATCCTCCAGCTGGACAAAAAAACGCAGCCTGGGAGAAATAGATGAAGAAGAAAACAATGGGGATTACTAGCCTGATTCCAACATAATATATCACATTTTTCAGTTTGGAGAAATTTTAAAGGATTTGGATCTATATTTTGGCTTCATTCATATACAGTGCATTCTCTGAGTTTGGCTTGCGGTACGTCTCTGAATGAAAAGCTCAGGGGATATATTTAAAAGTGACAAATTATACCCAACGAGTTAGTAGCTGGTACATCTATCATAGGATATGGTTTAGTGGCTTGCAGTGGTTAATTTTTTTTTTAAATCCAAATAAATTCTAACTTCCAGACTTTAAGGCCTGTACGAACTAACTACATGTATGTAACTTATTGTATGTATGCTTTAGCCCCCAAAACAAATGTATACATACAAATGTATACACAACCTCAGCACAGGGCTAACAAGTCATTTCAGTGTTGTGCAGTTTGGACTGATACCAATATTGCTTTTTCATAGTTCATTCAGGATTCATCTCCATTAACAATCACATTTTACTACAAGGTCACTTTATTTGCAAACTCTATTTACGTCCAGCCTATTAGGCCTTTTGTATTTTATTATTATTTAATGTGTCATATACCACTTATATATTTAAATATATTTATTCACTGATGTTCATATGACTACATGCAACAACCTATTTAACATGCTATATATTTTTCTCCTATGTGCAATATCTGTAAAAAGGACTTTCAGGGAAACAAACAAACACAAAAATATATATTAATAATAAATGCCAAATAGCAGAAATGTATGTATAAAAGGTATAGAATGTGTATAGAATGTATGTTTATGTATGTTATTTTTTATATTCTTTATTCTGTCTTCTATATCTATGTGTCTGTATCATGAGCTGCTGTTACAACTAAATTTCCCCACTGCGGGATGAATAAAGTCATATCTTATCTTATCTTATCTAATCTTTAGTTAAATGCAGGTAAACAGTAAGGCAGAACGCATTGGCTGAAATGCAATTTCTTTACTCATCGGCCATTGTCTGATAACAATTTAGCATTGTATTAGTTTTATTTACATATCTACATAGAAATGTAGATGTCTGTTTAGAGGTGTTCGCCTAAATGTCGTATGGACCAAAATCACCCACCAAAGCTAACTGGACTGTAAACAATGACTGGTGTCACACTAGAACCCCAGAAATATTGGCCGTTGCACCCAGAGGAATCAGTGTCGAGACTGATGTATGAGCTGATACAAACTATGCTGATGTTATATAATATCGTTATATATCTGAAGTGTGTTGATTAGAATTATCGTACCTGTTTTGAAAGGCCTGCACAGAGCTCTCTCTGGCCACATCTTGTCTCGCTTCACTCTCCAGTTTCTTCAAATTCTTCATCACCTCCTCCCTCCTCTCCCTGAAGGAGCTCCATAATGCTGCTAAAGCGTCTGCTTCACTCTGCCTCCATCCCACACCCCTCTGCACCTCCTCTAGAGCCACGGTGAGGGCCACTGCCTGTCCCCTGCACGATGTTCTTCCCTGAGGATGGCTAACATCTTTGGAGCCTCGCCACTCCGCACCAATCAGGTGAAGGTGTGCCTTGCTGAGCTGCCCGTCTAACCCGACTGCTTCGGCCTCGAGCCTGGCCACGTCTTTAGCCGATTCGCTTATTCCACGGTGCAGCTCTTCAGCTTTGGAGCGGTCCCAGCTGCCCCTGCCCTCCACCGACTCGTGAAGGCAGCGCACAGCCTCAGCTGCCGCTCCATGCTTCTCAACAAACGTCTTTAAATCAGTCAGGCACTCTTTACGGAGGAGCAGGAGACGCTGGGATTCACTGAGTGGCTGCAGGCAGTCCTCCCTCCAGCCCTTGAGCTGCTGCTGGGCCTCTGAGGTAGAGCAGCAAAGCAAAGAGGACTCTCTCTGCTGAAGAGTCTCTCTCAGCGATGCATGAGCCTCTAGCTGCGCCTCGTGCTCCTGCAACAAAATTGCTCAATTAGACAAATTTGTATTAGCTCCTACAGCGATCAATATAAACTTGCTTACTGTTACTACTCCAATATACAAAACCTATAAAGGACATCATTGTTGACAGCAAAGTATTGATTTCTCACCTTCAGCTGACTAATTGCAGCCTCAAGATCAGCAATATCAACCTGAGAAGAGTTTCTCAAGCCAGACAGGAAGTTTTCACTCCTTTGGGTCAGGGTCAGCAGAGCCTGATCAAACTGCTCCAGCTGCGACAACTGAGACTCAAGCAGCTCAAGCCTAAATGAGAAGAACATAACAGTGATCAATGACAGGTGTATATTTAAAGGCACAATTAGTTGGATTGTATAAACTTTTCTTTTGTCGATTAGTTGTTTTTTTTAATGCATTTTGCATGCTGAATGACATATTTTCAAGGAACTTATGACCACATCTCTGGTAAACATTTAACATTTAAAATTGTGATTTTGCATGATTATTTGTGAAGAAATTCAGTTTTTAAATAAACATCATAATTTTTTTAGTCTACCAAATTGTATGAGCGTATGTTGACTAAGAATTTATTCAGTCGAGGATAGTCCTAGTATCTGCAGAGACCCTGCCCTCTGCCTGTTTTTTCTCTTTTCTTTGTGTTTTTCTGTTTTCGAGACAATTCTGGGCATCAAACTTTGGGCACTGAGTGTGTAGCTCCCAGCCAAAAGCTAGACTAGGTTCCAGATTGTAAGCAAGCATCAAAGAAAGCTATGAAAATGACGAAAACATAGCCAAAGGTCAAGGTGAAATACGAAGCGGACAAAGCTAATTCCAACAGAGAAATCCTACCAGTTATGTCTTTAAACAAAACAAACAACTTGGTGGAAAAAATGGAACCAAACTATTTCTGGAGTCCATTTCTGGAGAGATAAACAATGTTTAATAATCAGTATGATATGTAAAACAAGATAATTGCCTGTGTGATATGCTGTTCTTCACAGAGGTGCTTCTTTCTTCTAGTTGTATGAGATCATCACTGAGCTCTTGGATACGAGATTCAGGCGCTGTGGGGTACAGACACAACGCGAGATTCACAAGACCCTGCAGCAGAACCTCGTAGGATGCCGTCTCCCCCTGCATTTCCTGGATGGATGAATGAGCATTAAAAAATAACGCAACACAAAAATAGCAAAAAACACATTCTGGAATAGTTTTGGAGTGGTGGAAGAAGTATTCAGATCCCTTACTTAAGTAAGAGTACTCATACAACACTATGAAATTACTCCACTACAAGTAAAAGTCCTGCATTCAAAACTTTCTGAAGTAAAAGTACAAAAGTATCAGCATCAAAATGTACTTAAAGTATCAAAAGTAAAAGTACTCATTTTACAGAATGGCCCCACTCAGGCTGTTTTATATGTTCTAAATATATTATTAGATTATTATAATTGGTGCATTTATGTAAGCAGGATTGTACTGTTGTCAATGTCATTTTAACTATTTAATATACTTTTATGTGGTTTAATTTATAAACATGCGTAATCAATGTTAAATCTCAACCTGAAAAGTAACTAAAGCTGTCAGCTAAATTTAGTGGAGTAAAAAGTACAATATTTGTCTTTAAAATGTAGTGAAGTAAAAGTATAATGTTACAAATGTAGAAATACTCAAGTAAAGTAAAAGTACCTCAAAATTGTACTTAAGTACAGTACTTGAGTAAATGTACTTAGTTACATTCTACCACTAAATAGGTGAGATAAAAATTAAACTAAAAAGGGAAGATAAACGGACAGCATTAGGAACAAATCTAAATGCAAATGGAAAGGTGAGTGAGAAACAAGTGGAGAATAGTAAAATAACTCACCTGAACGTTCAGTAGTTCATTCCTGAGCTTTACTTTGTCTGCAGAGAGCAGATCGGTGTCTGGACAGCAAACAGACTCACATCTGCTCAGCCAGCTTTTCATGGACGAACTCTCCTTTTCAAATCTGGAGAAACAAAGGCGCCACTAAGTAAATGTATTCAAATGAAATACAATTTATGCTGCACTGTTCTGAATATGAATACAATAAATACTGATCAACAAAAGATTGATAGTAGGAACCTGTGATGATGAAGTACACACAAACAATGACACGCGCACACACACAGTGATACAGTCTGTGTGTTATTTTGTTATTATCTGACCAAGCCTCAGTATCACTGACAGGGTCATAATGGGGCAACCATATCTTGCCAGAGCACCCAGTGCTGTAAGTAATCCCTAATACAAACACCTGCAGGGGAGAAGACCGACTGCAGAGAAACACACATACACACAGCAAAATATATAATTTAGCCTAATCTGAAAAAAAGTCACAGACTGGATAAATACAATAAAACAAGCACCAAAGCTTTAAACAGCTACTATGTGACAAATACAGGAGAGTGAGAAACAATCGCTCCAGTCTATTGTCCAAGTCTATTGTGTGATCAAAGGAAGTGATAAGAAAAGCATGTTATTAGAATAGAAAAGGCGATGGCTGACTGGAGGACAGACAGATTGAGTCAAGACAACATCTCGCTCCTTTACATCAGACTAAGAGGAGGGGGAGATTCAGGGAATAAAGGAGGAAATTGGCAGAGAGGAAGATTCAGTAGAAGCGTGCATATGAAAAGTAAAAGGGGAAATAGCACTGTTTATACAATCAGAATAAGATATGTGTCAACATGTATGAAATGAAATCGTTTTTGGGAGGTTTGTGCCACACACAGACAGACAGACAGACAGACAGACAGACAGACAGACAGACAGACAGACACACACACACACACACACACACACACACACACACACACTCACACACACACACACACACAAACGCATACAACGCATCACAGCAGCTGGCAAAACACCCTGAACATAATCTGAGTTAAGCTCATGATGACTTAACAGAGGAATTTTCACTTGATAAAAAACGATTCTGTGACTTTCTTTGTGATTCTGTTTATAGTCTCTACCTAAAATATTGTAAAAAGTGAGATTTCCATGTCCTTTTCATTTCAAAGCATGTCAAGCCGTGATGTAAATACTGTAAAAGTCAGAACGCTCAATCAGAACGCTCAATCGATGGAGAAATGCACACAGCATGTATTCAGAAACCTTTAAACAAGCCTTCAGGACTTCCATAAGGTTATGTTGTCACACTCGTAATATGTATAGGTAAGAAGTGATACTACAGTTCTAGGTTCTAAGTACATAAACTGAAAATGTCGCCTTTGAAAGGTGGAACAGATGGCTCGTGTCTGGTTTTATGATGGAAAAACATTCAGATCACTCAGCAAATCTTTAATAAAAGGCGCAGCTGTTTTTCATACAAATGTAAAAGTTAGAGTATTCTTTTTTTTTTTACCATAGTTTCTCTTGCAGACGTGCCAATTTACATAAACATTTCACACATATTACCTTTGCCACAGCGCTAGAAGGCTCTCTAATGTAGATTGCTTTTCTGTTGCCTTTCCCAGAAACTCCCCCTGTTGCTTCTGGAGGTTAGCCACCTCGTCCTCCAGCTGGCTGCCCTCTCCAAGCCTCTTCACGGCCGAACACAGAGCCATGAGCCTGGGGTTCAGCTGCTCGACAGCCTGGCAGAGCTCCTGGAGGAAGTGAAAATATACTTGTAATCAGAGAAAGAGGGAGAGATAGAAAGTCAGAGAGAAAGAGTACAGTATCATAATGGAGATTACAGCCTAACCTTCTTTTTTTTTTTTTTTTTAGCTTTTTGGGTTTGTTTGATAGGACAGCTGGAGCAGGGAAGGGAGTAAAGAGAGGGGACGACATGCAGCAAAGGGCAATGGGTCGGGGTCAAACCGAAAAGGATTTACCTTTTGTGCATGGTTTATTCAGGCAATCTTTGTGTTTTTCTTACCATATGCTCCTGGAGGATTTTGTAGGTCTCAGATGATGATGAACAGTATGTGACTGGAAAGTCAAGCTTCTCCTCAAGGTCAATCATTGATTTCT
Organism: Centropristis striata; assembly: GCF_030273125.1. Classification (NCBI taxonomy): domain Eukaryota; kingdom Metazoa; phylum Chordata; class Actinopteri; order Perciformes; family Serranidae; genus Centropristis; species Centropristis striata. The sequence continues at coordinate 21,526,871 of NC_081534.1, read as the reverse complement.
TGGCCTGAAAAAAACCCACTTAACTTACTCAAAAATGATTTAAACAACTGACTAGGCATTGGCATTTTTGGAGTGATCTGCCAACTCGATTTTCTATAACATTAACGGTCAGTTAATCGATTAATCGCTGTGTTTATATACATACTCCAGGATGTATAAAAACATGCATACATGGGCAAAATAAAGCCTGTTTTGATAATAGACACTTTTATTTTGAAAGAACGAAAAGAGACTTGATCCTGTCGATCGTAATACTAACGTGAGATTATACTGTAAAGATAACGTCAAGGAGTTCAATGTTTTATGCTTTAACCCCCTGAAGAGGCATGAGGTTAGTTTTCACAGTAATCTTGCATATTACATTATTATGTGTTTTGTGTTTAAATAAGTTTCAGTTTGCAAACTGTAGCTTTATCCAACTTAATTCTCAGCTCACTGGCTTATTCACGTATGGCCACAGAACTGAACGCTCAGCCGTGTTTCAGTGAGTGTTGAGTACTGATACACAGTCATAGATAAAATAAAAAAATAAACAACTCGATTAAAATTGCACGTCATCGACCAAATTCTTAACGACCATTTATCGATCATCAATTAATTATTACCATCCCTACCACTGACACTACAAAGTCTTGATTACAATTTATGCAACAAACAATGCCATTATGTGTCGCTGCGTACCTGTTCAAGGTTATCGTTGTATCTCTGCCAGTACGAGGCGCTCTGGTTGAGCCGACCTCCCAGCTGCTCCACTCTCCCATTCAACTCTTCCCAGCAGCGCCTCAACTGTGCGAGCCGTGTCCGGATATGTCCAGCCTCTCCAGGGGTCACAAACCTCGACAGGGCGTCACAGTCTGCCTCCATGTGGGCCAGAGCTGCCCTTCTCTCCTCTAAACCTTCTGCCACAGCCTGTAGCGATGCAACGGCAGAGGAATGCTAATCAGGAAATAGTGTGAGGGGCATGAGCTGAGCTGCTAATTCTTTCCTGCCTTGTTATGTTTTGTCTTTTGTCTGTATTTGTCTCTTAAGGTTCATGGAAATCTGGAAAATTCAAGTGCAGAATCAGGCTAGAAAAGAAAACTGACAGTGCTGTTTCTGGAGGCAAGAGTTATCAAACTCACAACAAATCAAACGGCTGCTGCAGGACTACTTAAGCCCTGTTATCCCAAATATTTTTTTGACATTTTTCTGCTCTAGACCTCCAAGAGATTGACAAGGCTGAGGTCTGGCAAGTAAAGATTATATTTCCTTCAATATGATCAATTTATTTTCTATATCCTCGACTTCGCTGCAGCTCTGACCCAATTTCCCCTTGGGTTTACATTAAAATTTAATCTGATTTCATCTTAATCTTAATAACCCACGGGCCACTCTGATACTGTACAGTGCAGGCGCACAACCAGACAGCAGTTTTCACTCATTTTTCTTGGAGGGAGCTTTTAAAAAAATGTGTATGATGCATATTTGTTTGTGAATATCAGAAGATGATTGAAGAGGTTGTGAAAACTTGGAGCTATACAGCATGCAGTCAGTCTAAGGGATTAAAAAAGGTAAAGAATGGCATTTAAAGAAAGAATGAGATACATGAAATACCTCCACTGTGCTGATGTGCCTGTCCAGAGGATCTAAGGAGGAGGTGGAGTCGACAGCCTCCAGCTCTTTCTCTTTCTCATCGATCCACAGAGAGAAGGACTCCGATTCACTACTGAAGCGCTCCCACCACATACACATCATCTCCAGCTGGACGACACTGGAAGACACAAGATTAAAATTTATAAAAATATAATGTACAGAGGGCTACACAGTGGTGTAGTGGTTTACATCTCCAGTTCGACTCCTGCGCTGCTCTTCTGTGTGGAGTTTGCATGTCGTCAGCGTGGGTTCTCTCCAGGTACTCTGGCTTCCACAGTCCAAAAAACATGCACTTAGGTTTAAATGGTGACTCTAAATTGCCCGTAGGTGTGAATGAGAGCGTGATTGTCTGTCTCCATGTGTCTGCTCTGCCATAGTCTGGATCTGTCCAGGGTTTACCCCGCCTCTTGCCCAACGTCAGCTGGGATCGGCTGCAGCCCCCAGTGACCCGAGTGCGGATAAGCGTTTAAGAATAATGAATGAATGAACAATGTGCACATGTGTGAGCATCAGTGGTTGAATTAAACTAGGTACATGTATCTTGTACTGGACTAAAGTACAATTTTAACATACAAGTACTTTACTTCATTACTCCATTACGTTTTAGTGGCAATATTACAATATTACTATAATATTATTAGTGGCCACTACTTTTGTCTGACAGCATTAGTTACTTTTTACACTAAATGACACACTGGGCAGATAGCTTATGTGACAATACTTCCAATATACTCAGTAGTATACAAAGTATCAAAAACTGCCTACACATTGACGAACTACAACATTAAATGCTCCAACATGTTTTCACTATTCTACACTGTAAATAATCTTGGATTAGACTTTGTTTATTTAGAATACATACCTTTTTGGAATATACATGCTGTCCTTTTAATGTTGTAATTCCTTCAACCACTACTAAATGTAAAAATGGTAATTTGATTATAATCATTAAGTTAATTGTTAATCAGTGTTCCAAAATGATAATTTATTAACTTTATGAGACTGATTAAGGGTGAATTGGCTATATTTTTCTCTGACTTACAGAGTGGTGCCCCAACTTGATGTGACTTAGAGTAAATCAAGTCATATCATTTATTGTAATTAATAATTATTTATGATAATTCTGAATTCTTTGAACTGCGAGATCAAGTGTTGCTCAGGTTCATCCTTACATATTTGACGCCCCGTGCAAGCTATCATTTATTTATAAAAGAGTCGTCCTAAATTCCCTACATTAGTAATAAAAATGGAATATTATAATATTATACAATAATAAAACACTGTAAAATTCCGCAATTCCGCTGTCACATTTTATAGACTTATTTTGACTTTGACAATTTTTCTGTTAAAGAATATTACAATGTATACCAATTTGCATGGAGAAAATTGCCCCATCACTTGATTTTTCTTGAAACTTAAAATCATGACTTTGTAAATTACAGCATACTTCATTATCATTTAAAAGGAAAAGTGGGATTAGGGTGAGACATACTTCTTATTGAGGTGGTCTTGCAGTTGTGTGACTGCTTCTCTGGTGGACTGGGCCTGCTGCAGAAGAAGAGTCTGATTCTTTGGACCGAGTTCAATATCTGCAGCCTTCTCCAAGAGGAGATCTGCTCGCACAGAACACTCCTCAACCTTTGTCAGGAGCTCCTACAGGCAAGAAGAAAGAAGCCAATATATGTTGTTTGAGCATAAAAAAGAGCATACATTATATATGCATGCACACAAACAACCTGCAATAAGAAACAGACCTTGTTATGCTCCAGTTCAGTTTTCAGGCTGTCCAGGCTGTTGAAAATAAGTTCTTTGTGCAGCTCGTTGTTTGTATTAGTGATAAACCTCCAAACTGTTTCTCTTTCTGCATCAAAATTCTGCCAGGAGCTCAGAGTTACCTTGAGATGAAGAAGAAACAACAGAATAATGCCAACAAAATACATTTATAACTTAAATATCTCTGTATATAATATTAACCATTGTTGTAATAGTGTCCGTCAAAAAAATTTTTTTTTTCATTCATTCAGAGGGACAAACAGACATTTTGATGCGGTGTTTTATGATGGTTTTTCCTTTGAAAAATGAACATATGCACTAAAGGCATCTTAGACATTTTCATGCAGAAACATGTTGATTTTCTGATCAATTCGAAGAGAGTGATAGAAGTGTATAAACAAATCCCAGGACAACAGACACAAACAAATTTAACATACCACACAACAATCGATATCTGGTTAAGGGTTAAGGCGGACCAATCAATGATCACTGCAGGGGTGTGACACTCAAACATGCAAACATTAGCACACTGACGTGAGAAACAATCCAGGCTCAGTCTACCTGCAGGTTGTGCTCCTTTGCCCCTGATTTGTGGTCGGCCTCTCTGAAAGCTCCCTCCAGCTCCCGCAGAGACTGACTGAGCCCCTCCCCTTTCTGCAGCTGGCGGCAGTGGGCCACCAGAAGCTCCGCCTCTCTCCGGCTAGCATGCAGGTGTTTTAGGTGGCGCTTTAACAAACACATAGATGAGAAAACAACAAGTTGGATGACAAATTATTTTTTTCTGCACAAGACAACATACAGTTATGGAAAGAATAATTAGACCGCCATTTTTTTTATTTTTTATTTCTTGTTAATTTTAATGCCTGGTACAACTAAAAGTATATGTGTTTGGACAAATATAATGATAACAACAAAAATAGCTCATGAGAGTTTAATTCAAGAGCTGATATCTAGCCACTTTCCATGGTTTTCTTGATAATAAGCAAAATCATTATCAAGAAAACCTTGGTAAACGGCTAGATACTCGATTACTTGAAGTAGATGCTTAACACCATGTTGAAAAAGAACACAACACATAATAATATTTAATGAAAATAACCACATTTTTTTGTATTTTGGCACATTAAATACCTCAAAAGGCATTAGAACACAAAAATTTAAGAGGTTAGAAATTGGTCAATTTGAACACACTATAGAGTCAGTGCCTGTATTAATTTTAGTGTCATCTGATGTATCCTTTTGATGAAAGCCTGTGTAAATCCAGTGTGTATCAGCTGACATCACCACACACACCTGGTGAATGAGATAGAGTTGTTTGGCCTCCTCCAGCCCCTCAGCATCCAGGATCCTGCTGGTCTGCTCCTCAGCCTCTTTTCGCACTCTCAGAACCTCCTCCAGAGCACCACGCACCTCCTCCCTCAGCTCCTCGTACTGAAACATCGCGGAGCCCTCCTCACCCCACTGACAATAAAGGAAACAAAAAAATCAGACGGAGAGATTTTGTTGAGAAAACACAGGACACATTTTCAGCGTTTGTAATATAGTAGAATACCTGACAGAGTGAAGAAAAGAGAGCCCGCAGGTCAGTGGAGAGTTTGGCGAGGGCTGTTCTCTGTCTCTGGACCTCCAGTTCAGAGCTAACCTCGGACAGCCCAGCGAGACGGCTCTTGAGCCACAGCAGGCTCTCCTCTCGAGCATCTACCGCCTCCTGCAGAGCCTGGAAACAGAGGAAAGCACACAAAAGGGAATGCAGGTTTACTGAGGCTGTATTGAATCATACATAACCTGATCTCTGCAGCAGATAAAATGTGTTTGTTCACCTGAACAGCAGCATCAACCTGCTCCTGATGGCTGGAATTTCTCGCCGTCTCTCTCAGGAGCCTCACCTGCCTCTTCTGAGAAGAGAGCCAATCGGAAAGCTCACAGAACCTACAAAAAGGAACAGCCACTTTGAAGCCCCTCCATTGATGAAAATGTCAGACTTCAAGGAGTCGGAGAAATACTGAAAGGAGTTTGAGTTTTTGACGGCCTTTACCTCTCATTCCACTCTTTCCATTTATCAGGGTGGTGCTCCAGTTTGAGGTGGGTGCTCTTGATTTGCTCTGTAACCTCCTCTACAGCCCTTCTGGTGGCGTCTAGCGTTCGATAAGACGGGTCGTTGTCAGGCAACTTGTGACACAGATCCTCCATGTTTCTAATCCTCTTCTCGCACAAAGTCAGAGGTTTGCGCTCCCTGAAGAACGTCTGGAGATAAGAGAGGAGGAAATGTTAAACTCCAAAAATGATGATATTGTAAGTGATTTTATCTTCACTCCTGGTTTAATCTGTTTTAAGTTTCTAATAAATCCGAGGCTCACTCTGTGCTCTTTGATCACTCTCTCACTGGTGCAGGTGCCAGACAGGGCCTGTATTTCTCTGTCCAGCTCCGCCCTGCAGTCTTGTATGATCACAGCCACTAGACTTCGCTCCACCTCCACTTTCAGACGGAGCAGGTGAGACGGCACCTCGCCCTGGATGTCCTGTCGAAGAGACAGAGAAGACACAGAGTGTAAGGGACATGGTAGATAAGATGTGCTGTATAATGCATGAGCTTCTGTCTCACTGTATCAAGCTGAAACTGTCAGAGACTAAATATCCTCGAGAGAGAGAGAGAGAGAGAGAGAGAGAGAGAGAGAGAGAGAGAGAGAGAGAGAGAGAGAGAGAGAGAGAGAGAGAGAGAGAGACTGCCAGTAAACACTGAGAGGGTTGCATTTTAATCTAACTAGTACAGGTTAATTGGAAACAGACTGGAGGGAACTCTATCAAAGCCAAAGGTCTGCCTGGTTAAGTTAATGAAGTATCGGCTAAGCGCCTCGAGAGATGTACAGTAATTAGTGAGAGTGTTAAAGCACGGTGACCCCTGACCTTCCAGTGTTTGTGGAGCCGGCGGACAGTTTCCTGCAGCCCCTGTTGCTCCTCCTGTGGCAGGATGTCAGTCAGTTCATCACACGCCTTCAAGAACACGCTGAGCAATCGCTGGTCCAGTTGGCCAAAGAATTCCTGTGTGAAATGCAAGCAAAGAGAGACAAATCAGCGTTTTATATTAAGAGGAAACATTTGTGTTTTTTTTTAACCTTGACCTTATTTTCAAATTTTTCTGTATTTAAGTGACTGTATTGGCCGAGTATTGAGTGAGAGCACAATGTACATCCATTTAACCCTCCTCTTGTGTTGCGGGTCAAATTGACCCTTTTGAAAGTTAAAAAAATCTAAAAAAAAAAGTAGTTTAAAGTATTTTTTCATAAAAGAGAAAACATTTAAAAATGTAAAATATATATATATTTTTAAATCAATGTCATGTAAAACCATTGTATTTTATATGTAGGTATTTCGAGTATACATAAAAAAAAGTTTTAACGTGCATTTCTTATGAAAAAAGAGTGAATTATCCTCATTGAAACATGATCTGTGAAGATTAAGAAGACCCTTGCACTAAATATTGATTGAAATGGTTAGTAATGGAGTTATTAATGAAATATAAACATGTTTTTGGGGATTTTATAGTTTCTGACACTTTTGGATAATTAAACATAGCCTGGGTTATTGCTGTTCCGGAAGAAACGAGCATAACAGGAGGAAAAAAGAGCTTGTTTTTGACACTGACAGGCTCAGATTGTTATCCAAAGTGTCTGACAACATAAGAAATCTTTTAGATAAAAGCTACACTCCTCTCTCCAACTCTCTCACTCACGCTTTCACCTTTTAAGTCTTCGCACTACAAGTCACCTTGCGAGATTACAGAACCAGACTCAATAACAAACAGACAGGAAAAGCGAAAGGCAAAGAAAAATGTTTAAATTTCTATAAGGCCCTTTCCATAAAGTTGTTAGTTGTTGTTTATAATAATCAGAAAAACAAGTACTTTTACTAGACATACTGATGGTTTGCAATTCCACCAAAGTATTACATGCAGCCTGTTTCATGGCCGAAGGCTACAGCATTCTCGCTCAATACTGGACCAATTTAAAATAGATTGTTGTCTTCATTAGTCACTTTGACACAAACACATGGGAAAAGAGGGTTAAAATAGGATTTTCTTTAATTAATATCTTTTGTTTTGCTGCTGTATTATACACCGTAATTGTATAGGAGCCAGTATTATTTTCCCCAAATCAGCTGTTCCTTTCATGGTCATCCTCTATTTAAAGCAGAAGGTTACAGGCTCGATCTTACGCTGTGTTTCTTCAGTAGTTCCTCAGCGTCTCCAGTCTCTCTCAGGTAGCCCTGAGCTTTCTTCAGCACTCTCTCCAGCTCTTGTCTTGACTCCTCAAACCTCCTCCTCAGGCAGTTGTTGGCCTCTTCCTGCCTCCTCCATTCCCCAACCTCCTTCAGCAAAGCCTGAGAGGACGGACAGTAGGCAGCGGTGATTGTAATTGGTCTCTTTGGTAATATAGCGTAATTACATTATTTGTTTTACGTCAAGCGAATGAATAGTGATACACGAGTAGGTCTAATCTGCATGGTTGCCTCTTGGGTGTTTTTGATGTTCTTGTAATCTCATTAATATAATCAGAGCTGTGGGTAATGGGGTTTCTGTGTGGCATTCTGGGTAAATGTCTGATTAACACCAACCTGTGCTGAACTCTGTATTTCAGACACTCTCTTCTGTAGCAGGGATAGGTCCAAGTTTCGGAGTACCTTGCTGGTGGATAGCGCCCTCTGCAGTGTGTGGTGATTCCTCTCAATCACTGACAGACAGCGTTTACAGTTTTGCTGCTGGTTTAACAAATCCTGAGGAAATTGTGGAAACGACAAACAACAAAAAATATAGAATTTAAGAAGTGGGTTTAGGCTCTCCAGGTCCAACAAATGAAGCCAATTTTGCATTCTTTCTAATGGCCAGCAGGGGGCTACTTCACTGGTTGCGGAAAGAAGTCAGATTGTAGAGAAGTCTATGAGAAAATTACCCTACTTCTCACTTGATTTATTACCTCAGTAAACATTTTCCTAATGAGTTTATGATCTTGTTTTCTATTTTCAAGTGTTCTATTAATACAACATGATGTGAATTTTGGAAATTATGGTCCCATTCTGAGTAAAATATACAATAAAGCACGGAATGACGGATTTGGAGCCTTCATAGCGTGTTATCTCTTCACGAAAAAGTTAACTTTAACATTTTGGTGGCCAATATGAACAAAGGCTGTGTTCATTTTGCCCGGTGATAATATATTTTGTTTTAAGGCTGTTTTTTGCTAGCAAAGATAAGCATCCCAATTAATATCTAGCGCTAAAGTTAGAGCTTTCTATGCAGTACCTGGCCCTGCTAAGCTGGTGACCACCCGTTTGTCCAAAATATACTCTTGGCTTCAAACAAAGATGCAATAAAGACGATCTCAAGATCTTAAAACAGTAGACCCATGACCAATGGGTGATGTCACATCCACTTCTTTTACACAGTCTGTGGTTCAAATATTTCAACACTTTTCTTAAATATTAGCAATTCCCTCCTCATCAGATGAAAAGGTTATAAAGGTTAAAACAGGTTGTTTTAACTACTGAAAAGGATGAATTATTAGGCTTCTACCTGGCAGCCATTTAAGTCCAGTCCATTCATTGTCATCATATCTAACCTGCCACTTTTGTTTTTGCTGGGTCTGGGTCTGTGTGTCTGCTTCTCTGGCAGCAGAAGTGATGCGACTGGCTCGCTCCAGGGCTTGGTAAAAAGCAGTGATGTGTTTCTCCATCTCCTCCAACAGTGGCAGAAGAACATGACACTCCCTCACAAGGGAGGGACACCGCTCTCTAACCTGGGGGACGAATAACAAAAGCCCATTAAAAAGTGACACAGAAATGTGTGATGAGAAATTTAAACACTCTCGCTGAAGAGGAAAGGTAAGTGTGAGATAGATTTCACAGTATTTCTCATGTTTCTTAAATTATTATACCTACCTTACTCAGTTGACTTTTGGCTGTTGCCATAGTTGCCATGACCCTGGCAGCCTCATCCTGTGGTGCATCCTTGGCGAGGAGCTGAGCGCTGCGGGCAGCCAACTTGTATTGTGTCTCCATGGTAACAACCTTTTGCTTGATATTCTGAGATGAGACGTGGAGGCAAAGGGTCATCTAAAACATCCTTCATTTGACTGCACTTCCATCAAAACTGCTTTTGGAGATACAAAACTAAATGTAACAAGGTTGGCTGCTGCTCAGCAGCTATTAGTTTCTCTATATCAAAAGTTTAAGAGCATAAGTTCACAATGATGTAAAATACTTGCAAAAGATGATGAAATTATCACGGATTATCTCAACAGCCTCTGAGCTAAACTGCTGACTAGAAATTAATTACTGTTAAGAAACAATAAATTTGGCACTAACGTTTTGATGCTACCAACGTAAAAAGACAAGAATACCTGTAGAAAACTGAACAGTGGTAATGTAATAGTAGCAACTGAATCAACAACAATTGCCTGGTATTATTTTGCAATTCTGATATTAAGAGGAGACACTACAGGTGAATAGAGTAAAAAAAAGTAAGTAAAATAAACACCTAAATGTGTATTATGTTTTTTTTTAATGCACTAGTCTGAAAGAATTATGGAAGCAAAATATCATAATTAACCAGTGCATGGAATAAACTATGTTTTCGCGTATTGTGTCCAGTCGGAACGAATGAGAGAAAAACAGTTCCTCACCTCCACGTCCTGCAGAAAGGCTCTGACGTTGAGGAAAGACACCTGGACCGGAACAATGAGTTTGGCCTCTGCTGTGTCCAGCAGCTCTTTAAGGGCCGACACAGCTTTTAAATGGTCTTTTCTCCATTTCTCCAGCTCATCTGCACGGACATACTGCAACAGCAAAGATAGTTTTAACTTTATGACTTATTTAATCAAGAGATGTACCTTCCTTAGGCCTGGGTTAAATATACTGTCGCCCATAAAGTTGGAATATTTTTTTTCAGACACAATCCTCTGTTAATTGTGGTTTCATTTTCACTGTGATATGATTGAAAGAGTAGGATTAATAAAGTTTTGAGAAGATATACACCAGATTTGTCAAGAATAAATTACACTGTCACAGTCATTTCATGGAAAGAGGGAAAAATGTTTTATTCCAACTTTATGAGCAATAGTGTATGTTGAAGTACCAAACACTCAAAGTAAAAAATAGAAAACTTTCATAAAAACTGTCATCTTGTAAACAAATCGGCTAAAAAACATTCACTTTATCTTAAGAAAATAATTTGATCAAATGTATTATTAGTTGTTTATTTGTCAGGTGTTTTTGTCTGTTACTTGTTTGACTTTGAGGAAGAGGTCTCTCCATCGTCCATTCAGAAGTAGCAGCTGCTGTTTGAGGTCAAGCGACACTGTCTCATCACATGTTTCAATGAGGAAATTCCCGGCGTCGTTCATGGCTGCGTGCTGATCCATCCAGTGGCTGAGATTCCTGAAAAACTCCTGGATGAGAGACAGACTCATTAACAAGACTGAAAGACACAGAGACACATTAAGAGAAACAAAGACCGACACAAAGAGTGAGCGTCAGAGAAAGAAACAAAGAAAGCTTATCATAAAGGAGACAAAGAGGGGGATTCATAGAAAGAAACAAAGAAAGGACAATAAAAAAAACTGGGGTAATTAGCTGTCTAATCCTTGGCGAGGATGTGAATCTGAGGTAACCATGGCAATGCGACAACTGGAATATCCTTAGTGGCTTGTTGTAAGTCAAGGAGATCATTTGATACTTGAGTGGAGACTGCTAATAGGATTCCACTTAGAAGACCAAATGCTTGAAATTGGGCTGACGTGGATTTGATTGCGACTTCTCTGAGGCATTTGAGTCCATCAAATAAAAGTATATAATCTATGAGGGGGCTTTTAATCTGTGCACAGAGAAAAAAAACTTTAAGTGTATGTTTAGAGGTCAATCTCGTACCCGTTTAGTGTTCTCCGGCTGGATCAGGGCTTCCTCTGCGTCCTCCAGCCAGGCCTGTAAGGAGGCCACAGTGGAGCTGTACCTCTCCCAGTTGGACAGCACCTCCTCCAGCATGCTCCTCACACTGCGAACCTCCATGGACAGACTCCTCCACTGGATCACCACCTCCCGCATGAATCTGCGCACTCCCATTTCGCCCTCGTCCACTGAAGGAGAGAGATGTAGGGATGGGAATAATTAATTGATGATCGATAAATGGTCGTTAAGAATTTGGTAGATCACGTGGAATTTTTAATCAATCTGTGTTTTTTAGTTTTAATTTTATCTATGACTGCGTATTAGTATCACTGAAGTGAAACACTGCCGAGCTTACAGTTCTGCGGCCATACGTCAATAAGCCAACGAGCTGAGAATTAAGTTGGATAAAGCCACAGTTTGCAAACTGAAAGTTGCAATAACAATTATAAAACACACAGAAATACAAGAGTATTAATTGGAGCAAAACCAGCTTACTGTATCAAACCTTGCTAGCATGAATTACTAGGTTTAATTTGATCCATAACTTATTTAAACACAAAATAAACTTAAATATGCAAGATTACTGTGGAAACTAACCTAATGCCTCTTCGGGGGCTAAAACAGAAAACACTGAACTCCTTGACATTATTTTCACAGAATCACCTCACGTGAGTTAGTTTTCCAATCGACCGGAAGTGTCTTTTCGTCATTTCAAAATAAAAGCATCTGTTATTAAAACATAGTCCTGTATATATATATTTTATTTTGCCCATGTACATGTCACAATTAATCGATCGTTAACGTTACAGATAATCGAGTTGGCAGGTTTCTTCCAAACACCCATCCTTACCTAGTTCAAATATTCATAGAAACTCAAGACAAAGAACACATACATAAAGACTGATGGCCCTACAAGCCTTTGGAGACGGATCTCTGACCTGAAAAACTCTCACTACAGGGAGATGTACTCTCTTTGCTTGTGTGTTCCAGTTCATTGGTACATACACTCAGGTCTCCTGTACCACAAATATTGTTAGCCCAGTGTGGGGCTGATAAATGACTCCACCACATATAGATATCCAGTTTCAAATACACATTTATGAGGTAGCACTATGCCTTTAAATTGTAGATCATTATATATCAATCCCCTTGTCCATTCTCTCCTGCCGCAGTTTGCTATAACCTCAAACTAGGCCTTTAAAAAGATTCGAATGATCTCTCTTCCAGCCAATCAGGGCAGAGGGTGCTAACTGACAGCAGGGCTCACGCGGGTATTGTGGTGGTGGGGAGCACTTAATTTGTGGGGTCGACCAATCAGGACTCAGATGTCCTGATTGGTCGACATACCTCACTTCTCCGCTGTGCATACCCTAAAGCAGCACAACCCTGAAACTTAATGAAACCAACAAGCTAGCTGAGTTTGCGCCCAGAGACCTGCAGAAGTAGAGCAGCCCCTAACTAGCAAATGGGGTCGTATTCCCCACTGAGAACTGCGAGTGGAGGAACCTCATTTAGCTGTAGCCTGCAGACTCTCCCCTACTACTGAGCTGTAACGCTGCAGACAGGGGCAGACTGACTGAGCTGCTGGGAGAGAAAGCCTCATTGGTTATCGAGTTGTTGACAAGGGAGAATGAAGTTGAGATATGTGAACAATATTGAGATGTTGGAGGCCACTTAATTTCAGATTAAAGCAAAATCCAAAGAATGTTATTCGGTTTTAGCGATATGACTGGAATGAGATGATTTGTAAACAGTTAGTGATTTTGCAATAACATTTATCCTGTGATATCTATCCTTGTAATATTTCCAATTTTATTAGACCATCATGTGCAATCACATGACTTTAATCATTGAGCAGGAACGCTTTATTGCAGTATTGGGTTTTATGTGATTTTGGCCATGAAATGATGAATGAGTATTTAATATGCTGAAATAGCCCAAAAAAGAAATTCCTGCATTTTATGCACTGAAAGTTGTTCAGGGTTGTTCCCCTCTGATGCATAGGAGAAAAAAACATTCAAGCTCAGTTTCTCACTGATTTTCAAGAAAATAACTCACTGTATAGTGATGTCACGGTATTAAATGAGAAGCTCTTAATTGGCATTATTTACCACTTGAGTTTCTCCGAATTGAGAAATTTAGTTATCCAAAAAACATGAAACATACAACCTGATCTAAGTAGGTTATTCTCTGTGTGTGTTAATATAATATACAGTATAAGTTTTGATTTCTCACCTGAGCTGTCAGCATTGACGTAGACCTCAGCAGACTGTTTCAGGGACTGGAACAATGCCTCGTAATTTTCAAAGAAATGGTGCTTCTCCACAAATAACTGATGAAGACAGAATCAAATTGGAAACATGTTCATGTTAGGAGTCATACAATATGTAGCAGGAAATATTTTTAGAAATGTATGACTTTTGTATAGTAATGTCCTAAAATCAAACAACAGAGCGCTTTTCATCTTTCTTAAAATGTTTGTTCAGAAGTGGGGTTGTGTGAGGTACTTATCTGTAGCCAGTGTAGTACCTACAGTAGATGACCAGACTCCATTGACAAAAAAACAGTAATTTAACCTCAGAAGTTGCTGGTCCACCGCTGCCTTGATCATTTGTTTTTTTTGTGTTTATTTTGTAACTTAAGTGAATCTGAATTAACCCTTTAAAACGGTGAATCATACAATCAGTTTAACTAACCAATCAAGGCAGCAGTAGATCAGCAGTGAAACTATTGTAAATATAGCATACATTTTAAATGTTATTGATTTTTTTGGTGGCTAAAATATGTTTAGCTCCTGCCTGCATCATAGGAGGACTGGGCGATATGGACCAAAACTCATATCCCGGTATTTTTAGGCAGAATGGCGATATATGATATATATTGGTGCAAAGTGTTTAGTTTTAACTCAACGCCACAAGAAGAGATCACCATCAACCTGTTTTATTTAACGACTTTATCAAATTAAAAATCTTCCACCTTTTGAAGCAATTTCCTCAGATTCAGATGCTCTTCATTTGAATCCAAAATACCTCCAAATTATAGAACTGTTGCTTGCTTGATTTTCTTAGGAACTAGCTCTGGCTCGTGGGCAGAGAGAAGCAAACAAATAGTGGTCATAAGTTAAGGCAACATCAAAAGATATATATCGGTATATAAATCCAAACTATCCAGTTCACATTCAAGCTCTGCACAACATATCCTATCCTAAAGATTCCATTAACACTTAACACAGCACATATGTACAGAGTGAATCAAAGCCTGAGCTTACAACATAGTTGTGGAGCATCAGTTCCACAGATTCTTGTCGGCCGTATTTTATGATCCAGGATTTGAGCTTGGACTCTGCGAGAGTGAGGAAGGCCTGCATGTGGTGTTTGTTCTCCAGGAATTCCATTCTAGACAAATGGATGCTAGAAGACGTAGAGACAAAGTTCATCCTAAAAAAAAGACAAAGTTTTCAAAGGATATATCAGAGCTACAGCTTGACCCTCACATTCTGCTTCTCCTCTGAAAGGCAGAATGTGAAATCGTGCCAAGCGAGGGAGTTAATATGGGTCTTCTAGGAGAGATTAGCAGGTGTCTTTATTACCTCTCAGCCATGTCTTGGAGCTGGTCTGGGGGAACAGGGACTCCATCAACACTTCTGTCTTTATGGATCCTCTGAAATATCTGCTGGTGACTCTCCAGGCTCTTTAACACATCCTGCACAGTGTAAATACATACAGTTCATGAACACAGAAAAGCAAACAGATACTTAGATACAGATACTTCTCTCAATGCTACATTTCCTCTCCTGTCTATGGCTCCCTGCTAACCTTGTGCTGCTCCAGAGCCCTGTGGACAGTGTTAGCTGTCACGTCGTGTGCCTGATGGACGATGATCTCCTCTCGCAGGGCTCCTTCAGCCTCATGCAGCCACGCCCCCACCATATCCAGAGGAGCCGGCAGAGACCTGTCCAACTGCAGATGCCAGTCCAGCAGCTGAAATAATTAACACAGTTGAGGGCACAAACAGAGAAACACTGTGAGCTGATTGTAATTGTCCAGTTCACTGCATGGCACAACAACAACAACAACAACAACAACAACAACAAACAAATTACCTTACAACCCCAATCCAAGCTCAAAAGTGAAAATACATTATTGATGAAACAATTACAATGAAAACCAGCTATCAAATGGCTTTGGTTTGGTTTGTGTCTTAATCAAATTAAACTAAATTGTTATTAAGTGGGAGACAAAATGCTACTAAACTTGCTAGAAAAAAAATGACCAAGGTGTTTTTGGACCAAACAGCTCTGTGGACTTCCTGAGTGGAACTGCACACTGGTGCACTAATATGTTCCTGCAGCACTAGAGGCTGCAGCCCCTGGACTGTCACCGCAGACTGCACCTCTACGACCCCAGCACTTCACAATAGCTACTTAACACTACTTTAACACTGTAGCAGTTGCACATTGCTATAACCTAGTTCTTTGTGAGAGCTACTCTATTTAACACTGTAGCAGTTGAGGGTAAAGGGGTTCACTGTGGACGTCATCATATGCCAATTCAGTAGACAGCCAAACCCAAGTGGACACAATAAATAAGGGGGTTCTTAGAATAAAAAAAATAAAAAAAAAAGACTGACATACTCAAAAAACACACATGCAACTAGGGATGGGAATACTTTGGTTGATGACGTGGAATTTTTAATCGATCTGTTTTTTAAATTTTTTTTATTTCATCTATGACTCCGTATCAGTACTCACTGAACTGAAACACGACTGAGCGTTCAGTTCTACGTGAATAAGCCAATGAGCAATGAGCATTAAGTTGGATAAAGCTACAGTTTGCAAACTGAAAGTTGCAATAACAATTATAAAACACACAGAAATACAAGAGAATTAATTTGATCAAACTTAGCTTACTGTATCAAACTGTATCATTTGATCCAAAAGTGATTTTAACACAAAACACATTTAAATATGCAAGATTACTGTGAAAACTAACCTCATGCCTCTTCGGGGGCAAAAACATAAAACATTTAACTCCTTGATGTTATCTTTAGAGTATAATCTCACTTGAGTTAGTTTTTACTATCAACAGGAAGTCTCTTTTCATCCTTTCTTTTCATCCTTTCAAATCCTTATCAAATAGGCTTTTGCATGGTACTGAATATACATCTTATTTTGCCCATGTACCACGATTAATCGATTAGTTGATCATAAATGTTATAGATGTTTGAGTTGGCAGGCTTCTTCCAAACGGCCATCCCTACATGCAACCATGACATCCTTGGCGCAAATCTGTCTGGAAACATTTGAGGAGGTGCCTCCTGCTTCTCTCACCCTATTAGAGACTCTCTCCCAGGCCTGTTTGACCAGAGCCTGATCCACAGTCAGCATCCCATCCTTCTGAGTGGACTGCAAAGCCCCCTCCACCTGCTTCCTCCTCATCTCCAGCTGGACATGCAGAGTCTTAAACAACTGCAAAGAAAAGAAGAAATTATTCACAGCCCCAAAAATATTCAAGGTACAGTATAAAGTAAAAAAAGTGCTTTCTCCAATCAGACACTCATAGAACCTGTAGCTAACTGCGTCTGAATGCTGTCCTCTCTCTGCCTTCAGACTTGTCTGAATATTGTGCAGAGAAAATGGGGGTATCCCACATGCTGCTGAATATGGAAAGTATCCCGAGGCTTGGTGGAATAAGCCAGATTGACTGAAAATATGACGGCTGCCGTCTGATCCCCACAGTGTAATGCCACTGATTAAGCTAATAATAGGAGCGTCTGTGCCCAGTGTGCCCGGTTTCAAATGCACACACACCCACACACCAAATCACCCACCCACGCACACACACTAACCTGGTACTGTTGAGCGAGATTGCCCTCAGTCTCCTGAGCCTGTATTGCATCTCTCTCCAGCTGGTTGAGCCACATTTTGAGCTCCCTCAGGCTCTTTCGCTGCTCTCTCTAGGAGGCCAGGATGGGTGAGAGGCGGTGGGGTGAACAACGGACGTGGAAATAGCAAAAAGTGCAAATGGGAAATGAAAAACAAATAATAGAGAGGACAAAAGAGTTTAACGCAGAGGGTAAAACAGGGAAAATGAAGAGAAAGAAAGTGATTAACCAAATAAATGTTTGAGGGATTGATGAAAGGAAGAGGGTGAAAGAGAGGGCATGTACTGTTAAACATGTGTTCTCTTAATCCTCTTCGTCTCCCTGTAGGACAAAACGTCAAAAACCCACAGCTGCCAAAAACACTCAGCTTAAACAGGGTACTTTGTCTGAGACCCCCTACTAACATTTCATTGGATTTTAAGTAACCATGACGATAATACTATGCTGCTCAAAAGCTTGTGAGATTGTCTATTCAGTCTGCGAGCTGTTCACTCTCATTCTATTCAGTTTTATCACTTCACGTTAGCTCCTGTGAGAATATCAAACTTTATTCTTTATGACACCCTCAGAAATAAATTAGGCTCACTCCAAAAAAAAGCTTCTGAAAATCATTTTTACAATCAGCGTTTCATTTATTTACTTATTTTATGAAGAGGCCCTTTTGATGCTTTTATGTGAAAACACAAGGGCTAATTGACCTTCATCCAATGAAAGAGAATACACAGGACAAACATTAGCGTGTTAGCAAGAACTGTCAACAAAGAACAAAGCCACCAGAAGACTAATCAGCCTTGTAAGACAGAGAAACACTGAAAGCAAGCGGTTAACGCAGCTTTAAAGCACATCACTGCTCCTGCCACTGTTAACCTTAAAAACAGGCAACCTCTATTCACAAGCTTTCCATCAAATACGCTGTATCAATGCACACTGCCAATGCCAGAGGCTTTCATTGTCATGCTAATGGAACCAGGAGCCATAGCGGGAGGTAACGTTAATAAATGGTAATATCACGTCTTATTATACTGGACTTCCTTTTGTTATCATGGCTCAGAAACCCTGCGGCGGGAATATCACATCAGGTAAGATAAAGAGCCAATATTAGCATATAGGCTCTATTTTGACATGGAAAAACAATGTTTAATCTCGTCCATACAGTGTACAGTAGACAGTGATACTGTAATCCAATAGTAGAGGCAGAAAAATAAGCATTAATCACATTTATATGGAAACCATGAATGTGCATGGGCGCTAATTGCATTGAGCTGCAGGGAAATGATGGAAAACCTGCCCCTGGGACCTTTCAAAGTTACTCTTTAACCTACCTCCAACATTTCCACTATATCGCGTGGAGCAAGACCATGCTGTAGGACAGAGGCCAGCACAACAACCACAGGAAAGCAGGCACCACACAAAAACACCAGAGAGACAAAGACAAGGAGAGATGTGCAACAAGGAAAGACATGAAATAGGCACCTGAGTCACATGAAAGAGGAATTATTACTGTTTGTTTTAACCTTGAATAGCAGATAGGTGGTGGTTACGCATCAGAACGTTTTAGAAAGCATTAAGTAATTATAAAATATGGAAATTCGCTCCCTGTAATTGCTCTGACTTTTACTGAACTTGAAAAAAAGCCTCGCCCACCTTGCACTTACATAGATTAAAACAAGCATCAAAGTGTATTTAGAGAGACCCAGCTGTGCTCACAACACTGACTACACAAAGACAAAAATGCCATCTATAGATATGTCATGGCTGAGGTTTCACACACTGACTGTGACATCTGAAGAGAAAGACAAAACACACATGATGCAAAGAGAGAGGAGACAAAGAATGGCGTGTCCAGACTGAGATAAATCCGACAGCTGGTTACCTCTTCTTCTTGCTGTCCGTCTGAGTCGCTCTGCTGTCGGTCAGGGTGATGCTTCAGGAACTGGGCTACGTATGTCATAATGGATTTCTCATCTGGCTTGTCTACATCAACATCTAGGAAGGGGTACAAAATTAATATAATCAGATGTCATATCAAGTGGAGGCCAGTGGATAAATCATAGAGAAAGATGTCTATGGAATTGAAAAGAATATTTTTGACTGACATCCATTCAGCAGCAGACAACTGCCACATTAAATGAGAACAACCTTCAGCACTTCACATCAGCGTCCAAGTTTTGTTTGGAGGTTCCACTGCGCTGAATCTCATGGCCTAATGGACCTTAATTATACTGATGTCAAGCTTGATTTGTCAGAGTTCATTCTGAAGGGCAGGCATGAAGGGGCACAGCTGGTGTTTGGAAGTGACACTGAGGTGCACATCTGATGCTGCAATAGATGCCCACTATTGTATATCAGTATTCTGCAGTAAACAAACACCTCTATATGAGGACAAGCCACAGATTTAAATGATATATAAGGTAAATAATTTCTTTTGAATGAGTAACATGAAAGGTCATATTGTTGTCTATTAAAAGACAATGTAGCCAAGAGAAAAAGAAAAGGTATTAGAGAGACGAATGACTTAAGAATTAATTTGAGCTCATGATGTTGTAGATTTGGTATGTGGTTATTTGTTATCTCAGTTGGTAGTTGGAGGTGGGGGAAAATATCAATACAGCATAGTATCACAATATTTTGTGTGGCAAAACTGTCGGGCGGCCGGTAGTATTTTCGCTGTTTTTTCTCACTTTTAGGAATATACTGGAGATACTGGTATCATATGAAACGAGAAGACCTAAGGAATCTGTAGGCACCATGTACGTCAGGATATGGTGTTGGGAAGTTGTTCAGTAGTGAAGCTCAAAGTTGAGAAAGTTTGAGAAAATGCTTTCAGTTCAATTTGACTGAATACTTTGTTGGTCAGTCTGTGGGTTTGACACTCATTGTGGAGAAATAAAAAGACTGAAGTGAGATGAATAGAAATCACAATAATATCGCAAGAGTGACTCTAGATAATGAGTATGCCAATGTTAGCAATATGTTTTTAAGTTTACGCGAGAGTAACTGGAGCAATAACCAATGCTCTCTTCAAAAGGCACCAGACTCCGTTGACAAAACCAGTAAGTTGACCTCGCAGAACACGAGCTGCTGGTCTACCGATGCCTTGATTGGTTAGTTTATTTGTTTCAAGGCACGGTCACACATATGTCAAATTACCACTTACAAATATTCACCTCCTCATACAATCCAATCCATCAAAAAATTTAAATAACTGTTGAAAAAATGGGCTAATGTTACAGGAAAATCAACATCAGATTTGCCGCAAATCTGGTGTAAACTAAAGTGTAATCTGTCACCTGCTCTCGCCAGCTACCAGCTAGCCAGCTATCATGCAGAAAGCTATGTCATCAAGTGGAAAATCGTTCTCAGAAGGGTAAGAAAAACAGCCTTAGATGCTAAAACATATGACCTGGATATGGATATGGAAGAATACTGGGAAGCTACAGAATTATATAAAAACCTCAATAAATTAATAAATAAATAAAGGACCGGTCCTTTAATGATAGAGTCTGTAGGAAATGGGATACAAAATGTAATTTACCCTCCGGGTCGAGAAGTTGTGGCACACCCAGCTCTCTTTCAGCCAATAAAAAAGCTTCCTGTAGATTCACTCGATTAGGCCTCCTCCACACACGCTCCATGTCAACTAGATTGGGCCGAAGGGCGTTGATAACCGCGAAGAATGCTAACCCTGTGCGCCAACTGGAGCCAAAGTCCTTCACCTCAATGCCCAGACGTCTATGAAGAACAACAAGAAATCAAAGCAGGTGGGGAAAAGCAAGTTTCAATGATAATACCACAGTACAGTTTGTCTATTTTGTTTTAGAGACAAGACAGTTTACTAAGGGATGCTACACACTTGGTGGCCGTCTGCTGGACCCATCTCAGTAGGGCCTTTCTGGCTCCGCCCTGCACAGGTGGGAGGGGTTTTCTTTTGACCGGGGGGCTGGTGGCCTCGGTGCTGCTGGTGGAGCTGTCCAGTGAAGAAGTGCTGCTGGACATGCCCTGAAGTGCTGGTAGGCTACTGGTGAGCTCCTCAATCTGAAGAGAACAGGAAACTGGTGAAGAAATGAGGCCGCCATACTTGCATATTTACTCCAGAATTATCTTTTATCCATTGTTTATTAATTATAATGCCTGCCTGAGGGGCACTAAGCTTAATCACTGTAATTGCAGGTGAATAATTGCCTTTTGTGTTTGTTTTTTTGCAACTCATGCAGCTGACGTCCTTCACTAATACACAACACATACGAACATAAAAATTTGTCATCAAGTGACTTGCAGTTTGATTTATTATTGGACTTTATGTGTCTGCTTAAAAGTCCAGTTTCCCCACTGCTTAACCATTATTCAGCTACACACTGGAACATTTAAATATCTTGAAAGTTATTAAATTCTAGTTTAGAGGCAACAAAATGACAGATTAAAGAGGAAATCATTTGATTTTCACTTTCAAATGTACTAATCTTTTTTGTGTGCAAATGTTGTTCCATATGTTGAATACTGAGTTACAAATAAACCAGAAATACTGTTTATATTACGTAACTATGGTTGAACACAATAGGAATTCAGTTGATAAATGATGACATATGTAATAATCCTGAGCTTCAATGATATCATCCATATGTACAAAAAGAAAAAATCTAAATACATGCATGACTTGGGACAACAATCACAAAACGTATTATTAGACTTCAGCCCAGCCAGCTGGCCGGTTGTTAAAGATTTATTGCTATCTGCACATAATCTACTTCTCAGTTTCTTTTCTCTACTGCCAGCAAACGGAGGCTCACAACTCAGAAAATCCATAAATATCAGTGTGGAATGAAATACATCAAGATGTCAGTAAGTGAATAAATACATTTTCCACTTTTGTACATTTTCTTTATTTAATATCCTGGTGACGGCTTGAATAGCAGACATCTTTATGAGCTGATGTTGCAGAGAGACTGTAGCGTTGTGATTAAGTTGCTGTTCATGTCTGAGATGCCTGAGGTAGCATCTGCTCGTTTCCAATGGAGATGCTTCGGAAGATTGATTCTTCCCAGCTTAAATTTCTCTATAGTTGCTTCGCTTTTACCAACATATATTTCAAGCATCTTGCTTCCTAATAAGTACTGCCAGTTTACAACATGAAACTGATTGAGGCTTTTGCATATTTCTTAGTGGATTTATCATTGGTTTACTGGTTTGTGTACGGTAGATAGACTGCACTTATATAGCACTTTTCTAGTCTTTGCGACGACTCAGAGCGCTTTACACTACAGACAGCGCTCATTCACACATGTATTCATAGTGGAGGCCTAGGTTACCCTAAACGCTGCCACCATCAGGAATTCATTAACACACCGATGAACGCAGCATCGGGAGCAATTTGTGGTTCAGTATCTTGCCCAAGGATACTTCGACATGTAGGTGCTGCCATGGTCAGGGATCGAACCACCAGGATTGAATCAGTGAGCGACCACTCTACCAACTGAGCCCCAGCCGGCCATTGATGTATAGAACCAGGCTAATTGCATATTGGCAGCCATGTTGTTGTCAATTTTAGGTCCTAGTAGTGAGCTTTCAGTGTTGATTTGACAAGACATTCACATTGAGTAACTTAGTAAGCAACACATTTTTTCTCCTTATGTTGTTTCACTGTTTAAAAAAAACAGCACATCCTCATACAGAAGCAACAGAATATGTAACAGAATATATATGACCGTTCTACTTGATTATGTTTAGGTAACAAAACAACTTGGTTAGGTTTAGAAAAGCATCATGGTTTGGGTTAAAATATGTACCTGACGTGGTTAAGAACATGATGTAGTCTGTTGTGTGGTTACATACACTGTAAAAAATGTTTGTAGAAATTACAGTAAAATACTGTCAAAATGCATCAGAAATATGGCGTACAATTAGTATATAATTATTAGTAGATGCTTTTAATTACCGTAAATCAAGGAATAGTACCAAAAAACTTTTAACATGTAGAAAACACAGAAAAATACCACAAGGACACAATTACCCTAAAAATAAAGTCACTACTCTTCTACTCTTTCTGTCTAATTTACAGTTTTTGCTGATATTAACATTTACAGTAGCAAACCCACTCACTGTATTTTTCATGGTGAAGTTCTGCCAACCACAGATGCTGTTTTTTTACTGTAAATTAAACAGATTTTTTTTTTGTGCTCTTGCGCAGTTACTCATTGAAGTTCAAATAACCAGACTTGATTAAAATGTTCAGCTCTTAAGGTTACCCCTTGATTGTAATAAGGTGCTTGTACAGATGACCAATAGGGCAGTTTTTGGACGTATTAAGAATAAAGCATGCTGAAATGTGTTCACTGCATGTGAAAATCTGATGAATAGCCCTGATGTAAATCAACTAAAGGCAGTGTTTGTTTGTTTAAAGATTAGTTTTGGGGCTTTTTTGGCCTTTTGGACAGCACAGATAAGACAGGAAAGGGGGAAGAGAGCGAGTGACATGCAGCAAAAACTCAGCAAGGACTCAACCTTTGTGCACCCAAACTAAATGTTACAATGTTACCTGGAAGTAGAGGATGATGGTCCAAATCAATCCCAATACAATTGACGGCCGTCCATCAACAATGTCGGTGGAGTTGATGTTCACAAGCTTGATCTGTGTCAAAACACAATATTTTGCATTTTAATATCTCATAACAGGAACTTATAACAATAAATTACAATCAAGTCCAGTTTATATTCCCTAAATTTCACTATAATGACAAATGAGCAATATACAGTATGAACATAATCCTCAGCACTACTGGATGCAGATAATCCTGACATCATCCTGAACTAACCAGTGCATAACGTTATGGATACTGACCGGAGATCCTCTGTAGGCAGACTGGAAGGCAGATGAGAAAAGAGAGAGGAGGGAGAGAAAGACAGCAAGAGAGCGTTTAGGTGTTTGATTGAAGGAGGACGCCTCATTGACTCTGAGACAGCAGATAGCGTCGCATCTCTGAGGTGAGATAACTTGAGTGGTTGGCTGAGAGCAGAGATCTATCACTGCTGCACAGGCAACAGGGATTATATCCAGCGGAGATGGACAGAGAGAGGGTGATGCAGGACGAGAGAGAGAGAGAGAGAGAGAGAGAGAGAGAGAGAGAGGAGCAAGAAAAAGAGGGAGAAAGAGAGGGCTGTGTCTCCTGATATGATGAAGTATTCTATATGATCACACAGAGGGTTATATTACTGTGGCGCTGTGGCACAACAGGTCATCATATGGTAATGCAAGCCACTCCACATATGTGAAGAAGCATGGACGAGGAGATTGGGGGCAGGCGAGGGCAGCGTGGGATAGTGGCTGATAAGAATACATGCAATACATGGTTTCATATTAGAAAACACAGCAGGTCATCCCGGCAACTCAACCCAGAGTGAAGCTGGGATGGTGAATGTTTTGTGTTACGACCACACACATCAGCATAAAAAACACAGATAAACATACAGTAGTGGCTGCATTGCAACCATCAGTGTTTGGCGTTATTTAACACACTGGCTAACCCACATGCACTAGCACGCACGTGCAACCAGACAACCACAACAAGGAACTGAGAAGCTTTGATTAAAACACACATGGAGGGAGCGTGACTTTATTTTCCTGCCAGGAAGCGGACTCGGGTCATGGGAGGCTGGAGCCAATCCCAGTTGACATTGGGCGAGAGGTGGGACATTGGACCAGAGTATCACAGGGCTGACACATAGAGACAGACAATCACGCTCTCATTCACTCCTACGGCCAATTTAGAGTCTCCAATTAAACCTAAGCTTCATGTTTTTGTACCCGGAGAGAACTCACTCTGACATGGGGAGAACATGCAAACTCCACAGAAAAAAGCACGAAAGTCAAATTCAAACCTGTGACCCTCTTCCCTCTTGCTGAGGCGAAAATGCTAACCACTAAAACATTGTGTGCTGTATTAACGTTCCGATGTAATTTACAGTACCTTTAAGCAGTTGATGAAGCTAAAATGACCATTTGCTGATTCAAGCTTCTCAAAAGTGCAGATTTATTTATTTTCTTTGTTTTATATCATTATAAAGTGAATATCTTGAGGTTAGGGAGCATAAGTAAGACATAGCAAGTTTTGAAGATACACTAGGCTCTAGGAAATGGTCATTTCTAACAAATGGAAAAAAAATCTAGTTATGATTTTAAGTTCCTCTGTATTATTCACTATAAAACTCAATAAATCATTCCATACTACCACCAACTCAACAGTGGATACAGTCAACATATAAAATGCTCTCCCCACTTAAGTTTGTTAGTTTGTTGCTGTTTGTTTTTTAAGTATATTTTCATGAATTTGTTTTTTTTCCGTATTTTCTCTGTATTAATTAGCTTAACTATCTTAACTACAATGTTATATAATACAGTATATTGCACCTGTGTAACTTGGATGTATTGTATGCAATTCCATGTTGTTTCTGTTTCTTTTCACAATTGTATTCTACATTGGAGTACCTATTTATTGCTGCGTTACTGTCTGTATTCTGTTTGCACAAAATTTGGAAAAAAGTAAGTTTAAAAAAACAACCAAACATATAAACTACTCTTATAATTTAAAAAAAGATAAGTGATGCAATAACTCATGAATAACATATCCTTATGTATTGTTATTGACTTGAGTATTACAACTTGTAAAATGTTCAGCAACAGATTTGAAACTGATAGTTAATTGCATATATTAAAGTATTTCAACAGTTTACAGACATGATTGAACACTATTATAGAGACACAGGAGACAAACATGCATCAGGCATCACAGCGATAGCCTCTAAAGCAAAATGTAAATACAGTCTAGACATACATTAGATTTAACCACAGAGCATATTTACATTTCATTTTCTACACATACAGATTTACACAAGTCTCACACACACATACAGCAGAGTGCCCACTGACATCTCGTCTCCAGACTGCAGATTACTGGTGTAGGATTTACGGTTTTAACCCTGTCACACTCGAGGAAGACAAATCAATGTCCCTGCAGACACCAGCTCGTACTTATGGCTTTATTTATGTATATCCAAGGACGAGCTGGGTGAAGCTTTGGGAATGTTTCACTAATCTTATGGAGGGGCAGTTGATGCAGTTAGATGATTACATCCAAAACCACATTAAGCATTTTTGGATGTAATTTTGTCAATAAGGAAAGAAAATACCAATATTATTAAGTTAAAGAGGTATGGTGTGACCTGTAAGCATCAATTTAAGTCATAAAATTACTTTTTCATTAACTATTTGATCATTTATAGGCAGCCAAACCGTAAATGTATACCAATCCGACAAAGAAAATAACGTGAAAACTATCAGCCAGAATATATTGAATGTTTGTTTGAATTTTTTTTCCTATTTATTTACTCAACAAAAGCCTTTGAAGGGTTGTGGAAACAGAGAATATTGGTTTCAGGGCTGTGGAAAGAGGCGAGGACGAAGGGGGAAACAGGTCACACAAGGTCAGGATTCAGTGTTTGCACCCACAAGGCAGCAGCTGAGCCGGACGAGCAGGAGGAGGAGGGGCAAAACAGAGAAGAAGAAAAAACATAAAAAGAAGGCCCTGAACTCTTACCTTCCTCCCCTCAAGGAATTTGAGCGCTGTACCAATGTTGGCGACCCAGTGGATCCTCTTTAGCTTCTTGCCCTGCTCACATGGCTGCAAGGAAAAAAGAGAACAATGGAAACGAGGAGAAAGAAACAGAAAGGGGAACCAATAGATAGTGTGGATGTAATAAAACAGTGCAGCTGAAAAGATAAATGCTTTAGTGCCAGTATGGGAATTAAAGTGGGAGACACTATTCCTGATTTATTCTTCTGAACTGTATTTGTGTTTGCTTATAAAGTGAGAAAAGGCAAGAGATCCAATCAGGCTGTGTTTGACTATAAACAGGCGGATCAATAGGACATAGACAGCTTAGACCTAAGGCAATATTGGCTGAGGAAAATCCTCAAGCTGTGTCTTTGTCTGTGTTGTCTGTGTGTGTTTGTGATTGTGAACTATGATCTGTCCTTGGTAATCAGGGCTTTTCCATTCAATTCAAACATCCTAATAAAATGCCAATCAATGAGCGTTTCCATGTAATTGTGGCCCTGTTCACATGCACTGTATTAATTCTGTAGCTCCTTTTCAGATCTGTCAAAAACACTTAGAGCAGCAGCACTAAGAAAAACAACCGAATATAAATAATTAAAAAAATGACTGAATTGCTCTGTTATTTATCCAGTCTGATCCTTATTAAATCAGATCAAGTTAATGTTTAATCCAGAGAGATCAGAGGATGTGAAGCATTTGAAGTCTCTGGCCAAGCCACGTGTTGTAAAAATAACCGTGAGACTCACCAGATTTTGTCCGGAGAGGACTTCCAGCAGGGCCAGCAGCATCACACCATCCTTGATGTCCTCAAACAGGTCTGTCACCACCAGAGGCTTGACTCGCTATAGGAGAAAAGAAGCATGGCCAAAACACGTGTTAAATGACACATAGAAATGACGTAATGCCTGGAGGAATGGAAGGATGCTGCTTTTGACATTGAAAATTGAACAAGAGTTAAAGCAACAACAAAGAACTTTCATTTTCTGGCGGCCCCTGTGGACAAAAACAGTAGTGTATCCATGTGCCCAATAAAGAACTTGATGCATTTGTTTCAGAAACAAGTAAAAAAAAAGACACAATCCATTCTATTTTTTCTTTATAAAACATAGCTGTCTTGCAATGGATTTCATACCATAATAGACATATAACAAACCTTTCTAAATAAAATCGAATAAAATCAAGTTTATTTCTATAGTACAACACAAACAACCAAAGATGACTTAAGTGCTGAACAAGTTAGCATGAACCTAACAATCGTGAGTTAAAATAACATCCATGAAACCATAAAACAATAAATGGTGATGTAAATGCAAGGCAAGGGGAAGACAATCAGTTTTGAATCATTTAATCCCACAATTCTCTATATCTGTTTAATGAATGTGCTCCATCGGTGTCCATTTTAAGTTTAAAGGGACAGTGATGGAGCACAGGCGGAAACATGAGTCAACCTTGGTCGGTTAATTATTTGCAGATCCTGTCCCAGTATCAGCCATAACCACAAAATATAAAAGAAAATCTTCTAAAGGAAAATCTTCTCCTGCTACTTTTTAACTGGCCAACATACTACTTACTGCTAAATGTTTCCTGGGACAATTTAAAAAACATAGGCACTACTGGTCTGAGTAGCATGCATTTTTTCCTCAGATTTTTCTGGGAGGCTGTAAAGCAATTAAGGATGGGAACTGAAACGCGTCTGATCGTTCAGCTCTGTGGCCGTATGTGGATAAACTAATGAGCTGAGAATTAAGTTGGATAAAGCTACAGCTTGCAAACTGAAGGTAGCAATAACAATTATAATACACACAGAAATACAAGAGGATTAATTTAAGCAAAACTAGCTTACTATATCAAACCTTGCTAGCATGAATTACTAGGTTTAATTTTAACCAAAACTTATTTAAACACAAAACGCACTTAAATATGCAAGATTATTGTAAAAACTAACCTCATGCCTCTTCGGGGGCTAAACATACAACACTGAACTCCTTGACATTATCTTTACAGTTTAATCTCACTTGAGTTAGTTTTACAGTTGACAGGATCAAGTCTCTTTTCGTCCTTTAAAAATACAAGCGTCCTTTATCAAAACATGCTTTGCATGGTACTCTATATAAATCTTTTATTTTGCTCATGTATGCATGCAGCAATTAATCAATTAATTGATCATTAACGTTATAGATAATCGAGTTGGCAGGTTTCCTTCAAACGCCCATCCCTAATATCTGTTTGCTTATGCATGCCATATACAGACATCAGTATTAAATTGAGACTGTTTATTGTAAAAAAGGTAAAAGCTTCCCAGTTTTGCTATGAGAAACAATGTTCATAGTGTGCCAGAGCCGTTTCTCAATAGATTCTCGGGCATTATTAGTTACAAAAATTCACTGTTTACATAAACGTTGCATGCCATAAACTCATACAATGCTTCCTCTGTTTTCTTGGAATGCAAAAAACCTGGGATTTAAGTTTTAGTAGCTTTTGCAATGTACATGAAACTATGAGGCATGAAGTGGTTTTTCTCAACATTATCCTTCTCAAAGTGGCACAGCGCATAAATAAACCAATATACAATGATATATTACACTGTAAGACGTTAATTTCAACTTGTGAAACATGGATAAAGGAAATCCTCGTAAAAAAAATGTATTTGAAGCCCCAGAAGAGTTTGGTTGTGCCAAGTATTACTGACAGCTCGAGTCAGCCGTAAGCACAGGCTCAGCAGGCTCTGAATGGGGTCTTCAAATCCTCAAATATGCTGATGATTTCAAACTGTATCCCTCTCATTGACTTCCTCCCTGACCTGACACAGACTTCTAGACTCGGGGGAAATCCACATATCTCTGTTTTTGCCGGCACCACATCAAGGATTTCTCTTAAAGCACAGTCACATGTTGGCGATGAGGAGAGGTTTAGGGGGGGGAGCATTCAGACGAGCGAGCCATTCACAGGGAGATTAGCGGCTGAGGGAGTGAAGGAGAAAGAGAAAAACGGCGGAAGCAGAGATGTATGAGTAAGTGTGTCTGTGTAAGCACGTGCAAGTGTGTGTGTGTGTGTGTGTGTGGCGAAAAATACACAACCCCCAACATCGTGGATACGCAGGAGGGGTATAATTGAGTAGAAAGAGTGGCAGCGAGAAAAATGATAGAAGGCAAAGAGAGAAGGGACACCAACCTCCCGTCTTTCAAAATTAATTAGCAAATATAGTAGCTCTTCTCGCTAATTCCTCTTCTAATGTCATTTCATGGCTTTGGATATTAGAATATTCAGACAGCACTTGTGCCCCTATCATAAAGTGACAGAAGAAACACTTACAAAGACCCCTTCAAAGGGATAGATTATACCATGAGCTAATTGAAGTTAAATTTACCTATTTGTTCATTATAATCCTAAAGCTAATGAGGAAATTTCTGACTAATTACAAACTAAGAAAGTAATATCCATTTCCTCTGCTCAGCCACATGAGTTAAAAAAAATAAATCAAGGTCTTAATGAGCTAATTACATATGAGTGTCTGGGCCATAATTGATTGTGGGAAGAGGAGTTTTAGGATGTGCGTCTGTCTGTGCTCTCATATTATTCCCCTGGTACATTTGACTCAGTGGATTCCAAAAGATCAACAGCATGAAAGACGGAGGGAGGGGCAGAAACAAAGAGACACTGAAGGGTTTCATTTTGAATTGCAATACATCCAGTTTGAAGGAACAATTGACACCAGATGCCTATTGCCCAACCCTTTTCAAGGTATAGTTATTGGCAAGCTTCTAAAACGTCATTGTTTGCACCAAAAAGCAGCAATATTGGAAGCTCAGTGGTGGTGATGTTGAAGTAATTTGACCATGGTGCAGTATAGTGGTATATATAGCTTTAGTTTAGTTTTAATTGTGCATTTACTCTTCAAAAATCATAAAAGTAAAAAGATGGCAAACTCTCATCACATATGTAAACACCCTCACCTCTCTGGACCCCAACTGAATCGATTTGATGTATCCAATTTTTATTTATCTTATCATTTTTTTAAGTAAGCACACTGGGCATCCTGTATTTATTTATTTATTGTTATTACTATTATTATGAATTTTTCTCTTCTCTTTTGACTCCCTTTATATCACTATATATCTTTATTCTATTGTATTTATTTCTCTTTTTATTTATGTACCTTTTTCATCTTCATCTACTGATAAATCATTTTGTTTTCTTCTTTTTCTTTCTTTCTTATATTATCATTATTTTTCATTATTATTTATTTATTTTCTCTCCCTCTTTGTTCTTGGGGTTGTGTTTTTTTCTCCGGTTCTTCGTTCTAATGGAGAACAGCTGTGGAATAACTTTGTATGTATATTGATGCTTATGAAATGCGGATCTCGGATAAAAAAAAATAATAATAAAATAAACAATCATAAAAGTGGTGTTCATTTGTAAAGATTATCTTAGTATTCAAGTATTGAACTTTTTTTTGACACAGAGATAATTTTATTGCAATAATCTAAAAACAAATGTTTTTTCTTGAGGGAACCAGGGCGATGCTTACTTCTGGGTTGGCTTTCACTTTTAGAATCACATTAAGTTAATCAAGTTAATTTCACTTTAGTGAAATCCAGAAAAAGCTTATGGAGCAGGATTCACTTCTCTTCTAAATACTTTTTGCTGTCACGTTGACACGTATATATCATTAAAATAATGAAATAATTAAAATAAAAAATGATTTTAGGTTTACCTCAAGACTAAGATATGACCAATATGGAAAATACTGGAAACAACTTACTATATATATGTATATCTATGTATAAGATACAGTAGTACATATGTCATTCAAAGACCCTGTTCCTTTATTGTGCTGCTCATTCCAACCCACCCATTTGCTTGAAAATATCAATAAAACATCTGTATATTCTACATTTTGTTCAACCACCGTGGGGCATACATCATATTTAGTTGTAATTTATCATAGTATTGTATTGATGGAACCAAACAAGTAAGTGTGTGAGCATGGCAACATTTGCCAATTAGTACTAAGTGCAGCTGAGGCTGATGGGAATATTACATGTTTTGCAGATATTTAGTGGACAAATCGAGCTTTTTGCCTGCTATGGCTTACCGAAAAAGTCACGGGATCCCCAAAATCAGTTGGGTTCATGCTCTGGGGACCATAGATATCTGTATACAATTTCATGGCAATTCACCCAATAGTGGGGGCTCAAAATGACTGACAGACAAACCAACCAGGCCATCCAAATGTCCATTATGGACTGAAACCATGGAAAAAGAAAACAAAGAGGCCATAAATGTAGTTGGCTGGTTATAAATGTTAAAATTGTGAAAAATATCCTTGCAGCTAAATTGGCTGAGGCACATACCATGCTTGAGGAAGTGCTGGGTTTGAATTTAGTGTGCATGGAGTATGTCATCCAGTCAATCCCCTGCTAAAGAAAGAAGGGGGAGCGGGGAAGTAAACACCCCCCAAAAAAAGAGAGTGAGGAGCTTCGCTTTCCTGCTGCTGTAATCTCTAAGAACACTTGGTTCACTGATTACTGTACCAAAACTGTTTGCCTGAAAAAAGCCTGAGCGGCGATGAGACCTCAGCCGCTCACACCGGTCACTTGGTAATTAAGCTTTAACCTTCTCAGAAAGGATTTGTCAAAATGGAAACTTGGGGCCCGCTCACTAAAACCCCCCCTTTTCACTCCACTGCAGTGCAGGGTGTATCTGTGCAACTTTCAAGCCAGAAAGAACCAAAACTCGATCATTCTGAGCTAAATACAAGCAATATCCTCTATATAATATAGGGTCTAAACAACAACAACAACAACAACGCACTCTATTTAAATAGCCTGCAAAAAGTATTTGAGTCTGTACCTTTGGTCTATAACTGGTGACTTAATCTGGTGAACTACTCCGAGTAATGAGAGTCATTAATCTTCTGTATAAATTACCAGCTTCAATACGTCCTCTCATAGAAACTCTTTGTCAGAGCTCATAAGACTTCTTTTGTTATACCTGTGGAGTGGAAAAGTAAGGGGGAGGGGTGTGATAGTGAAAGGAAGCCCTCATGCCACGTCTCAACTCACCTAACGATTAATCACATACCTTTAGGCGCTGAATTAAAGACCTGTGATAACTGGAGTGGCCTAATCATCTGCATAGCCAAGGGCATGATCTATCCTCCTGAGAGCAAAGCTAAACCAACTGTTAAAGCTTCTTCCTTCTCCATCTCTCTCACACATTTTTGTCTCTTTAAATTGGGTCTTGTAGAGTATTTACACCCAGGAGACGCGCTCATAAGATCCATTTTATTTCTGCTACTTTCAGAATCTTCAAATACTTCACCTCCTTATTACGAGAGATCCTCCGCACCTGCAGAGTCGACTTTTACCCCCTACTCATCACAAAGCTCTCCGAACACTTACCAAGCTGCCATGACGACCAAGACATTTTTGAAGACAAATATGGGCCAATCAGTGTCACTATGGCAACATCAGGCATCAGGTGAAAGGGTAAGCAGTTTCATGATGGTCGAGGAGGAGGAGGGCAACTAATTTGATCAACAAGGTAGAGCGAGAAGCGTGGGGAACAAATACTGTTATCTCTTCTGACGGACGTGTGTGTGTGCTAGTATCACTGATCTATTGATTATCGGTTAATTAAAGGGGAATTTAAATGGGATTCAAATTAAGTTTCTTGGGTCTTTGTCAAACCGGTTTATTGTTGTTGTGTATTGTTGTTCCAGGACTGCTGGTTCACCAGACACTATGTTATTGTTAGATATTTGTTGTTTTGTTTTCTTGCTGAGAGTTAGATGAGAAGATCAGTGCCTCTCTCACGTCTGTATAAGGCGCCACAGGAATGAGTTATTAAACCAGGGGGGTAAGTTAGCATTTTAGCGCCCTGGGGTCTAACCTCTCAAACTGAATGAGGATTTTTAATGGGTTGGTGGTTAGATGACTGAAATAAGGTCTGTGGTTAACACAAGCTGAAGAGGTGTTTGCGTTTTGATGTATGTCATAAAATCTGTTAGTAAATACCCCAACTTGTGAATTTTGAAGTTTCCTTAAAAGGCGGTTGCTAAGAAGTGTCTCAATGAGACTACAGTGGTTGTCAGGGACATTAAACATCATCATGCCGGACATGGACGGGAACTCTCTCTGTAGTCCTCCTTACAGCCTCTAGTTGTGTTTTTCAGTGTTCCTGCAAACTCTTGTAGACTGTCGATTAGGTTAATAAACAATTTATTAGGCTACAGTTTTGCGAGCTTGTCCAAACCGCTGGTTAGCTTGTCGTAGACCGTCTAAAGCATAACAATACAGTGACGTAGGAGTCATGCGACCGTGGTGTAGTTCCCTATAGCAGATATTTAGTGGCCAAATTGAGCTTTTGGCCTGCTGTGGCATACAAAAAAGTCAAGGGATCACCAAAATCAGTTAGGTTCATATTCTGGGGACCATAGCTATCTGTAAAAATGTAATTAGGCTACGGTTTCGCTAGCTTGTCAAAACCGCTGGTTAGCTTTTCGGAGAACATATGAAGCATAACGGTAGTGGTGTAAAAGTCATGCAACCTTGGTGTAATTCTCTATAGCATAACGTTAGCTTTTTACTTCTGTCGGCTGCATTAATGCTTCAAATGTCATAAAAGTGGTGTTCATTTGTGTGGATTATCTTCTTGAACAAAGCATGTAAGCATCAGAAATGTGTGTTTGTCACAGAGATTATTTTCTGACATGATCCAAAAATCCAATACAAAAATCCCATAGGCAAATTCTCAATAGACCCCATAGATTAGATTTATGTTAGTCAAAAAGCCAGTCGGACGATAAATGCAATTAAGCACATTAAATTACACATTAAAAAAATGTGGAAGTTACCACTTCCAGCCAAGAAACAGCTCAATACAAACCTCGCGAAAAACAGCAAATTGACGCTTTTACACTTCAAGCGGCTGGATACATTTATGTTTACCATACAAATGTGAGAGTAGTAATAATCTTCCCATCTAATTTTCAGCAAGACAGCAAATAAGTGCCTTTACCAATATGTTGAACAATTGCTTTACACTTTTTAATCCAGACGTTTTAAGTTCCTCTCAATGGTTTGCTTCTGAATCCTCATCTTCCTCCCTTAATCCCTCTAACTCAAACATTTTCAGTGACTATGAAATAGCAAAAGGATTGTGCGGCTCTACTCTATTGCATCAAAATGTCTTAATAAATAAACTATGTGCTTACCTAAACGTTATTAAAGATTCAAGGCATTTAAGTATTGGGCTGTGTGTAATTTTCTGCTGGCACGGTCCTGAGACATGATATTTAATATTACGTCAAGGGTTTATTCCCTCCAGAGTGCTTTTCAAATGAATTTTCTGCTCCACGTCACCGCGGTTCAAGGCCTCCACAGCTGTCGTAATCAAATAGGAAACCTTGAAAGCAGCGTTGCAGATTGAAATAACTCTTAATTGTGTTGCACTGTGCCATATTTGCCTTGTCCACCCATTCCTGACACACTATTCAAGCAGTAATGGGTTAAATTAAGGGGCCTAATGCAGTATAATACAATAATTATACGCACACGATGGCCCCTCGGCATGCAGCTGCATCAAGTGTAATTGTTTAGTATAAGTGACAGATATAGTGGTGTCCAAGCTCAAATGAAGGGCAGTCTTTAACTAAAAACCCTTATCCTCCTGAACAATCTAAATTGGCCCATATTGAGACATAGAGCTTCCAGGTTACTAAGACTTAAATTATTGACAGTACCTTGCAGGAAAAAAGATATACAGTGTATTAAATGCCCTAATGTGAAAAGGATAATTAGAGTGAGAGTAAATCCTTGCTACGAGCTATATGAGATTGGAGGAATAAGAAGGAAAATGAAAGGCATGCAAGTAAGACCGACTGTGTGTGTGGTCTTAGCTGGCGCAGTCAGTCCCGTGACCAGCTCCACAGTGTGTTTTGGAAATGGAGCAAATGTCACAGAGGAGAATGAAATAGCAAAGTGATTGGAAGTGGAAAAGCAATGTGATGGGGAAGTTTTCAGCAGCACAGTGTTTGTGTAAAGGTTCACACAATGCTGGCAGCAGCAGTGGGAACCAACCAGGCTCTCTTACCTTTGCCAAGTGGGAATTGATCCATTTTGTGAATGTCCTTTTCTGCACAGCCTCCTGCTCATCTGTAAATCAGAGCCCAGAGCATCACTATCAGTCACATGCAATAATAAACAAAGAGGGGATTAAAACACAATCTTCTCATTGTCTATTGTTTTGAGAGTTGGGTTTGAGGAGCTGCATGGCAGCTCTAATTAACTTTGATATTATTACTGTCTGTCTAATGTGTCTGAACGCTGTCGCACTGCATCATACCTTACACTGAAGTGGTAGGATAAGGCATTTGACATTTAAAGATGACATTTTCACTAGCTGGACTCCTCTTAGTGTGGACAGAGAATCATGCTCTCAAAAATGCCCTTTAGATGATAGAAGGGCAGTGGTTCTTCCTATACTATGACATGTACCTTTGCCTTTATCTAGAAGAGGGTTTTATGCATTTCTGACCACAGTCGAACAATATAGGGATCGATGATGTGGATTTTTTTTTTTGCTAATACAGATAACTGATAATTAGAATCAATAAAGATGACGAATGACTTGACATTTTTGTATTTTAAAAAGAAGTTCATAACCTGTAGTTTATGCACACGAAAGGCTAAGAAAGGCTAAAATTGTCCACAGGGGCATTTTTGGACAGACAGGTTCTTACTGCGTCCCAGCATTAGACACTTGATGGATGTACCACTATTCATAGTCGAGATGAGTGATAGGTGCTCTCCTTTCCTGACACAGGAGACCAATACATAACGCACAATGGAACTTTTTTTTCTGGCTCAATTTCAGGCACTGGAGACATACTTATTAATGTATCTTCCATGACTGCAGACATAATAATCAGGCAAAACTACCTGGCTGCACCTAAAGGGGGACGAACACTTTTACTCAAGTCTATCTGCTCCTGGAGTTCAAACCAAACCATCACACCACGTTTGGAAAAAAATATTAAAAATAGCAATTAAAATAGTTAACTGAAATGTGTTTCTGGAAACATTTAGGTGAGAAACAAGCCATGCATGCTAAATCTGTCCTCAACTTGGATCGATTATGGTTAGTTGAAACTGTGGCGAGTTGCGCTGGACGCTCCTCATTTGCATGAAGTAGCTGAGGCTGTAACTTGATGCAAATGAGGAGCGGCCATCATAATGTCCTTGCTCTCGAGACACAGTGCGATACTACCAAAATGCATCACACACTTACTTACTTACAATGAACAAGAAGTGGAATGGAAATAGCAGACCCTGTGGACACATACCAAAAGATGTAGTGAGCAAAGATGGATAATTTAATGTTCCATAACTAACCTAACCAAATCTAACTGAAGTTAATATTGTTAACACTAGGGAAGGGCATTTGAAAGAAACCTGCCAACTCGAACATCTATGTTGTTCAACGTTAACAAGATAGTCAAGGAGTTCAATGTTTTATATTTAAGCCCCCGAAGAGGCATGAGGTTAGTTTTCACAGTAATCTTGCATATTTAAGTGTGTTTTGTGTTTAAATGAGTTTTGGATAAAATTAAACCGAGTAATTCATGCTAGCAAGGTTTGATACAGTAAGCTAGTTTTGCTAAAATTAATACTCTGGTATTTCTGTGTATTTCATAATTGTTATTGCAACTTTCAGTTCGCAAACTGTAGCTTATTCATGAATGCTCGGCCGTGTTTAAGTTCAGTGAGTACTGATACACAGTCAAAGATAAAATTTAAATTAAAAAAACACACAGATCGATTAATAATTCCACGTGATCGACCAAATTCTTAATGACCATTAATCGATCATCAATTAATTATTCCCATCCCTAGTAAATACAATAATAACAAAGAAATGTTTGAACTATTCAAATGTTTTGTTGTGAAGTACATAAAAAAAACTTCACAGCAATACTTTAGCTTTTGTGAAGCAATTGGCCTTAAAAACTCAAATTAAATGCTTTGGCATAATCTGTCAAATCAGACTCATTAGTATTTATTGGCTGATCGCAAAACCAACATCAATTCAATAATACAACAATTGCTGGCCCTGAATTATTGGCTCTATTTGTCGGCTATAACTACATTATCAGAATAATATATAAAAATACAAACTTCCTATTATCATCTTATAATTATTGGCCAGTCCATATTGTGCATCCATTATGCAATCTGTTGCCACAATACTCACACACACATAAAGTCAACCTTAATCCAAATTTACTACTGCTGTACCTACATATAAGGAAGGACATTGTTTGTGGTGGCTACATGGCGATAAAGCCCATTTAGCAAAGCCACAATCAATAGCATAGATGTCTGCTGACGATGTCCCCTAAAAAGCCACTTAACTGAAATGAGGACAAGACATAAATCAGCTTGTCTCTCACAGGTGCACAAGCAAACATATGGTACACACACACACACACACACACACACACACACACACACACACACACTCACTCACTCACTCACTCACTCACTCACTCACTCACTCACTCACTCACTCACTCACTCACTCACTCACTCACTCACTCACTCACTCACTCACTCACTCACTCACTCACTCACTCACACAGAAAAACACATGCAAACATAATATAGAGATAGTTTTGGAATTTTATATATATTCTGCAGGATTTAAAGAACCAACTACTGCATTGCTGCTGCAATATTTAATTCCTGATTCCCTCTTGACAGCAAAATTCATTGTTGCTTGCAGCCCACGCAATAACAATTGGGACTTCTGCCACGGTTACATCTGTAATCGACAAATTTCATGTGCAGCTGTCACATGAATCCCATTACAATGTACACAAAGCAGATGTATAGTCTGCCCGGGACTCTAAGGATCCAATCATGTACAGTGACTGGCACATGTGACAATGTTTTTTTTTTCTGTCCCGTCTGTACCACGGAGCAATATCCTTGAGATAAGCATGTTATCAGTGAGAGAGGACGCCTGACACAGTGCTTTCCTTTACCTTAATGAAATATGCTGACGGTTTGATTACACTCAAGTTGGTTAGTGTGTCACTGGGTACTGTGGGCAGACGTGAACAGTGAGGGGTGTGTGCGCATCGGGGAGGGGGGGGGGGGGCGGGGGGGTGTTCATACATAATGCAGATACATTCACGCAAAGTCATACGTGCCACTGAGCAGGTCCCCCTTTCTATGAATTAATCTTTTGATTGGGTCCAGGAGTAATCAAATATTGATGGGCAGTAATATTGGATGAGAATGAGAAAAATTTTGCCCCCACATCCTGGAGCAGGAACATGTGTGACGGAGAACATGTCTGCATGAGCGTGGTGCCAGCCTTGCAGTCTCAGGGACGAGGTGACTTTGAACTCTGCGCACACACAATTCCACTTAAGCACATACACACACACGTTCACATTCTTTCAATATCACAAAGGGAAACAGCCGTCCTGCACAACCAAGCCTCGCAGCAGCTTTTTAACACACTTGATTACCTCCTCGACTACTGTTGGCCTGTATCATTAGTCTCGTCCGCAGCCCCTGAGTTCCCACTTTCACCCCCCACAGTGAAAATGAAATATCATTAAAATTTGTTGTCTCAGAGGCTGTGTCTGCAGACAAACTGTAATGCAACCATTCTGACCCATTCTCAAATGTGCTTGTTATAGCTATGGTGACAGGAAACACATCCAAACAAACATTATGGTAATGTTTTGCAATCTTGTCCAATCTATCAGACGGTTGGGACAGAATGCTGAATGCACGATATCCAAATACAGACAGGCGCACCGCCACAGGGTCAAACAGAGAGATAAGAAATCAAACATTTTGACAGTCTGCCCGCTGTGCTGTGACACATGCAGCGAGCTGGTACTTGTCTGCTGGGTATGCTTGCATCACCTGCTGTAGGCTCAGAGCTCAGCGACCTCCACACACACACACGCAGACAGACACTCTGCCAAAGTGGAAACGCCCCCCCTTCAAATTTCTGCCCTTTTCGCTTTACACACAATCACATCTACAGCCTCCAAAAATTCTTCCCTGCAGGAAACACTTAGTAGGAATATTACACTGCAAATTGCACATACAGTCGGCACATACAGTCCATGCTGCAGTGCCACGCATACCCCACCACACATGCAGAACATTCACACACACTTCTTTTTCTCACACTCTCTATCTCAGTTGGGGACACACATTCATGCACACTCTGTCCCACTTACCGCGGAGGTAGTGGAAGAACCCCGTCACCAGATTGAGGGATGTGTTCTTTTTCGGGGAGCCTTCGCCCCCTGCTCGTCGTGCCATCTTGTACCCCAGACTACGCCTCGATTCCCGCCTGTTATCATGAGGACGTTGAGAGGACATTCACAGCAACCTCTGGGAGAGGCTATACTTGCCCTTGCTCCTGCCCTTGCTGCCTCTCCCTCTCTGTCTTCCTTTTTTGGGAGGTGTCTTTAAAGAGCTCCCTGGAGCCCTGGACCTCCCGAGATGACAGCGGTGAAACTGTTGCTCTGAGGCAAAGCAGAGGAAGAAGGTTTCGTCCTCCTGTTCTCCTCTCGTCTTGCTGTCCTCTGTCCTGTCCTGCAGTATCGGGCTGCAGACTCAGTTAGACTCAGTGTTTTTCCTGCCTGTTAAGCAGCTTGGGAGTGTGATGTGAGTGTACGCGTGAGACTGTTTGTGTGTGTGTGTGTGTGTGTGTGTGTGTTTGAGTGAGAGCAGTGCAGTGTCGGCTTGCCTCAGCATCAATCTTTCTTGCTTAGTCTCTCTCTCTCTCTCTTTTTCCCTCTCACTCACTCTCTACCTCTGTCTTTCCCTCCCACGTTCTCTCTCTCTCTCTCTCTCTTAATTTCTCACTGTAGGCTGCGGGAACAATCCACTTCCCTCCACTGGCCAGCCAATCAGAGTGCGTGGGAATGAGTGATGTCACAGCAGCCTCGTGCTGATGTGGAGAGAGTGGTGGGTGGGTTGAAGGGGACCGTTTAGCAGGTTAGGAGGGGAGGGAAGTGTGAGCTCTACTCTGACAGCACACACACACACACACACATGTTCGAACACAGCATCGGGACAGACGTGCAGGAATTCCCTATGTGTTTCTGGCACTCTAATACCCCTCCTCTCTCTGTCTCTCATCCACACAGATACCATGCAGTGCACTGAGGCTTGCAGCTTTCTACTCTAGAGCCTGCAGGGGAGCAGACTATCACTGGCAGTCGTCCTGTCTGATCTGCTACTGTACTGTCTTCAAAAGGGATCGGCTTTCATCTGAACCACAGTCACATTCAGTACATCTGTCTGTTTGTTTTCTCCCCGGGAGGGATAACTGTATTGTACAGAATACAATAGAGGTGAATGCAATATCTGAGGATGGGTTTGAATGACATACATAGGGTAATATACTGAAGACGATCCCCATTTTAAAGGAAAAATTTGACACTTTTTACGTGGATGTCCAGGATGACCAGGAAAGTGGATTGTTGCAGATAGGGGAGTCATCCATTCCATGCCTACGTGCATAAGAATATACTGAGCATGAGTTTTATAGTCTACATTTATCTACTATAATAAATGGAAAAAATACCACACAATGTCAAGAAAGTACTATATTACAATAATATTCTTACACCTAAACTAAGAAATAAATAAATAAAAAAACCTTTGTGAATTCACCTTGTGAATTCAAGTTTCTCTCTTGTACTAATCTAAGACTTGTGGCCTCCCTCTCCAAGTCAGCCAAAACACTGTAAATTCATTAAATTCATTATCCTTAACCACTTATCCGCAGTTGGGTCGTGGGGTGCTGGAGCCCATCTGACATTGGGCGAGAGGCGAGGAACACCCTAGACAGGTTTTGAGACTTTCACAGGGCTGACACATAGAGATAGACAATCACGCTCTCATTCACACCTGAGGGCAATTTAGAGTCAGTGCATGTTTTTGGACTGTGGGGGGAAGCTGGAGGACCCAGAGAGAACCCACGCTGACACGGGGAGAACATACAAACTGTACACAGAAGAGCCGCAGGCCAGAGTCGAACCGGAACTTGCTGTGAGGCAAGAGTGTTAACCACTATACCACCATGCATCCTCACACAATAAATTGTACACTGTAAAAAAAATTTGTCCATTCCATCCTCTGCATTTGTATTTTGGCATGCCATCTTTCACTGTTGGAAAAGTGGCTAGTTTGCAACACAATAGAAGAAGAGCGTTTTTGAGTTGCATTGCAACCCATGACTATCAAAGCTGAAATAGCCCTCTGTAGTTCCTCCTGATACCCAACAACTGATACAAGAACAACAGATTTTGCAACTGCACCACAGATACACACAATATTGGAAGACTTGCACAATTTCTTCAACTCAATAGATACAGATATGGTTGAAAATCTGCAAATGTTCCCTTTAAGTGTCAAGTCCAGAACAAATGAAAGAGCGTTTTTTTAACCTTCATTCACTTTGAGTATGGGATCGATTTTGCAGTGGAAATTGTGCTACTGCTTGTAAAACATCTGCATTGAAAAACAAAAACAAACAACACTGCAGACAATGGTAGTACTGTTCATGCAACTACTCTGAATTCAGCATCTACAGAGACACTCTCCAAACGCAAAGGTTACTACTGCTCATACTCGGAAAATGGATGAGAAGCAAGCCTGTGTTATGGAGCCAAAATTACCCCAACACCCTCCACTGCTGCAGCAAAATTATATCAGAAATTACCAGCGTTGCAGTGCGCTGACCTCTTCTCCTTTTCACTGTCTGATTTCTATCTCTGTTTCCGTCTAACCTATGCTCTCTCTTATTCAGTCCCTCTATTTGCCTCATATTTGGTCCCTATTATTTTCTAACACACACACACACACACACACACACACAGACACACACAGACACACACACACACACACACACACACACAGACAGAGCCCTGGCAATATTAAAAACACTGGGCTCCTCTTTGAAACCAAATTCAGAGAGTTTACAGGAAAGCAATATTCATGCAGAATAGCCTGGTGAGTCTTATATCAGCCTTAAAGATGAAAGGACCATTCATCATTTGTGTGACTAACCCTTTTGTTCTTTGGGTTCCCCCCATAAGGGATTTTAATTATGAAAGTCATCAATAACCAATGGCAGCTGTCATCCGCTATCTGTCTGCTGATAATCACACTGCTGACACTCCTCCCTATAACAGCCCCGAAACTGGCCGGCATGAGCCGATTCCACGGACCTGCATCTGAAACGAGTGTGCGTTTTACACATATATGTGTATATACAATGTGATAACTGTGTATGAGTGTGTGTGTGTGTGTGTGTGTGTGTGTGTGTGTGTGCGTGTGCGTGTGTGTGTGTGAGAACAGGTATTATAGATAGGCTGAGAGCAAGAGTTCAAAGAAATATTCATGTGGTCCTGTTTTTTCATATTTACATATACATTGCATTTACTTGCACACTCTAGCTTCTAAAAACTGAATTTTACGCCAGTGGAAAGCAGTATCCAATGGGACATTCACACACACTGTACACTCCCACCATCCCCATTCAATAATATTACTGCAAGACCCAAACTACAGCCAGATAAAAAATCTATTGTTCTTTACATGCTGTTTGTGCAGCCAACACAATATCAATGATGTAAATAATGGAACACACTATATTGACTGATGAGCCCATGCACAATTTCTTTCCATTTACAACAGACTACCTGCCAAGTTAAAGGTGTTTTGGTGTCTGATGAATTATTCCTAGAGAGCTCCACTTCCACTCAGAAGTGTGAAGGAGCTATCCAAGGTGCTGAACCTGTTAATGAGACTCCTTTTATCCAGCAAAGACTTTGTTTTATTGAAGTTTATTTATGAGGGAGCAACAGAAAATGAAGACCATTTATAGACATGCTGGGACTCTTAAATAAGTCTATTAAAGCACATCATTTCTGTTTTTGTTGGTATGTTTTTTGAAAATTCTTCCAGTTATCGGCAGAGAGGGAGAGTGCTGAACTTCCCTGGAGAGCTAAACTGTTTAGAAAAACAACCCGGGGACAAAATCAAAACAAGATGGTGAGGATTCATGGGACTTATTAGGCTTCACTGAGGGAGTAGAAAGAAATGCAGGGGCGAGCAGGTGCACACACAAACACACACAGACAGTAAAATAAGCTGAATGGAGACAGAATCATTTCCCCGTCTACTGTATGTGCAAGAATAAACCCACAGACTCCTTTAGGCTGCAGACCTCAGGAGTCTTCCAAGAGAGAGAGGAAGAGGGAGAGGGAGAGGGAGGAGGGGGG
Source organism: Centropristis striata (assembly GCF_030273125.1). NCBI lineage: Eukaryota > Metazoa > Chordata > Actinopteri > Perciformes > Serranidae > Centropristis > Centropristis striata. The sequence continues at coordinate 21,482,708 of NC_081534.1, read as the reverse complement.
AGTGGTTGGTTGGAGGGTTAAAACAGACTGAACCTCAGCTGGTCTGGATCCCTAATGGCGCCCCTGGCAGCCCTACAAAACACCAGATCCTTCTCTGAGGTTGTGGAGGTTGGACGTGGGTCAGCGCCCTGCGCTCACACAGGTATGTCTGCGGGGTGCGTGGCTTCCTGAGGAGAGGAGGAACAGCCTCTTTTCAGCCATTAAAGGAAAAACAAACGGCCTCCTGGAGGGTGGAATAACGCTGCTTGGGCTCACATCGTAATCTATTCACCCCAAGGATATTTGGGTTTTCTTTCTGAGCAGCCAAGACTTCTCATTCAGCCTCATGAGGAGTGTATAGAGGCACAGGGCCACCTAGTGGACAAGCTTTCAGCATGTAAGGCCTTTGTACAGTACAGTAAGTGTCTGGACTGATCGAGTGCTGTACAAAGAGAAGACAACACAGAGAAAATGAACAAGCTCAGCATAAGCTCAGCTTTTAAACGCAGCCCCCCGGATGACCCTGCTCTGCATCTCTGATCTCTCTTAATCTATTAATGACTCCACAACTCACCAGGCGTGATTATGGTCGCTCAGGCACTCCACACTGTACTGTACAAGGTTACACCCTCAAGTTGTCAAGTATTAATTTACTAATGCATTAATTCAATTATATTATCTTAATATTATTCAAGCTGCTGGACATGTAAATTCAAAGAACAGTAGCAGTGAAGTATGAATATCTCTAGTGAGAGTCACAATGCTGCCATGCTGCCTTTAGATTTCTCTGGAGATAATGCATCTTCTTCTGCAGTGCAACATTAATGGGACATGCCTGTTAAAGCTATCATGCACTAAATGGATGGCTTTGTTGTGTACTAGAGAGGTACTCTGAAATTGCTCCATTCTAACACACAATCATACAAAACCAGTCACCAGCACACACACCCATCACATGCACACACACATTTGTAATCCACCGCAGCGACACACAAAGTGATTTAACAGGTTTTGGAGACTTCTCTGCCCCTCTACTCTCCCCAACAGCTTCTTTATCCACTTCCTGCTCTTCTCTTTCACCCCAACAATTCCTAATTTAAAAAACCCTTCTCTGCACTTCCGCCGGAGTACTTTCGCCCTAACACTCAATAACACCCTCTATCACACCCTCAGCACGGCCACTCAACCCTCACATGCCCATTCAGCCTCTCCATTCGCCAATCCCACTTCATCTGCAGCACCATTTTTACCAGTCCCGGCATAAGTGCTGAGACGGAAGTCCAAATGCCAACCCATTAGCATAGCTAATTACATTTCAGTAATAATGACACCACATTAAAGAGAGTAAGAAGGGGGGAACAAGTCAAAGTGATTATCAAAACAACCCCTTTCCTCTTTCAAGCACCATCACTCCCTTTTCAGCACCAGATGTGCAGAGACGGCACTTTGTCTGTAACAAAAATGTCCAAATATCACAGTGTTCATTAAAGCCAGGCCACTGATACAGTAATTTCAGCACCTGCAGTACTGACACACACACAAAGCACTGTAGCAGATGAGTGTGCCAATGAATTAAAGTGGAAAAAGTAAAGGTATTTATAATGGAAAAAGAAAAACATTTTCGTAATAAAAACTAAAAATATATTATTATCTAGGGTTAAATAATACATTATTTTTTTTGGACTGTGGGAGGAAGCCGGAGTACCAGGTGAGAACCCACGCTGACAACATGCAAACTCCACTCAGAACCGGCGACCATCTTGCTGTGAGGCGAGATAGCTAACCACTACACCACCGTGTAGCCAAAAACATGCACTTAGGTTTAACTGGTGACTCTAAATTGCCTGTAGGAGTGAATGAGAGCGTGGTTGTCTGTATCTATATGTCAGCCCTGTGATAGTCTGGCGATCTGTCCAGGGTGTACCCCGCCTCTCGCCCAATGTCATCTGGGATAGGCTCCAGCCCCGCAACCCGAGTGCGGATAAGCGGTGAAGGAATCAATTTAGGGTTGTCATGATATTAAATCTTCCCTATGTGATTATCATGGACAAAATTATTCACAATAACTATATAATTGAGATACAGTATCTACAGACATTTTTTGGGAAAAAATAATGATATCAATCAAAATAAGCTGTGCTTATTGTATATTTTGTCTATTTTTGGCAAATTATTAAAAATAAATAGTGCTATCAATCAAAAATAGCCTTGTTTATTGTATGTTTTGTCTCTTTTTGGTAAATAAAAACAAAAAAAAGTATCTTTTAGTAAATGAATGCTAAAAAAAGGGATGACAAAGCTACAAAAGGAAAGAAACAGAAAAAAAAGGCACTGGATTATTTACATGATATTATACGCATGTATTAAAAAAAGTATTTATATAAATATATAACAGTTAACGTCAATACCGATATATCGTGACACCCTTATTTCATTTTAATATTAATTTGATATATTTCTGCAGAAAATCAAATATACTGTGTTATAGTGTTACACTGTGCCTCATTGGATTCAAGCAGCTATTTTCTTCCTACATTTTCAGGCGCTTTTTTATCAGGTAAATACATTCTGCTGAACAAAACCCCATTTTAACACCATACACAAACATAGGGAACATGCAACTGACACAAAGCATCTATTCCTCTGGAGGCACCAGGGGTCATATCAAAACGCCACTCAGTGGCACTAAGAGCATTAGAAAGACTCAATTTGGCTTTGAAAAAACATTTTCAGTTTGATGTTTCCCTGCCGTTCTCCCCGTGAATGTGTATGTGATGCATTTGTGTGTGTGTGTGTGTGTGTGTGTGTGTGTGTGTGTGTGTGTGTGTGTGTCTGTGAGATGCTTAGTGTGTGTGGGAGTGCAGGAGTGGGTCAGACAGTCTAAGCTCTTTATCCAGGTTCAGTGGCCCGCCACACATTACAGGGACGAGTAAAGCGAAAGGACTGGCGTCAGCACACTAGATAAATCACTGTGGCCGGAGCAGTAAATTCAGTTATAAGTCCCGTCTTTGCTGTGAAATAAAAATATTGACTGGAACAGAGCCAGAATCATCTAAGAAATCCTGTTGCACACAAACACTTAAGCGTATTTATCTTATCCAGCTGGGGCCGCTTCCTGTCTTATTTAAAGTGAATCTAAACTGATTCTTTTTGCAACCGGCAGATGTATGCGTTTTGTTTCACTCCAACAACAACCACCTGTCCATTTTGTAATCCCATTCTGTTGAGGCATTATTCATTTCCTTCACATTCTCCAAACATCGCCTGAATCCTCACTTTTTCTCCTCACTGAACATTCTTGAATTATTAAAAGCAGCAAAACAGGGTTTTGTTGTGTCAGGTGGCAGGTTGTGTTTGTGTCTGCAGCAGGAAGCCTCGGAGCTGGAGAGGGCCCGAGGGGACAGATGTCAGCATGTAACACAACAGGAAATAACATTTCATAGATGCAGCACCTCCATTACGTTGTTTTCCATTGAAGGCGACTGAAAAGAGATGATGGGCCCCCTCCCTTCAGGAGCATGAGGACATGGTAATTGAATCCAGGAGGAGTAAACAATGACACGACATAAGTACACAGCTGAGAAAATCCTGATTTTGAAGCGATAAAGCTTTTGTAAACAGGATAATAAAATGAGTGATGAAAAGGTGCAGGCTACTTTAGGTGTATTTTGAATGTCAGTGCTCTTTCTGTAAGAGAAAGATTATTTGAAAATGTCTATTGCTGTGATTAACCCATCTGGTGTTTGAGCAGATTAAAATAAAAGCTGGGAATTACTTATTTCAAAGCCAACTCAGGTATGCTGAAATCATCACATTATCTGTCCAGCTGACCCCTCAGAGGTCAGGGCGCCACAATGTGACCTCTATTTAAAAACCTTCGAGTGCTAAATGGGCCGCCAGAGGCAGAATTTCCCACCGTCCAATCACACTGTGACAGGTGAAAAAAGGGGACAGAGGTGTCTGCGGGTGAAAGATAAGAGCATGCATGAGACTCAAAAGTATTACAGACAGAGGCTGAATGTGTCTCGGGGTCACAAGCTCGGGTGTCCAGGATTTTATCTGTGAGGACATTGTTCTATATGTCCATCAAAACTATCTGATGCCTCAATCTGACAGACAGAATCAGAGATGTTATAGAAATGCTGCAGGAGCTGTATCATGGCATCAGTAAACTGTAACTTTGCTCCAAATTAAATGTAATGGTCCATACTGAGAGGATCAACAAGAGCTCTTGTTGCAAGATCCTGCGACCATTCTTTTCATTACATCCGAAGAGTATTTGGATGGTCAGTTTCATTAAATGTTGCTTGTGTTACGTAACATTTTAGGCAGTCTGCCTTGTGAAGGTCAGCTTAATCAACTGACATCCAACTGGCAGAGTTGTTCACCCAGAAATGCCAAAATGAGGGATAAAGAAGAAGGGGGGAAAAAAATCAATATTCCCACAGTTTTTGTCTATTTCCTTCGTACGAGTTTGAAGCATTTACAAAAAAAGGTGCTTATGTTTGATATTTCTGCTTCGCTCAACTAATGTTGATATACACTGTGACCTTCATGAAGGTGTGATCTTTGAGAGAGGGTTTAGAGTAGATGGAGGCGGGTGCAGCTTCTTTATTGTATGGGTCGGACCCCCAGCGACCTAATCTTGTGATATGTCACTCAAACCTTTACTGACTGTCACACTAAAATAGATTACAATCTAATCGGATACAGACGCTCTCATTGAGAAACTAACATGGACACAACACAGTAAATAGCTGTATCTCTGTCAAAGGGAACCACTGACTTGCCTGTGTTTTCCTTTAAAAGCAATGTAAAAAGCAAAGCATCCTATAAAATAATCCAAAACTCAAAGATTGATATCTTTGCATATGAAAACCATATAAAAAATATCCACATTTGAGTAGCTGCAACAAATTATATTTTTTGCCAGTTTTGCTCATAAACACCAAAGATATCAAAGATAAAGATATACTTTGTAATGTTTCTGCATTAAAAACATCTAAAAACGACTCGACCTTTGTAATATTTTTGTCGAGTTATGTACTTACTTTATCCCAAACAATAAAATTCACATCCATTTAATTTGGTCAACCATTAATGGTGTCATATTCCCTTTGTGCATGTGTCAGTGTAGTGGTTGTCTGTTGTCATAAATTGACTTTTTAATTGGTTTTAAACCAAATTTTATCAATACACTTTTAAGATCTTGGTCATTTTTAACGGTATATTTGAACCAGATTATGGATTTGAGTCTTCGAACTGTCCACCAAACAGTGTAGGAGAAACACTGTTTTTTAACATGAAATTGCTTTATTCAGTGTTTTTTCAGTTTTAATCACCTGGTCCATTTGTTTTAGAAAAGAGCAGACCAGTTTAGATAATTTGGCTACAGGTAAAGACCTCCTGAATGATGAAGACAGAAGGAATCCTAACCAGAGGAAGCTGACTGAATATGCTACGGGCCACAGCTGGAACATACTGAAACTCCATCTTTAGTTATAGGTTTGAGAAGAAAATAACAGATTGTGCATTGACACACTTAATATCTCTTAGTATGCACACACACACACACACACACACACACACACACACACATGCATGCATACCATTTTATCAAACATAATGTCCTGTTTCAGAAACAGAAGCTGAACAAGACATGGCCAATAAGCCCACGGGGCAAAAAAAAAAGCCTGTGCTATGGCAACGAGTCATAAACACAATCTGGAAAGATGAGGAGAAGAAACAGCGGAATAAATAATAACTCATGTTGCAGCTCTGTGCCACACTGGCCCTACTGCCACCGTTCTGAGGCTACAACAGGGTAATGGCTTCATGTTAATGGTCTGGCGGCCTTGAAGACTCGTTCTGTGTCTGTTTAACCACTCAGCTAAACTGCTGACTCCCAGTGGTGTGATGGGGGGAAAAAAGATGCATCGCAGCTATTTTTAACACCAAAGTGTTTGTTTCAGTGTCTGTGTGTGAGCGTGGGCATGTGTGTGTGTGTGTGTGTGTGTGTGTGTGTGTGTGTGAAGCCATGGTTTCCAGAGCTGCAGACGATAAATGGTGGTGTCAGAACTAAACAGGAGGCTGGCATGGCTCAAGGTGACCGTCTGCTTGGTCCTTCCTTGGCTGCGGCCGAACCATAATGTCGCCCCTGGCAACAGGATGTCACCCTGGCCCCGTGCCAACCTGAGGATCTGTGCCAGTCCCACCAGCAATCAGGAGCTTAAAAACTGGTGTGTGGGCTCTCTCTCTCTCCCTCTGCTTGTCCGGTCTTGTTTTCTTGCTTTCCCCACTGCCGCTCTTATCCTTGTTTCAGCCATATAATACTAGGAGTGTAACGATACATTTGGTGAACGATCCGACCGCATTGGCGCATATTGCCGTCTTTAATATACGATTTTATTTTGAAATTTTTATTTTAAATAAGCTGAAGCCCACAGATAGAACCGATCTTGGGAATAGTCATCACATGCTCCTTAAGTTAACACATAAAAAAAACATTTGCATGTAAATGCAATGTGGCACTTTATATTGAACAGAAGGATTATTTTTATTCTTTGTATTAAAAAAGAATGGACTGTTTTTATTTAAATATCTGTAAGAGCCCAGAAATAAAACGGCAAAATCATATTTAGTTGCTTTCTTGCGGGTTGATAAAAATGTTGTGTTAAATGGGTGTATGATATTGTCTCTGGAGCCCGACAGATATATATAAAGGCGTATCGGTATCATGTATACTGTCTGATATGTGCTGTTATGAAAAGTTGTTTTACACAACATACAATGCTGAAAATGTAGCTTGGCGTGATCTAGAAATGGTGTTATATTATTATTTTTTATTATTTTTTGTAAGTAGTAGCTATAGCAATTGATTGAAACTGAACAGTCATGATGTTTATTTAGCTCTTTCTTTTATTCCTATTAATTATTTTCTCAGTTAGCATTTCTAGAATTGGCTGACAATGTAATACATTGTTTGTATAATGTGTAATAATAATGTATAACAATTATAATTATTATTTGATAAAGTTTTATGTTTGAGAAAGTAGCGCCCTGGGTGCATTTATGGAGCGGTGAAAAATCAGTGCACAATCCACATAAAAATGTCTATATTCATTCCAGCTACAAAAAAAAGACTATATCGGCCACCATATCAGTTATCGGTACATTTTCCCCCTCTGAAATCAACATCAGCATCAGCCTTAAAAATATATTGTCTTATATCGATCGCTGGCTCCTGAATTGAAGTCGTACCATGGCAGACTTTGTGATATCAGCAAATATTGTATCGTTGTCCAATGAATTGATCTAATATCCTGTTGTGATGAAGCCAGTGATTTACATCCCTATAGAATACTACAGAATATGCTCCATGTTGCACTAATGTCTTCCAGACAGACTGACCTCTTTGCCCTTTACCCTCCTTTCTTCCTACTCAGCATCCTCCTTAACCAAAATTACATCATAGAAAAATCATACCTATTATACGTCAGGCGGCAGAATTTCCTTAATAAAAGTCACTTCATAACCCGCAAAGCCTGAACTGATTGAGAAACCCAATCTGCAGCAATCTCCCTCTGTATTATCTGATCACAAGCAAATTGCCAGTACAGGATTACACACAGAAAACTCAACCAGGTGCTCCAAACATTATAAGACTAAGCAAACTTGTCCGCTTGATAGGCCAGCAGACTGTCTAACCCAGAGGTGTGGGCGGGAATGCACGCCTCTGCCGCCCACGACGGAAGAAAACAGGTGAGAAATTGAAATAGGAAAAACAGCGCATCGCTTTTCTCATTAATGAGAGACAACAAACAAGCAAATTCCACAGCATATGGAGGAGTTCAGGCTGGGAGGTGTTCAAAGCGGACTCGCCGTTCTCTGCCATATGGTGTCACTAATTGCTGTTTTTTCACTGCGACAGAGAGGTACACCAAAAGAGACGGTTGAAAGGAGAAAAACACAGACCCGAAAACTGGGGCAAAAGTTTTGATTGTTTTGATGTTGCACTGAGTGGTTGCTAACAGCTTCCAAATTGAGCCTAACGGGAGTAGAGTTCATTTCATGGTATCTGGTGATTTGTAGAACATAGCTAATTTGAGAACATTGTCCTCTCTGGAGAGAAGGAATAAAATATGTTAATCTAATCAGTCTTTAGAAGACATACAAATGATTTACCTATATTTAACTCTGAGGTGGTAAGAAATTAGATTGCAATCAAGTTTTCCCCCTTAGCATGTGAACATAAAACATCAATGTTGCAAATTTCTGCACATCTATCCCGCTGGAGAGATGCGATTACTGCAACCTTGAGAAATGAAATGCAAGACACCCTGAACAAAGGCAACATTGATTTCATTTAGAGCTGTCATTTGGGACCAAGCTTGTGACTTCCTATAGGAACACTGCATGATACCAGAGACAAGGAACACATGTTTATGTTATGGTATGTTCTCTTTATGCTATGAGCTGTTTTATGTTCAGACTAATAAAAACATAAGTGTTCCTCTTTGATTGTAACAAAATGTCTTGATGATATCATCACAGGTTCGTCTCTCAGGAGATGGGTGCCAACCAGAACACATCAAATAACATGTCACATCCAATTTGATTCCACACGCCCCCCGTAAACGAGCTAATGTGATCTTGTACTCAGAGGAGAATATATATAGCATACAGAGGGATTTGTGACAAGAAAAACTTAGCTGATGTCCAAGCAAATCCATTTACACCCTGGACACAGACATGCAGAAGGCCCCACCATCTTCCCTTCACAGGACAAAAGACACATACTTTATAGTTGTTTAGCCTGATTTTGTTGTGGTTGTTGTGTCATTTTGAGTCTCTTCATAGTTGTTTTGTGTCGCTTTGTGATTGCTTTGGCAGTTGTTCTTTGTTGGTAGTTGTTTTGCATCTATCTTTGTTGTTGCATTTTGGTCATTTTGTGTCTCCTTGTGGTCATTTTGTGTCTCTTTGCCGCTAGCTGTTTTGTTTCTTTGCATCACTCTGTAGTTGTTTTGGTCTCTTTGTAGTCTTTTTGTCTATTTGTATTTATTTTATGTTCCTCTTTGGTCATTTTGGGTCTCTTTATAGGTCTTTGTAGTCATTTTAAATCTCTGTGTAATTGTTTTGTGTCTCTTAGTGGTCATTTTATGTCTCTTTGTGGTCATGTTGTATGTTTTTATGGTGGTTTTGTGTCTCTTTGCCTCTTTTCATAGTCGTTGTGTATCATCACAAGCATTCCTTTGTAGTTGTTTTGGTCTCTTAGTAGTCTTTTTGTCCATTTGTAGTTGTTTTATGTTCCTTTGAGGTCATTTTGCGTTTCGTCCTGGTTGGTTTTGTCTCTTTAAGTTGCATTTTATTTTTGAAGGCCAGGAGGGGCTCTGACACTTTGGGCTCCTGGGCTCATCCATTCATTCAGACCACAGGCAGCATGTGAGACTTAGTAGTATATCTCTACTCGAAGCTACAAGCAGAAGACAAGACATCTCTTATCTAAAATGCTAACATGCCATAAGACATCTGCAATAGAGCAACTGTTGGTAAAGGGGTTGTTTGTGAAAATAGATAATGTAGATACCCCCAGCCACAAGACCCAGGCAGAAGAGTATTTTTGAAACAAGCCACACACAAAGCTGCATTATTTACACCTGATGTCATTCCCTGTGTTGTTGTGTAAAGTATAATACTGAATGCATCTACAAGCACTGAACTCCCTTATGGCTTTTTATTTCTTTTACCTTCATTTGCAAACATATCTGGATATGCCAACATTTAGTATAGATAAAATGCTATGCAGCTTCCCAAACAGTACCAGGGGATTGTATGCTCACTTTTACACCACTGAAATGTGATATATTATCAGATTTTCTCCTGATATGAATTAATACATCCATCCGTCCTTGCACCCGAGAGAAATCTTAAGTAGAAGCTTCTAAATTTAGATCAATAGGAGTACAATCGGGATTGAAAGAGTGCACCCACACCTGCACACTGTGATGCAGAGGAGCCACGTGGCTGCTGATGCTGTTCTCGGCTTTCACAGAAACTGCCACCTCAGAAGCCACACAGGGAGCAGCCATATTGGATCTCAGCTCTGGTGTCACCTGACGTTCCTGCTACTTTGCATGTGTCATCAATCTGATGCCGCTGGTGAGGGATGTGTGACTCTGCCACACAGAAACGCACTTTTTTACAGTGGTGGCTTGTGAAATAGTTACAGATACACCTACATTATTTGACTTTTAGGAGGGGGAAAAGGCTGAATAAATATAATAGACAAATGAATGAAAAGTTAGATAAGATAAGAAAGACAGAATCGGTGTTGAATTCACATGGCTGTAATTCATGCCAGTGTTGCCATGGTAAACTACATGTACAGTAGGCTGAGTGTCCACAATGAAGAATTGACTTCATCCAGTCAACTTCTCTGGGGATTAGCTTTCCTATTGTCTGCTTCCCAGTCTGTCCACATACAGTAACGCATACATGCACATATTGTACTGCACGGGTGCATGTGCAAGCATGTACACACAGACACATGGACAGTAAATACATACAAGAACATTGCAATAATTTGTCACACACCGGCTCGCTTAATCTCATTTGCTCTGGTAATTACTTTCCCACAAAACAGAAAAAATCATTAATTTTGCCACACTGCAGAGTTCTACGCAGACTTACAGCAACTGCATGAATCTTTCTCTATTCTCTTATCATGAAGAATAAACTCCACTGAAAGTAAAGCCAGCCAATGCACTGATAACAACAGAATGTCAGACAAAACATAACTGATTATAGTGTACTTGCATGCTGTGATACTGCATATCTAATTCAGGTATGTCCTTCTCATACTAGACATTTTTAAGACATATGAACTTGGACGGATAAGACGAACAGGGTCGGAAAGGATAAGATGCATGTAAGACATTTTTTATAGTAACTGTAAGTGTCTGAGCTCATACGGTTTTGCTGTCTCATGCCAAGCACTAGGTCACCTCTAAAAACGCTGCAAACCGAGGTGGAGCAGTGTGAGTGAGTAAGCATTTTACACCTACCTTGCAGCCTCTGCATCACATTGGTGATATCCCGAGCAGAGTGTCCGTAGTGCCTGGGTGATGCCATGCTGCTGTCCTGAGGTCACCAAAGTCACGTCCCAACTCCTGAGTGCGTCACCCTGGCAAGGCTCTCATGTTGTGATCAGATTGGGCTGCAGTAGTTTGGTGCTGTCACACAGACTGCAGGCTCTCAATGCTGAATCGTGTCCATGTTGCTGTGTTTCTCCTTTCAAGTCATCCCTGTTGCAGTGGCAGCCTGCAATCCTCACACTCTGAGAAGCTCCTCCCCTGACGATGATGTAAGTGCATACTGTATTATGTGTATGCGAGCAGTCACATACAGTATGCCTGAGCCTTTTACTTGTGCAGACAAGGCAGCTTCCTGGTCTGCATGCACTGCCACCTGCTGTCCAATCAGAAGAGATGGCTCTTGCTTCTCACCGAGACATCAGGACCAATAGCATTCCAGGTGTCTTCTCATGCCAGCTGGTGCCACTGAAAGAGATGTGTGTTATGTTTGTGAGTGTGGGACAGGGAGTGTTTGTCAGCAAGTGAGTGACACAACAAGGGAAGAAGAGAGGACAGAATGTGCTGCAGCAAAACTCACCTCTGATGGCAAAAAGTTGTTTATTTCTAAACCTCACTTGACTCCTTCTAGGGGTTGTTGCAAAGTATTAGAGACTGATTTTGTGGGCTTTTAGAAATATTACATAAACTGTGAATTTGTTTTATCTGACTGGATACTTGAAGCATAAGCCTGAAATAATGGATTACAAAAGTATGAATATTTACTTAGATTACTGAGAATAACTGCTTGAAAAGCCATGTCAAGAAATTGGAAGAAAAGGGGAAGCCTAAGTGTAGACAAATAGAAAAAAGTGGAGAACAAACCAGTAGAGAAAAGTAAAAAGCATGTGGAAGAAATCACATAAACAATTCAAGTCAGTGTTGAATAAGAATGGGCTTGGTTTGTCTGTTTGTCAGCAGAATTAAGAAAAACTACTGGCCCGGTTTTCATTAAACTTCATGGAAGACTTTAGCATCATTGGCCAAGGTGGAAAATCTTGGCAAATATCGGAATCGAGATTGTGCTGCATTCGTGTGGTGCCAGAATACTCTGAAAAATGAGTTCCCAACTGGGAAAATTCACATGAATGCCCCCTCAAGTTGGAACATTAACATTGGGAGAGAGCGAATTGGCTTTGGCATTGGCATTGGAGGTCTGCACTGCTCTTTTAGCTGATGCATTATGGGCTATGAGTTTTTCCTGCTCTAAACTGTCGTGGTTGTATCAGACTTTAAAAATCCAGTGTCAGTTGACCTCTATTAGGTATGTATGTGTCCATAAATATGTACAGTACATATAAAAGATATGTACATACATATAATTCTTGATGGATTAAATTAAATGCTTATTACGCTTCTCTGAGATGCACTTTCATACTGTTTTTGATCAATTTTACTACAGTAATTTTCTTTTAGTAGTTTGAATAATTAAAGACACACAATTATGATCATGAACCCCATGATGATGATGATGATGATGATGATGATGATGATGATAATAAAGTACTAAAGTATAAAGAAAAAAACTTTCAGGCTTCCAGCTGTCTCACAAAATGTGAAATGAAAAAGTATTTTTAATATTATTTGGCTTTTCTTATATTCACTTTTATACTGTTTTTGTTAAATTTTACTACAGTAATTTTTCTTTTAGTAGTTTGTATTATGAAACACTCAAAATTATGATGAATTTGAGGTCATGAACCCCATCATGCTGATGATGATAAAGTATTATAGTATTAAGAAACTTTAGAGCTTCCAGCTGTCTCACAAAATGTGAAATGAAGTTTGAGTATTTTTAAGATGTTACCTTGTGTGTGCGCTTTTACTCTATTATGAGATGCTCCATAATTCACTGCTTATGGAGCAGCTCCAGGATTTATCTCATGACATCATTATTTCAGTCTGCCCAACTGCTGCTCGGGTTTAAGGGGGATTTGTTCCACTTCACAAATCAAAATCCTGGGCAACAACTTATTTTAAAAACTAATGGGAATTTAATAAAAGAGTGGATTTTTCCGTTGAAATAAAATGTGAAAACACAAGTTAATTTAACAGGTGCAATGAAAATCAGTAATACGAGTAAACAACTGATCAAAACACACCGCTGCCAATAAAACATCTCTCCAAAACTCTATGTCCGATATATGCTACTGCACGGCAGATCAATGCCACTCTTTGAAATGCAGGAGGGAGGTGTGATGAACCACTGGGCTCTGAGCACTTATCGCGATGTGTAATCCCATTAGACAAGTCCTTTCATCATCATCTCAGGAGAGCTCTTAGAGGAGCTGAAAGGGGAGCTACGCTGCTCCGGCCACAGCCTCATTCAACAAAGTGAGAGATAGAGGAGTGGACATGAAAAATACGAAAGCTGATAAATTATTATTGATTGCAGATCTTCGGCTTAATTTTTGTAAATGAATGACACTAAATAAATGCACAGATGTAGTGCATGTTCAATTCAATCTGTTGGGATGACAGTGTAGTGCAATCTGCTTTCAGGATTAATTTATGGAATGGCTTTATGTTAATAAGCCGGTGGCATCAGGAGCAGGTGAATGGGAGCGATTTTATGGATCTGCGGCACAACAGAACAGCTCTCCACAATCTATGTGAGAGTCCAGATTTCTTGATCTCTTCATTGTCTAGGCTCTCTTTTGAAGCTCTGCTGTGTACTGTTTGTCTGCAGTGACTGAATAAACATGATGTTTACTGGGGGAAAAAACTCTTAGCCAAAATGATGTGGGGGGAGGGGTGATTATTTAGATTTAGGAATTGTTGAAAGTGAAAATCTTTCTTTCCCAAAAGCAGGCAGCTGTTTTTATAGGATATAATTGGCAACGCTCACTACAAAATAAGATCCAGTTTCTCTGTTGTCTATAAAAATGACATGTTATGGGGAGAATACTGCATTTACATGACAAAAATGAATATAATCCATCCAAATTACATGCCTACCCAAACTGAGCTGTCATTGGAAAAACCTGGGGGAAATCAATTACCTTGTTAGTTTAACCTCACCCAAGTCAGTAACAACTAAATCAGCACTTCATAATAATAATACATACATAAAAAGATCCAACATTTTGTAGTTATGTTATCAGCCGTTTGACTTGCCGGTGTGATAAATCGTGGGATTTAGTTGGATAGGCCGGCTCCTCTGCAGCAGAGACGGACTGCTGATTCCTACATTTTTACGCAGCTCGGCTGGGGGTGACCTCTACCGTCCAGAGCCCCTCAGGACCAAACACATTCAGCAAAAGAGAGAGCACACAGTGCTGCAGCAGAGCAGAGTAGAGCAGAGCAGAGAGCACAGACAAAGCAAAGGGGTCAATGAAAAATCTGCCTGTAGTCGCCGTTAAGATACATTTTCTTATCTAATCATTGCACAGGCAGAGAGCCGGGGCCAAGACCGCCAGTGGGGTAATCTCTTTCATGCATAGTCAGCACTTTTCTAAAATCTCATTAGAAAGTTTGTTGTCAACCTGCATGTCAAAATCAGCATAATGCCGCAGAGAAATACAGTTCTGTAACTCTTTTTATGTACTGCAAGGAAGCCATTTAATCTAGTATTGATTTAGGTTTTCCCCTAAAGGGAACAAATCTTTATAGTTAGAGGTGAGGTTAAAGAAGTTGCACTAATGTTTGGAGCCCTATGTCTACCAAAGTAATAAGAGGAAGAAAAAATAGATGTGGTTTCAACTTGCAAACCATTTCCATTTATTTAAATGAGATAAGAGCCACATGCTTTCACAAATCTTGCAACTAGATGTCCAGTTTCTGCCTTATGTCAGCAGACCATTACTCATTAAGCTGTACCAATGTGTGTCATGTTAAAACGGTGGAGAATGATGTCATGTATAAATGCAATCTAATAATCAGTATTGCTAAGCAAACACATTATTTGCACATGAAGAAAAACTTTTTGCGTGTTAATTATGAGATTTTACTTCAGCTCCTGCATTACTTCTGTGGAAAATACAGGTAGATTAGCCGACTTGGATATTTTATATATTTATTTTTTGGATATGATTTGAAATATGTAAAACAGGTTAGTCTGCATGTTTAATGGTCAGGTTTGAGTGGAGCTGCTTTCTGTTGGTTTTCTGGATGTGGTGTGAGCTTATCCTGGAGTATTACTCCATCTAGTGGAGATAGTCACTCCCTGGTTGTTGGCATTTCTTTCAACTCAGACCCTCTGCATCAATTATTGACCAGAGTGATATTAAGTTACTGTAGATAAAAACATCTTGAAGAGAGAAATTACAAGGAAAGTTTATATTACTGTTTACTATTTATTGTTTTTTGCTATCTACTTTGCTGCTGTAACACTTGAAATTTCCCCGTTGTGGGACTAATAAAGGAAATCTTAATCTTATTTCAGTGAAGAAAAGGTAACGCCTGCACAGTTACTCCACAAAAGTTAAAAAATTACAATTATTTTCCATTTGTGCAATATGTTATAGCTTCTCACATATTGTCAGTAATTAAAGCTATTGTTAATACATGCAGTAGTTCTGACACTGTGTAAAATGATACATACATACAAATTATTGCTTTTCAAAATTTAGAAACTTATTGTTCTATATGATTTTCAAAACACAGCACTAACACATTTTATCATGTATTGCTGCCTACATCCTTGAAGTCTTTACAGAAACCTAATTTTAGTCCTGGACACTCTAAATTCCCACCACTCTTCGCAGTGACATTTTGATAAGGCCATGAACTTAACACTATAGAGCTCAAAGAATGTCGCCTCCACCTATGAGCCTTCTACACCCCAATTACTCCGTAACAAAACACAATGGCCACGCATACTACTTCACACAGTGTTATGGGTGTTTGCTGGTTATTTTGGAAAGGTTTTATGGCAGGGCCAACAATTAAAGGAAGTTCAGGCTTTGGTCGGGCCATTCTCTCTCCATTGGTCCTACAGCCTTCTTCAAGAGATTCTACCAGACTAACTGAATTTCCCCTCTGGGATGAATTAAGTAATTTTGATTTGATTGATTCGGTTTGCCAGAGAGAAGGCTGAAGATTGTTTACTTCGCAGATTTGGTCTTAAAATCTCAGAATATTTTTTTATCTTTCTGGAAAAACTTTTAAAGGATGATCAACTCTGGAAAGTAAAATCTAAAGCTGATGGGGCAAATGGTTCTGGTCTATATTAGATGCATACCAATATGACGACTCGCATCCTTCCCTCTGACTGTACTGATGACCTTGCACATTTGGCTTGGAGGGGATTAAAACAATGCTGACTGTGGGATCATGAATGAGTAACATGAAGAGCTTCATTTCAATTCCCTGATGTGTTAATGTGTTAGTGTTGGTTAACTGAGAGTAGCTGTGCTGCTTTTCTATCTTATCAAACTACAATGTTTTTACTGGATCACTCCAACTGAGAGAACACCAGACGTCAAATGCAGGCACCGCTGACCTGGCAGACATTGTGGAAAGACTGAGCTTACGAACAAAGACGGTGAAATCAGAACATTGGGATATCCACAGCCTTTTTAAAAGTACACCAGAGTCATTCTTTGCATCATTACAACAGCGTATTAAAAGCACAGTACTGCCACCATCAATTCCAGCTGTGGTTTTGCCTTCAACACCCATTTCAGGCCTGTAACTGCTGGTGCAGTTCATGGCTGTCGCCTGTGGTTTCTGTGGTGGACGGAAAAAATATGCGAGAGATTAAAATATTTATAATTTCTGAAAGGAACGCAAATATTGGTGAGTGTGGTGGACTTTCTGACGGTGAAAGTTCTGGGTCTTAAGGCGCAGCGGTGTTACCATTTTACATTAATCAACCTGAAGGAAATGATGGGAGAGGAAGTGATTATAGGAACACCCCGTCTCCCCACCTCCAGGATCTCTGTCCTGGATAGATAAGCCACTCCTGTTGCTAATTTCAAGCAGAAAAGCAGGAAATGTGACAGTGTAGTTTTCCGCTTCCATAAACAAGACGAGTGCCAGAGTTAGCCGCCAGTCCTGTGTGCCTCTGGATTGAGTCTCCCTCTGAGGGAGACAGACATACTGACAGAGAAAGTGAGCGAGGGACAAGAGAGGGAGAAAGTGAGAGAACAGGAAAGAGAGGAGGCAGGAAGACAGGAAAACCCATCAGAAGAAAAGACAAACGGGCAGGAATTGAAAGAAGAAGAGGTGAAGGGAGAAGAAGGGAGTAAAAGAGACTGAACTGTATATCAGTCTCTCTTCTTCTCCTCGGAGTCATGGCTGAGAACAGCACAAATCTCTTTCTGGAAATACTTCAGTCTTTTGATGCTGGTGAGTTTTTTCTAACTTCCCTTCTCTTTTAGCTGGTCTTTTTCATGTGGTCTCCCTGATTGGCACCGTTGTTCTCCCAGGAATTCAAGCTTTAATCACCTCTGGAATAGATACAATATGTGAGCCTGATTCCTTTAGAAGATTACTTCATCAAACTTAGAGAACACTCAGAGAAAACTTTTGCAACTCACTCTAAATCTATAAGGTCCTGATATGTTTTCTTAGTGTTATTTTTCTCTCTCAGTTTTCCCAAATGTCATTTCCAGATGACTTTTGACCAGTGTCTCCTTTCCTTTCCCCCGAAATTAGAGCAAAAAAACTTCTGTGGAAATATGGGCTGGTAGCAAAGTGGGTTTAGTCTTTTTAACGCTTTACTGTAGTGAAAGGAAATTGATTTGTTTACCCTGGCAGCAGTCCAATGGGATTTGTCTTAGCCACCGCTTTCTCTCTCTTTTCTAAAGCACGCTTATGTTGGCACAACTGCTTCTAAGAAAAAGAAGCAGTGTCTTTTTCAGTGGCTTTTTTGTGGGAATGAATTGCAATCAGTTTGTTGTTGTCTCCAAAAAAAAACTTGCTCTGGTAAACATGAAAGAGGAAAACCTTTTATTATTCTGTCAAGGGGCACCATCTTGCAACACACTGCTGGCAATCCTCCATTTGTGACAAACAGATGGTTTTTGCAATATTTGGTAAAGGCATAGATTCTAATTAAAATTCTTTCCATTCCCGGGGGATAATAAAAAAGGCTGTTATTAAGGTTAAAGCGAGTCTAGATTGTATTGCTTGTGCATAACTATTTAACTCTTGTCCCTGACAGTGAACCTGGAGAGCAAATGGGTTAGTTTTACAGAAGAGATTAAAAAACGAGTGAAGTAGAAACAAAAAATATGGAGCAGCGGCAGTTCTACACAGGGGCCAACAGGGTCCACTGCCCCTGTGAAGAAGCCCTTGGCCCCTGCTGTGGCCCCTGTGTCAAATTAATAATAAAATGATCAATTTATAACAATGAACAACGGAGCAACTCTTACCTATTATTTTGTTCAAACAATATCTCATTGTACACAAAAGGAACCCAGAATGTGTACATTGTGTAACAGTTTAATTGTGCAATAAAAGCTTGTGTGTGTGTGTGTGTGTGTGTATGTATATATATAGGACCATTCTCACTGTACTGCACTTACAAAAAAAAGTAATTGTGTACAAAAATGAGAAATCTCATTGTTGTACAAAAATAATTGTTATTGATGGCAAGTCTCATTGTTTAAATCAAAGTATTTGTATCTTCCAAATATACTTAAGACAGATTTTTAAATAAGCTAAAATAAAGGTTTTGAATGCTTAAATATCATCTTTGACGTTTTTTAATGTGCCCCTCTGATTAAACACTGGCCCCTCCTTGGCTCCCACAGTAAAATTGGTCTAGAGCCACCACTGGTGTTGAGAAGGATCCATATTGAAGCACAGATGATAACATTTCCTTTTTGATTTGCGTTTCTCTCTTCACAGTCCCTCTGATCATAGCATTCTGCGTGTCCATAGCGGTGGGCCTGGTTTTGGGGGCCTTAGTTTACGTTATTTTGACCTGGATGTCCCGTCGCAGAGCAGGCTCTGCCAGGATCACCCGCCGCCCTCCTCGACAATCACGTGCATCTGCCCGCAACCGCCCAGGCTTTAACCGCAACAGCAGCTACGACCGGCGCAGCAACAACAGTTTGGTCAGTGCAGCTTTCAGCTTCCACCGCCAGACTTCCTCCCCAGATCAACTCGACCCGCTGGGGCACAAATCCAGCTTCAGGGCCTCAACCTTCCACCCTCTCCTCCAGTGCAGCCAGATCGCGAGGGAGGCTGAGGAGGGGAGCCAGACCACGCTGCCTCGCACACCAACTCTGACCACGTCAACTGGATCAGCTCAAACAGTAGTTCAGCCAGCGGCCACCCCACCCAGACCTGCGTCATTTTGGGGGAACAATGGCCTGAGGGGTTTCCAAGCCACACAGACCCCACCTCCAGCCTACGAGAGCGTTATTAGAGCCTATCAGGAAACATGCACCTGAGAGGAGTCAGAGCTCCAGGCTGACTGTAACTAAATGAGCCCAGAGTTGTAAATGGATTTACAAATGATATTGGACTAAATCTGTATTGATTTTATGAGCAGGCGGAGCAGAATGGAGCCAACAAGGACGTCAAAGGCAATTGTTTGTACTGCTCTACACTTTGAAACAACAGTTTTGTTTGTCTTTTGGTTTGTTAATATATATCTGGCGTTGACATGAGCATACTTGCCTTCATCATTCAATACTGATGTAAAATATTTTGTAAAAAGCCAGTTTACACTCTTAGAAAAGAGGAATAATGGCTGCTTATGAACAGAAATTATTCCTCTTAATAATTAGCAGTCTGTATTAAATGATGATTGACATTGTATGTTTGCACAGAATCTTTGTTTACTCTAGACAAAGCTACAAATCATACTCTAGACTGGGCATTCATGTGTTCTTTGTCCCTGCTGATCATAATAACTATGCAAAAGAGAGAATGATTGTGTATGTGTACACCAAAGAAAGGAGAATGTTTATGTTTTAAGTTGTATTTAATAAATTCTGTCATCCATGTTTCTATGCAAAGCCTGGTGGAGACCACTTTAAACTCATTTGATGTTTTAATTGCTGTCTCACATATGTTTTTTCGAGACTGTGGTATGTGGTGGTGTGTGGCATTCAAAGACATTTAGTGTGCCTGTGTTTACAAGTACAGTAAGTGTGAGCTTGAGAGGGAGATTCACAGAAAGTTGGGTAATAGCTGTCAGATGTCTTTCTAATTTATATTTGAGTGTAATTTACTGAAATTCCAGTAGTTTTCCATACAAAACCTCTATAGGGAGTTTGCTAGCCTTTATCTTGCAGATAAGGCAACAGATATGGACATAATACGATATAAATCATTAACATCTGTTGAATATTGCAATAGTGCAGTAGTCCTAAAAAATATACTACCTATACTATATTAAAAAGAATATAATGCAATCGAATACAACACCACTACAAATGACGGCCTTGTGTCAATCAGTCAGTACTGTACCACTGGCCCAACATGTGTTTCTCTGGACATTATTCAAGTAAAGTCCAAGTTTTTGTAAAAAATGTAGTTAACTCTGAGTCAATGATAGGCTACAACTAAATGTATTTCACGAGAGACAGGTCAGCTTAGCAGTAAAAACACTAGTCACAATAAGAGCACTAGTCATATAAAAGATGAAAATAAAATAATGCAATGTAATAAGATAATGTCACAACAATATGATGAAAATACAACATAGGAAAAAATGGGATGACATAAATGAAATAAAGCACAATATACATAGAAAAATTAGGATGTTGTGTAGACGTGACAAGTTTATCCAACATTATTGCATAAATGTAACAAGCAAAAGGAGGGAGATATGGCATAGGAGAGAATGGAGTGAGATAAACAGAACTACATCACTATGTACTTACAAGGATTTGTGTGAGCCTCAATAGCAGCATTCAGGTCATGTGGATTTTGATTGTTGTATTGGGTCAAAGCTGTTTTTGTAATTTATTAATTTGTCCACCCCCTTAGAGTGAAGACGTCCAATCTGACTGCTGTTCTGGCTATAAAGTTGGGTACAAGACAGCACAAACATATAATCACAAGCAGTTGTTTATACCTTTTTTAACGTTAGTTGCGGTACATGCCGTATTATTTGTGAGACAAGTTTTAGTCGTGTTTATGACGTATTATTTATGAGACAAGTTGTAGTTTTTGAACACCGGGTGTTGCAGTCGTGGAGAACATCACGGCAGTCCTTTTTAAAGGTTGTCAGTCGATAAAATAAGGTAATGTCACTTTTCAACAATTAAAATAAACCCGAACAAAAGCCTTAACCTAATCAGTGAGCTATGGAGACAACAGTTTGTAAGCTAGCGGGAAGCTGAAAGTGAAACACTAGCCAGAAGCTAAATCTTGAGTAAGTTTGTGCTAGCTAACGGTTAATTTATCTTGACCGGTCGTTACAGTTGAGAGATTATTTTAATGTTAGCGCTTTAGTTGTCAGTGTTACATAAATCTGAACAAGCGACAGTGGAGGTGGCATTAGCAACTGGCTTAACGCTAGTTAGTCCTAGTTAAGTGCCGCTATGTAAGCTAACGTTAGCATGTGAATCATTTAATGACAGTTAACCTTAAACGTTAATATTGTCGCTCGGTTGGTCATTAAAGCCTTGCAGCTGGATTGCTAACATACCAGGGTTGTTTTGCTTAAGACCGTCAATTATCAGAGGTGGGGGAAGTACTTATACCACACAAATACTCTCTTACATGCCGTCACACTGTTAAGATAATCGCCTAACTCATTTTTTCAAGTTTTTCAGGAAACACAAAAAACTTCACCAAAAGTGTAACATATGACATTTATTGATCATTTCACTCAAAAAGGATGTAACAAAGGATGGCTATTGGCATAGTATTAACACTGTGTGTAAATTATGTAACTTAAGAGAAATAAATGACTTAGGCAATTTTTGAACATGCCTTTGTGGCTTAAGCAAGATATGGTAACACTTTATTTTAAAGGTGTCTACATAAGAGTCACACAAGCCTGTCAGAAACATGACATGACAAGTATCATGAGCATTAATGTTACTTAATGTGTCAATAATGTTCATGACACATCCCATGTCATGTTTATGACACACTCATGTCACTCTTATGTAGACACCTTAGAGTAAAGTGTTACCAATATTAGTGTCAACAATAAAACACTGATCAAGTAAACTGATAACTAAACAATCTCCCTCTAGCTCTTCTTTGCTGGGTTCTTATCTGATGCCTATGAATGTGGCAAATTGTCAAAGAATTAATTACCTTAAAGGGGAAAATCACATGATCTGATCAACTGAGGATGTAGGCGATTTTACAATAGGTGGTTGGCATCATGAGGAGATGATTTAGGCAAAAAAAAACAATTTTGACAAAAAATGACGATTATTTTAACAGTGTGACGATAAAAGGGATGAAAGCCCTGCAAGAACATGTCTCTTCAGTAAACGTATGTAAATATAATCAGGAAAATGTATTTAAAATTAAAAAGACTTTTACTCCATTATGCATTATAACATTAGTTTGATATTACTTATACATTATTTTAAAAGCAGGATTTTACTGCTGCAGTTAGTTGAGGAAGTGGTGAAGCTCATATTTTCATTATGGGTAAATCTAATTAATATTATCATTATTAAATAATCAAATTATTTTATCCAGTAATTGAGTGATATCTTATCTGATATCTTAAGATTATCTTATGAAAATTCTAAGAAATAGTGAGAAATGCCAACACAATTACCCAGAGCCCAGAAGTTTTGCCCAGCCAACAATCCAAACCTCAAAGTTATTGAAAAATATATTAAAATAATTAAAAGTAAGGGCAGTAAATGATGAAGCTACAACCATGACTTGACTAATCTTTTCAGCTGTGCTTATATAATCTGTTGTTAAGTTTAACATATAAAACATATCTTATAAACTAAGTATGTTTTATGTATAAATATATAAATGTGTAAAGTATCTAGTAAGCTTTCAGTTAACTGTAATAAAGCAAAAAGTACACTCTTTCCCTCAAGTAAAGTATTTCAAATTTGCTTTTAAGTACAATATTTAAATAAATGTATTTAGTTACATTCTAAGACTGCTAATAATATGTGCTTTTCATTTAATTAGCTTTAGAAAAAGTGTCATTGGCCTCATGTCTGACTCAGATAATTCTAGTGGTCTGATTGACGTATCCCCAATATACTGGTTGACGTACAGGCGCAGAATGTCTGGTGCGGCTTTACGTTTGATCCGCTGTCGAAGACTGAGCACAGCTGGGCCGCCTGGAGTGAGGAAAGTGCTTCAGTGGAAAAATATAAGTAAGTTATTAGACATAACTGGCCTATGTGTACACTGCTTACTGCCAGCAATCAGATCTAAGGATTCTAAATACATGCATTCAACCTTTATGCTTCTGTGAGGATTCAGCTTCCAACACCTATCTAATATAGATTCCCTTTCTGCTGACTTATAGAGAAGGTTGCGAAAGTAACTGGTGCCATTGTGTCGGGGTAAGTTACAGTATTTACGTACAAACTTTGATCCCTGACTTGTGTGAAAAGATCTGTCACTGTGTTAAAGCTTATCCATTACCCTTCTACAGGGGCTGTCTTTTTATCACTTATGAAGTGGCGGCCTTGGACAAGGCTGTGACCATTGACACTAGTGCAATTCTTCAGGAGAAGTACAAGTCTTACATCTATCTGAGAGCCACTCCTTCAGATGAAAAGGACAATCTTACTGCAGGTACTGAACGTCATCCTCTAAGTCTTTATGTCTAAAGTTGTAAATTACTGTGTGCTATTTTAAATCCTTTCCAAAATTGAAAAGTTTAAGAGCATTTTGAGATTCCATTTTAGTTTAGAGGTGTTGTTTTTAGACTTCCCAAACCAGCTGGATAACATCTGGAATATGATGAGTGGCTTTTTCCCCCTTGTATGAGCGCATATCATACTGAGTTTGCCAGGTTTTCCAGGTGCCCAGTGATGTCTGTTATCATTACTTCCTGTCTATCGTTCCTTCCCCTCTCTACTATATTTCCTGCCTGAATATTTGGGTCAATCTGTTGACTGATCTCACTTCCACTGGTCAAGGTTCTCTTATTTAATGGAAACGTTCACCTAACAACCTATACTGGGATACCAACTGGGAAACTTAAATAGTGTTTTTATAGAAATGAAATTATGTTGTTTTTTTTTAGGTCACTGCAGTTATTTATTTTACACTGTGTCTAGGGCTCACACACAAAGCAAGAAGGGAACTTCATAAAGCAGCAAGGCGGTTTCTGGAAATGTCATCACGGGTTTTGCTGCAATCACTAGACGGTAAGAAAACAAGAGCTTCAACTAAAATCATTTTATAGCAAAATGTTGTACTGCTGCATGTTTCTAAGATTGGAAAGCAGAAGTCGCTGCCTCAAAAAGCACAAACCAGAAAACTACAGTTGTCCACTAATTTTTATGTGGGGTGGGCACATTAAGACCAAAGGAAGCACCTGCCTTGTACATCCACATCCTGTTTTCAATGTCTTCTCGCTGGTGCATTAATGTCAGTGTGCATTTTTTGACATTGGCTGTAATATACAGTATATAAATTATTGTTTTTTTTCACCTTATTAGCTCTGTATTTAACAATTTATCACTTTTTTGTGTAATTGCACAGATTTCTTCCCAAATTATAGAAATATGACATGTTTTTATGACATCATATTCCATCTAATTCATTACATTTTGGCTTTTTGAAAATGAATAGCTGCCAAGTTGATGACAAAAGGTTTGAAACCACAAGGTTTGTAACTTCCTAG
This sequence comes from Centropristis striata, assembly GCF_030273125.1. Lineage (NCBI taxonomy): Eukaryota > Metazoa > Chordata > Actinopteri > Perciformes > Serranidae > Centropristis > Centropristis striata. The sequence continues at coordinate 21,457,898 of NC_081534.1, read as the reverse complement.
CTGTAGTAGAAATCTGAAAGTGGTACTGTAGATGCTGGTTGTTAGTCACAGTAGATACAGTTGGAACACAATTGGGTGTCTTTGGGAATATTTGTAGTGCTCTTTGTTCTGAAAATGTTCAGCTAGTGAGTGTGCTCTCTACTTATGTGTCTTAGAGCACTTCAGCCATGTAGATGCAGACCCACATGAGGTGGCGTTATGGGTCCTACTGAAGAGGACACAGTCACCCAATAAAGCCATCAGACTACAGGCTGTTCAGGAGCTTGCAGAAAATCACCACTGGCACGGTAAAATAAACAAGTTGTTGCATATCACTTAAGGTTAACAGTATATACAACAAGTAAAGTGGTATTAGTTCACTCCTGTTGTCAATAATGCAGACTACCAGTACCAGACAGCAGCCCAGGTGATAAACCAGCAAACAGCAGTGGGCCTGGCCCGAACTCCTCAGGTAGACCTTCGATTCTTCCTGCGCTCACCTGCACTTCCTGACCTGCAGGATGTAAGTATCTCCATAGATCTGCCTATTATATAGAGCAGGAGTAGGCAACGTGAGGCTCCGGAGCCACATCTGGCTCTTCAGGCCATCCGCATTGGCTCTCTTTGGCTGTGAGAAAAAAAATATACGAAATAAAATGGTTATTTCTTTGGATTAATTTTTTTAATGATATAATTATTGGTGTAGACCCACAGCTATTTTTATTATTCAGTTGTAAAAAGGCATAGCTTAAATATAGCATTAAAAAAATGTTTTCACATTTTAGTCAACTTAAATGTGCATCATAGCTTATGAAAGTCTACACCCCGGCGCCTTAAGCTCTAAATTTTGTCAACTTCGAAGCTGGTTTTGAGTTTTCCATAACCAGGCTAGCTTTCAATTCCAAATTTGCACTTGGGTTCTTGCTACATTCTGACAATCATATTTATAAACGTTCATCATGACCTATTGGTCATGCTGGTAGGCTAATTAAGACTTAGTAGGCTGTTTTATCTCCATTGTAGGGCTCCAAATAAGGTTTGCAACTCAATTCCAACATTTATTGTCTCTTTTTGGCCAACAATAGCTCTTTTGTTAGTAAATGTTGCTGATTCCTGATGTAGAATATCTCAATATCATTATTACTTCCTCAGAGTTAGTGACTCAGATTTTTCTTTTAATAGCTTTCTTTCTTTCTTTTTTTTGCAAAGATATTGTGTGGAACATAGAGAGATAGGTAAGATATGGAATATAGTTCTGTTAACTAAGACGTGTTGACTTCTTCCCAGGGTTTGTCTGCAGAGGATGGACTGAGGCAGCTGCTGGCGTCTCTGCCTCAGTCTGAGGTGGACAAATGCGTTCAGTACTTCACCTCACTGGCCCTCAGAGAGAGCACCCAGTCATTGGCAGCACAACGGGTAATTGAGATGGAATGTCTGTGTGAACTTCTGCATACAGTCTTTTGCTTAAAGAAGTTGAACATTCAAATCTTTCAAGCCACTTACACATATACTCTCCTGTGTTGCAGGGTGGTCTGTGGTGTTTTGGAGGTAATGGGCTGCCTTATGCCCAGAGCCTTACCTCTGTTCCCTCTGAGAAGGTGGAATCCTTCTGCCTACAGGCACTGGTACAACACTCAAAGGTAACGATGGCCATTATGCATCTGAAAATAATCTAGTCTTGGAAGAAGTTGTAAAAAATGAGATTTAAAAAAAAAAAATTATAAAGCAGGTATAGGTGCTTTCTAAATTCTGGTAAAGTATCCAAACTAGCGGTGCACCGATCGATCGGCCGGCCAAACTATTGGCACTGATTTCCTTAATTCTGCGGGATCTGCGATTGGCCGATTCTTTTATGTCAAACCGATCTTATCTAGTGATCTGATCTACCTTGATAATAACCCCCCACCCGCGAAGCAGTGCTCCCAACTTTGTTGCCCCCTTAGCAACTATTTTTCAAGAAAGTGACTGGAGACAAACAATTCAACGACTCCTTCTTACTCTTCTTAAGAAGAGCTGCCGTTAGCGGCAGTTAGCTACAGTTAGCTCTGTAGCAGTACAGTGTGTATGTGCTGCTGCTGCAGGAGGTGTTCACTAAGCCATCTCTGTTTGTTTACAACAAGCACCGGACACTCTGTGCACAGTTAGCAATGCCGTTAATTCACAATCACTATGTTTATGATCAGTGGAGACTCTGTGCATAATTTGGCATGCTGCTTTCAGCTGCTGACATTGTGCACAGTTAACGACGGTGAAAACCACACGTCACCTCCGAAGTCTCTAAATCCCTCTGGGGGCTAACTTGTCCCGCCGTGGAAAACCCTCTCCCCTGTTTGTTTCTTCTTCTACAGCTTGGCATCTAGCCCGCCACACTGTATCATCAAATGCTACGCTGCCCCTGTGTGGAAGGCACCATAATACAACTTTTTTTTCCTTCCAGATATGATGAACTATTCGATTTTTTATGATTTAATGACTATATGAATATTTGAAAATCGATGCCCAGAAATGGTTCCTTTAATGCGCCGTCAGGACTGGCGTAAGGTTTTGTTGTCAAGGGATGGATGCATTTCCAACAGAGGGGAAATATACAGCTTTGTTCAGAAGGACAGTATGAGAAAAACAATTTGAATTTTGAACACCCAAGCATATAAGCATGTTCTTTCAGAAACCCAAAATACAAGTATGAACCTGAAATAATATGTCCCCTTTTGAACACAACACAGAAGTTCATCAGCAACAGCTCATCTTGTTAATGTTCCCTTAACATTTAAAAGTAAAAAGCTCATTCAAAATACAAAGCACCATTTGTTTTAGTTGGAGGCGGAGTACCCTTTTTCAGCATGCAAGTATTTATAGAACAATGCTTTATTTGTGTACACTGTGCACTTGAATTAAAACTTCTGAGCAGACTGTGTTTAATTTTGATTGCTAGGTGAGGTGAATAAATGTTCAGAACTTACTGAAACACATCCTGTCTGCAGGTCCAGAGCCACTGTGACCATATAGTTTCCAACGGGGGCCTGCAACTCCTCCAGAGAGTTTATCAGCTTCGTAGAGACTCCCTGAAGATACAGAGGAACATTGTTCGAATCATAGGAAATTTGGCACTCAATGAGAGCGTTCACCAGGCCATATCCCAGTCTGGTAAGTCTGCAACAGAGAGATCATGTGTAATCTTGACTGGGTGAAATGGGGATGATCTGTGGATAAAATGTGATTTACTCATCTACAGATGACTGGTAAACCCAGTTATGCTTCATATTCATTCACAATGTTTGTTTTTAGTTTTATTAACTGAAGACTAAACAGCACATTATAATTGTTCCTATCATTTTCTTTTATTTATTCCTTACCATATTCAGGCTGGGTATCCGTCCTGGCTGAGATGATGCAGTCTCCTCATGTCATGCAGGCGTCTCATGCAGCCCGCGCTCTGGCCAACCTGGATAGGGAGACAGTGAAAGAGAAATACCAAGATGGTGTCTATATCCTCCACCCACAAACACGTGGCAAGTAGGAAAACTATTAACTCTATTGTTATATCATTTTTTAAATAACGTACTAGCTTCATTTTATTGTATCTGAAAACAAATACTTATTTCTGATAATGTTTTGATTTTCAGCCAGCCAATAAAAGCAGACGTACTTTTCATCCATGGGATCCTCGGGGCAGCTTTTAAGACGTGGAGGCAGAAAGATCGCACCATTTCAGAGGAAGAGAAGGCAGAAAGCATGGATGACTACACAGAGTGCTGGCCAAAGGTGAAAAATCCACCAAATTGCTCTTATTATCGTGGAGTATTATGGATCTCTTTGAAGTATCTTACCATGTTTTTCCTCCTACAAGTAAATTCAATATTTGTGGCAACTATGGTTTGTCTATCTGGCTGTAGGAGTGTCTCATGTAGATTTTTTCTATTAATCTTAAAAATATTAGTCATCCCTCATTGCTGTTCTTCCATGTTCTTCTATCCTCTTTTATTGACAGTCGTGGTTGGCTGCTGACTGTCCAAATCTGAGGGTACTATCAGTGGAGTATGACAGTCACCTCAGTGACTGGGTGGCCAAGTGTCCCGTTGAGAACCAGAGGTAAGGAATCTGTCCACTGGTGTTTAAGTATAAAATATTATAGGGTTGTGCAAGTGACTAGGGTTACTTGGCAATAGTAATAACCCTACTATTTTTGCACAACTCATCTGAGATCATGATAATTTAAGGGTAATTCAACTAAAATTCTCCATGAAATTAAATGTTGCAGTAATAATAATAATAATAATAATACATTCAATTTCTATAACGCTTTTAAAAGGTACTCAAAGTTGCTTAACATATCAGAATTGAAGCACACACAAACACAAAATGCAGAAAAAACAAAAACCAAACGGATATGAGACATAATGAGTTCAGGTCTTGTAAGCTATTTTGAATAAGTGGGTTTTTAGTTGATTTTTGAAGGCGTGGGGTGAGTCTGAATTGCGAATGTGAGTAGAGAGGGAGTTCCAGAGGGTTGGGGCAGCAGTGGAGAAAGCTCTGTCGCCAACGGTGCGCTGCTTGGTCAGTATATATTATGTATATTATATATATCTTCCCCTCTATCACCCCCTTTCTATCTCTCACTATCAATAAAGCAACAAAATGCCAAAAAATAATCTTAAATAAGTGAACTGTTCATTCATTCTTTGTGTTGGTCAATTCAGGAAGTCTTTGGCCTACAGAAGTCGAGAGCTGCTAAACAAGTTAAAGCTGGCTGGAGTTGGAGAGAGGCCTGTGGTCTGGGTAGCCCACAGTATGGGAGGTATTCTGTCAAAACTTTCCTACCACAAGCATGTCAAATTTTTACTCTTATCCCTTGAATGCAACATTAAACATGAATGACTTCCACACCTCTATATGGGACTGTTTTTGTCTGTTTTAAAAATGGCACTCACTGTCTGATTGTATCCTCTTGTGTTTGATTTTTTTCATCAGGATTGCTTGTAAAGAAAATGCTACTGGATGCCTCAGAGGACCCAGACATGCAAGAACTGTTGAAGAACACGAAGGGCATCATGTTCTACAGTGTTCCTCACCATGGCACCTTTATGGCAGAGTACTCTGTTAACGTCAGATATCTCCTCTTTCCCTCTATTGAAGTCAGAGAACTGTGTAAAGGTAAGTAAATAAAATTAATTCTAAGGTCCAAGAGTGATTATGTTTCATAAAAACTGTCCAATTGGTATTGAGTCATTTTTTTGCACATTTTTAAGACTCACCGGCACTTCGCAACCTGAATGAGAACTTTCTGAACATGGCTAAAGAAAAAGAGTTCAAGGTGCTGAGCTTTGCAGAGACGCTGCCAACAACCATTGGTCCCATGATCAAGATACTGGTGGTGCCAGCACAGTCAGCAAGTATGTAACATGAATGCACATGGGAAGTGAGACGTGTGTTTATGTCTATATGTAATATTGTTGTTTTATCCCTTACCCTGTGCATGCTTTGGTTTGCTTTCAGATCTCGGCATCGGGGACCTCATTGAGGTGGATGTAGATCATCTGAACATTTGCAAACCGGAGAAGAAGGACTCATTTCTGTACAAGCGCAGCCTCCAATTCATTGTGGAAGCACTGCAGAGCTACATAAGCCACTGACTGAAATATAAAATACACTGATAAAAACCTCAGTTTTACTTGAAATAGGGGAGAGCACCGAAACTCACCCCTCCTCCCCTAAACCAAATGTAAACCTAACTGCCTCTCTTTGTTGCACATTTACATCAACAACCACTAATGTGATCGTAGTGTAATCAGGAAAATTAAATATGTTTTACACATTGACTTCTCTGGAGAGTTGTCAGTTGTAATAAAAAAAAACTTGGATGCTATTTTGTTCTCCTCGTCATCCACCTAGATTGGTCTCTCTCACTAGTGAGTCAGAATTTTAAAGACCATTGATTTTTTTAAAGAACATAACTTTGTTCAGATCATGATAATGTAGATTTTATTTTTTGGACAGTTTGTTCCATTTTGTCTTTGACTTACCATGTTGTACATTTAACATAATATGGTACATCATTAACATTTGCTTAAATATGCACTGATGCACTCATGCTCTTGAGTATTTTTGACCAGAGTGGGTTAAAATTTTACTTTTTTAATTTATTTTTATTCCTACTACAGTATGAAAGTCTTGTTGTTTGCCAAACATATTCCTTCCTGAACCTAACCGAAAAATGATCCTCTATTAACATTAGTTCAGGTTGCTTTGTTTGTATAAGACTAATCAAGAATTTTGTTTTAAATCTTGATCTTGTCTTTGTAGTCCAAACTGCCACAAACAATGCTGATAGTGAATAAATGTAAGAAGTTTGGTGTACTTGTCTGTGCTCTCTATCATTGTCATTCGAAAGCCATTTTGCAAACCATATCTTTTTTTCCCCCAGCAAAACAATATACACTTAAGAAATGTACATTTTTTCTCTTTGACCTCTTAGACTATTGTGCATGACTTCTTTATGGTTATACTAATTTTTTTATATATAATTTTTGCATCAATATGTTGATGCACCTTTATTTGTCATAAATTAATTTCACAGTTAGTTATTTTATATGTAACAGCCTCAAAATAGATGATCGAGGAACGTCCCTTATGTTTTACAAACAATTGATTGTATACATTTCACCTACCATATTAGCTGTTACATCATTGATAAAATACAATGCTACTACTATTTTTATGAATGGTACCAATATGCACTAAAAACAAGTATGCAGCGTTCTCCAGGTCATTATGGGAAATGACATATGATTTTTATTATACTGTAGTTATATCATATGCGCATTTTTTGGATCGCAGAAGTTTGTCCCTCGGCACAGACCGTACGTCATCACGTCAATTCCACAATGCTGTGAAACATCAGAGGAAACAACAACAGCAGCTAGCAGGTTAGCTGAAAGTCTGTCTCCTGTCGTTTTTAGCTCCTTCGCTTGAATAAAGCTGGGGATCCAAATCTTTATTTGTAGCGTGTTCGGTTCAATATATAAAAGTCGCTGTGTTTAGAAGAACAATCCCGGGATTATGGACTTTTTAAACTGACATTAGCGCTAACAAGCTAGCAGCTGTGTTATCTAAACTCTAACTTTACTTAACTGTTTTTGTTTTTGACTGGGGTAACTTTAACTTAAATAGATTAATGTCAGAGACAATATAGACCGAGACACAAATATGTTACCTTTATAATATATGTTTCTTTACTGGAATTTACTTCCCTTTTACTCCGTTAGCTTATCATGTTCAGGAAAGTAACACATTTGTTTATTTTGTTGCAGGTTTACACTTTTTTCTCTTTAGAATCGTCTACTGATTTCTCTTCACCTTTAAGATGGTTAACGTTCACAAAGGTGTCCTCGTTGAATGGTGAGACAATTGTAAATCTGCCTAGAAGTGTGTGCATCTAGATCAAGTAATTCTGATAATAATGATCCATTTCTGATGCTGTTACACACACACACACACACACGTACTTCTATCTTTGTGAGGGCCCTCATTGGAAGTTAGTTTCAGTTAGTTTTTAAGAGTGAGTTTGCTAGTTTTAGTTTAGGTTTTTTGTTATGCTTAGTTTTAGTTTAATTTTTTTTTTTTTAATGGGGCATTTGTTGGGTGTTAGATTACAAGAGGTCATAATAATTTTGCCTTTGTTTCCTTTTTTTATCCATCTTCATTATGTATGAAAAAAGTTGACAAAGACGAAAATGGACATTTTCACTAACATTTTAGTTAGTTTTGTAACCACAAAATATCGTTTTTTTAAAAAAAACTCGTTTTTATTTTTATTTCAGATAAGGAAAATGTTTTTTCAATTCTAGTTTCCGTTATTTCGTTAGTTTTCGTTAACTATAATAACCTTGTTCCCGAGCCCCTTACTCTAAGGTAACCATGGTTACCCTAACATAAACCCGATTGTAACCTGAACCGTAAAACAAAGTCTGAAATCCCAATAAAGCCTTTAAAGAAGTAAGGACCAGTCGAAATGTCCTCACTTCACTAAAATGTCCTCACTCCGTTGGTTAAAAACGTGGCCCGCTTCTCACTATGTAGGAAGTACAAGAACACACACACACACACAAATGTACTACCTAAGGACGTTTTTCTTCACACTTGTGCACGTTATTTCCCCACATGCCACCCTCTGCTCGCTGGTCCAGCGACCCTGCCATGAAGCAGTTCCTCCTCTACCTGGATGAAAAAATGGCCCTGGGAAAGAAGTTCATCCTCAAGGACCTTGACGACACACACCTCTTCATACTGGCAGAGGTGGTTCAGACCCTCCAGGAGAGGGTTGGCGAGTTAATGGACCAGAATTCATTCCCCGTCACACAGAAATAACACTCAACTTTCTCGAAGAAGTTTTGCCTCTTGGACTTTAAGGATCATGGTGTGCACTGTTTTAGCTGCTGACTAAAAAGGAGTAATTGCTCATTTTTTGTTACAATGTGGGAATATATAAGTAAAAAGTGCTTTTACTTTGTTTGCTTAATTTGTGCTGTCTTATTATGTCCACTATGAAATTAGATGAATACGTTTGCAGAACTTTGTTTAAAGTCAATTTTTTTGATTTGGTATTTTTACATCTGCCTCAGTTGTTTAGTTTAGTTTTTTAAAATAAGAGGTTGATTAAATCAGTGGACCAAAATAAAATGCTATATTGACACAAACATGCATAGGACTGCGGTTATCTTTTAGTATATGTGGCACTTTTAGGGACCTTTTTGCATTTAAAAGGTCATTTTGTTTAGTATGTAATCCCAAAACATCACTAAATGCTTGTTTTACCATAGGAACTGTCATTCTCATGTTTGAGAAAAAGACTGACGGATATAAGCAGAACAAAGACATTTGTTAACCTTAACATGTCGGTGGTCCAGCTAATATTGGGCATATTGGATATCCGCAAAAACAAATTCAATATCGCGCATCCCTAATTCATGTGAGTGATTGTGCGGATGAAACACAGATTATGTTCAAAGTCATTTTTTCAAGGAGTATATTCAAATTCAAGCATAATCATTATCTTGAATAACTGTTAAACAATTCCTAAACATTCAAGACATGGTATGAACCACGTTTTAAGAAACGAGGGATTCATAATTTATCACGCGTGAGTTGTTCGTTCTGATCCAGTGACAATATAAATTATTAGAAATAATTTGCAGTTACACACGATCATGCAGCATAAAAAAACATACAAACCTACTAAAAAAAGCTCTGGTGGTCTCTAGTGGAGAGCAAAGCTTACTGCAGGTTTCAACTTTCTACTGAAAATTTGAGCCAGTATGGAGTCTCCTAATATAATTTCACTATATACACTGCTCAAAAAAATAAAGGGACCACTTAAACAACACAATGTCACTCCAAGTCAATCACACCTCTGTGCAATCAAACTGTCCACTTAAGAAGCAACACTGATTGACAATTAGCAAGACACCCCCAATAAAGGAGTGGTTCTGCAGGTGGTGACCACAGACCACTTCTCAGTTCCTATGAGAGCTTTCTGGCTGATGTTTTGGTCACTTTTGAATGCTGGCGGTGCTTTCACTCTAGTGGTAGCATGAGACGGAGTCTACAACCCACTTACTTGATTCCTATGGTCTATGTCTAGTACCATCAGGTTGAATGCACTTATTGTAAGTCGCTTTGGACAAAAGCGTCTGCCAAATGACATGTAATGTAATGTAAAAATGTAAAAAGTGGCTCAGGTGGTGCAGCTCATCCAGGATGGCACATCAATGCAAGCTGTGGCAAGAAGGTTTGCTGTGTCTGTCAGTGTAGTGTCCAGAGTATGGAGGCGCTACCAGGAGACAGGCCAGTACATCAGGAGAGGTGGAGGAGGCCGTAGGAGGGCAACAACCCAGCAGCAGGACCGCTACCTCCGCCTTTGTGCAAGGAGGAACAGGAGGAGCACTACCAGTGCCCAGCAAAATGACCTCCAGCAGGCCACAAATGTGCATTTGTCTGCTCAAATTCAGAAACAGACTCCATGAGGGTGGTATGAGGGCCCGACATCCACAGGTGGGGGTTGTGCTTACAGCCCAACACCGTGCAGGACGTTTGGATTTTGCCAGAAAACACCAAGATTGGCAAATTCGCCACTGGTGCCCTGTGCTCTTCACAGATGAAAGCAAGTTCCGTTGAGCACATGTGACAGACATGACAGAGTCTGGAGTAATTTTGAGTGTGACTGCAAATCCAGACCTCCATGGGTTATTAAATTTGATTTCCATTGATTATTTTGTGTGATTTTGTTGTCAGCACATTCAACTATGTAAAGAACAAAGTATTCAATATGAATATTTAATTCATTCAGATCTAGGATGTGTTATTTTTCCCTTTATTTTTTTTTGAGCAGTGTATATATTTATTTTTTTTACCGGGGATTTTTAAAAGATAGAATATTTCATCAGAACAAATATCTGCAAATCAACCCAAATCTTATTAATCTGATTCATTTGCAACAAAAAGGAAGAGATGTTTCTTCATCAGCTCCAGATGCAACACTAAGTACAGTTCAGTGTCGGGTTAGTTCCACCGGTACGTGATGACATCCTGACGTGCGTCTTCAATAGTTCCATTATCTCCATGGTGCCCAACAAATGCATATTTCTGTTATTATTTAAAAAATTGACCGGTCGCCATTTTGTTTGAGTAATTTCAACATCAAATTTGGAGGTTTTGATGCCCCCAAGCCAAAATAACAATGTTTTCAAACCAATACACTACTTATTCACACATTCCACACCCGCCCGGGAAATTAATAATCCCCCTCCCCAAGAAATAATCATTTTATACGGAGAAATCGTCGAGTGAAAGTTTTACCCCACATTTGTGCTTTTCCAACAGGGTAAATGACCTCGATAGCTTTAATTTCACAAATTTACACTTTTACTTTTTATTTATTTTTATTTTTTTTTTTAGATTAAAGGGCTTTGAAGTTAAAGTAATCGCTAATTTTATCGTAACTAAAACAATGGAAAAAATTTAAAACGAAACTGAATTAATTTTTTATATTAAAAATTGTCTTACCTGCAGGGTTAGCGTCCACCTGGGTTGCAGGTCCTACCAGCAGGTGGTCCTCAGCGACCGGTAGTCCACTGAAGACTATTCAGACTCTTCGGGTTTTACACAAAAGTTGCATGAAGCAGTATTTTTTTTTTTAAACAAGATCCGTTTTTTAGAAGTTTGCAAAAGTTTGCTTTCCTCAGTTTGGTCAAGGTGCAAAAGGTCATTTCTTCGTCCAGGTGCAAAATGAGAAGCGACAGGTCTGTTGGCCTTTATATAGGCCTACATGACGTAACGATCATTCTGTTTCCATGACATTTACTGACGCACGTGCGTCGTTTGAAACGCAGAAAGATCTCACAATATCTCATATATAACGTTCCCAAACTGTGGAACAGGCTATCCAAAGATATTAGAGGCACGACGCAGAGTCTGTTGAATTTTTCAGAACTAAAAACACATGTCTTTAACTTACCCTTTTTATATATACGATATATAATTGAGTAATACTAATCTTTATATTCAGTGCATTCTAAATCATTTAATAAACACTTAATAAAAATAAAATGTAAAAATAATTTCTTTGGAATTACATTTATGTTAGTGTTATGACCTACATTTTACTTTAAGATGAATTGGTCGACCAGAAAATACAGAATAAGTATAACCTACGTAACATACAATGACATTTAATGATTCACAAAAGTAACATTTTTAAGCAAACTTTATTAAAAAGGTACACAATTCAATTTCAGTTCAAACAGATCAATTTTGATCTTAAAGAACCGGAGTGCAATGGTTAAGCCTCGCCCTGGGTGAAAAAATAGTAATAGGTCAAAATAGTTAGACATGCATAAATCTCACAATGAAATATCCTGTCACCAACACATCTTCTTATCACCAATTAACAATGATATTCCATCCAAGACGCATTTCATTGAAAAGATATTACACCAAAAGGACATTCCTTTCAGAAAAGGTCCCGTTTTGTGTCCCCGTTATTATCCCTTTAGGCACTTTCATTAAACAATTTATCAGGGGAGAGCGCGAACGCAGTCCCCCACTACCAGAAATTATGCAGTCGAGATTCCCACATTTGCAAAAGTCTACGTTGAACGTAGACAGTTACGGCCCGTCATTGGCCCAGAGTCTACGTTGAACGTAGACTCTGGGCCAATCAGAGAGCCAAACTGTCTACGTTCAGCCGGCCAACGTAGACTACCAATCAGTACCAATCACTACCAATCAGTGCAAAAGTCTACGTTGAACGTAGACAGTTACGGCCCGTCATTGGACCAGAGTCTACGTTGAACGTAGACTCTGGTCCAATCAGAGAGCCAAACTGTCTACGTTCAGCCGGCCAACGTAGACCGGTAGTCCACTGAAGACTATTCAGACTCTTCGGGTTTTACACAAAAGTTGCATGAAGCAGTATATTTTTTTTTTTAAACAAGATCCGTTTTTTAGAAGTTTGCAAAAGTTTGCTTTCCTCAGTTTGGTCAAGGTGCAAAAGGTCATTTCTTCGTCCAGGTGCAAAATGAGAAACGACAGGTCTGTTGGCCTTTATATAGGCCTACATGACGTAACAATCATTCTGTTTCCATGACATTTACTGACGCACGTGCGTCGTTTGAAACGCAGAAAGATCTCACAATATCTCATATATAATGTTCCCAAACTGTGGAACAGGCTATCCAAAGATATTAGAGGCACGACGCAGAGTCTGTTGAATTTTTCAGAACTAAAAACAAATGTCTTTAACTTACCCTTTTTATATATATGATATATAATTGAGTAATACTAATCTTTATATTCAGTGCATTCTAAATCATTTAATAAACACTTAATAAAAATAAAATGTAAAAATAATGTCTTTGGAATTACATTTATGTTAGTGTTATGACCTACATTTTACTTTAAGATGAATTGGTCGACCAGAAAATACAGAATAAGTATAACCTACGTAACATACAATGACATTATGTCAATATTGTCAATATCCTGTCACCAACACATCTTCTTATCACCAATTAACAATGATATTCCATCCAAGACGCATTTCATTGAAAAGATATTACACCAAAAGGACATTCCTTACAGAAAAGGTCCCGTTTTGTGTCCCCGTTATTATCCCTTTAGGCACTTTCATTAAACAATTTATCAGGGGAGAGCGCGAACGCAGTCCCCCACTACCAGAAATTATGCAGTCGAGATTCCCACATTTGCAAAAGTCTACGTTGAACGTAGACAGTTACGGCCCGTCATTGGCCCAGAGTCTACGTTCAACGTAGACTCTGGGCCAATCAGAGAGCCAAACTGTCTACGTTCAACCGGCCGACGTAGACTACCAATCAAATGTATGGTATGCAAATGAGCAATCAACGCCCTCAGACAGGTTTTGACAGCCGGCGTCAAAAGAAATACATCGCGAAAAATCCGATACATTTTCTGCCCTGTCTGATTTTTGCCCCAGGAATACGATACATTTTGACTTTTTAGCACTTTAGTTTTGTCTGGTTTTCCTTCGTTACGTCTTTTCATCACGATCGAGCATCATTTGGTACCTGATCGCCTACAGAGAAGGACGTATACCGATCGAGAGACCAAGCTAACTTTTTTTACAAGCTTTTGAGGTAAGCAAACTATATACTATTCAATTTAAACACTTATAGACACATAGAAAATGGCTTGTGTTGTGAATTCTGCGAATTCCCCAAATGTGGGAATCTCGACTGCATAATTTCTGGTAGTGGGGGACTGCGTTCGCGCTCTCCCCTGATAATATGTCAAAATAAATTCAAAGCTTATAAGAGGCTTGGTGTGTTGCTCACTGACTCTGTATTTCATGCATAGGCTGTATAAAATCTCATGTGATGTTATACAGTGAATATTAGTTAACCCTTTATCAGGCAAAGAACTATATTTGGTTACTTCAGGTGATATTTTGAGAAAAAAGTTGCGTATTTATTAGATTAGCGGCAAATCTACAAAAACAAAACAAAACGCAGATTTAAGAGATTTAAAGTGGCAAATCTGTGCAAAAAAAGTCTCAGATTTGTGGGGAAAAAAAGCTACTTTTTTCACCACTTTAAATCTCATAAATCTGCACATTTTTCTCTCGTAGATTTGCCACTTTAATCTCGTAAACTTTTTTCTCAAAATATTATTTTCATATGTTTTTTTTTTTTTACACTGATTATTTTGAGGAGGGATGAATGTGATTCAGCAGTGGTTCTCAAAATCAATCATGTGGGTTGTGAGATGAGTTACATCAGAGGAAAGCAAAAATATTGTCTGCAATACAAAATAATGTTCTGATCTTATCTTTCATCTGGTCAATGTCAATATTCCGAACAAATATTCTGGCTATTTTCTTTTTTTAAATACATTTGCTACTCGTATTAATTTCACAGTACCACAACTTGTACTTGTTCTTTTTATCACATGCCATTCCACTCTTTCACCACTTGGGGGAGACAGTAACTACACACTGTTTAGGCTCCTACAGTCGAGGTTCTGTCTGCCCAGTCACAAGGCTTTAACTTCATGCATTTTATAAATTCCACAGCAATCATTTTTGTCAGACAGAGTCCTCATGGAACTTTTTCTAACAATAGTGAGTGTTTCCACATATAAGTAATGTAGCTCAGATCTCTCTTTACGTGGGAACAATCTTACATAATCCTTTCCTTTCCTTGTAATAGACCCAACCCATCCCACCCAATGCCAGCACAGGACAAACACGACTACAGCTGAGTCTAAAAACTTTATTTATAAAAAGGAGATAACATAAGAAATGGCAACAACTCAACAGAAAACTACATAAGACAAATATGTTTTCATAACATAAATGTGATAGGGTACAATTATGTTTAGTGTCAATACAACCTTAGTGAGATGTGCTATTTTCAGTTTTACTATTTCTAGCGATTTATTCAGAAAAGTAAAGGTTGTATATAGGTCTTATTTGCTGCTTTATTCTTCATAATGACAACAACAATAATGCATCCAGTTAGCTTAGTTTATCCCCAGCAGCCAGACTTCGTAAGGATATTTTGACTGTTTTAATTAATGGCCAATTTGCATGCAGTTTAGAAGCAAAATTATACAAATCAATTTACTACAGCAAGAGAGACTGTTTCTTATCTCAATGATTAAATATACATCTGACCTGATGTACATATGATGTATCCTGTGTTTGTACTCACTTCTGTACTTGAAGGCACCATGTTGTAACTGGAAAGTTACTGGAAAGTGGAAAGTCACAGCATGGTCAAAATTACACTTACAATGTGTCTAGTGGAATAATACCAACAAACAAAATACCTTTAGTACACAATGCTCAATTTTTTTTTAACAGATTGTGACACAGCTGTGACATTAAGGCATGGGGTGTAAGTCATTAGTCAGTATTTACAACAATGTGACTTGTCTTACAGGATGTTCAGTCGGTTGTTACAGTAATTTCCGCTTACAACTTCCTCCCTTCTCTAGTATATACTTTGTGTTCATACATCCATCGTCTAAGTCATCCCATACAACCTCCCACCCTGTTCTCTTGTTCAGTTCCCTTCATATTCTTCATGATTTCTTTCAATGATTTGACAGAGACACCATTCAGTAATCAGCTGTCAAATGATTCTGCACGAATGCAGGATGGAAATGGCATCAGGGCCCTCTACTGCACTGTACTGAAATTTGCCATGTCGGTAAAAAAAAATATGAAATTGCATTCAGTTGGGACACTATTTAGGACACTAGTTTGGAGCTACCGATTATTTTTGTTTGAAAGAAAATCATATCTGTCCATACACCTAACAGGTAGAGTTAGCTGACGCTATCTATGGAACGCTGGCTCTCCTCTTAAAATCACCTCAGAATAGCCAAGGTGGACACTTTAAAAGATCAACTACAGCATTTATTTGATATAAAAAGGGTTTTGTTTGGTTGATGTGGGCATTCAGTCTTAACTAGATCTAGCTTGTAATGTTAGCCACCAAGTAGTGACGTAGGTAGCTTGCTTATCGCTAAAAAATGGAGATTATAAGTGAACTTGAGGCTACGATCGTACATTTTGGCCTGCATTTACCTACTACGATCATATTCTAGCGATATACCTCTCTAATTTATCAACAAGATCACCTGTTTATTTATAATACAAGGTTTTTAGCATAATGTTAAAGCTGGATGACCGTACGCTGTAAATATCTCCGCGTTGCACCATGGGTGTTTTGTTTAATCAACGCTATAAAGTTTATTTTTAGGAAAAAATTATACAGCATGGCTATATTTATATCGTTTTCCTGTCTACTTTGTGAATGTCACATCAACAGATAACAGATAACGTTTTTAGCGTTGTAACATGGAAGTCGAGTGACACCAGCGACAATGCACAAGCGCTCTTTCGAGCTGCGACTCGGTCAAGTGCGTCTGCGATTTGGCCCGGAGACATTATTTATGCAAAAAAAAAAAAAACTCTATCCACCTTGTTTGTATGAATTTTAATACCGGTTACATTTGCCAATTGTATATTTTCAATTCTGGTGGCAATGCTATTGCTTTTGCCTCCATTTGTGTAATAATAGTGACTATTGCAATGGTTATAATGATAATGATATTGCTAAAAGTCTATTGCCAATTTCAGGACATGGATACTCAACATCCACGACACCAGCCTGCCGGCAGAGAGGCAGCAGTGTGTTCTTGCGACCTCAAAGGCAGCCAAGGCCCAGCAGGGCAGGAGTCAGGTCTGTCCGAGGGACGACAGGATGAGGGACCCCAAGACTGCCTTCGACGAAGGTAAACATCTTGGCATTGCATTTATACTACAAGTAATGACAATGTGGTGCACTAGAGCTTTTGCTTGCCTGTTCACTAAGGTCATAAGATGTCTTGTCTTCAGCAAAGAGGCGCTGTGGCGTGCCGAGGCCTACTGAGGCCCAGTACCTGGGCCAGCTGGTACTGACCTTCGGCCGCTACACCGGCCGGACCTTAAAGTGGCTGGTCGAGAACGACGTGGGCTACGTCAAGTAGTAAGCATTTACAAGAACACCAAAGCAAACCATGAACAGTTTTCCCTTCACTGAAACTAACAGCAATGTGTGTGTGTGTGTGTGTATTTCAGTCTTGTCGACCGCCACGTAAAAGAGAACCAGCGGCCGGAGAAGCGTGGGATCAACGAGGAGTGGCTGAAAGACAGCCTCCTCAAGTATGTGGAGCTTTTTCCACCCATCTCCTGCCACCTTGAGAGGAACGTAGACAGGGCCATTTACGGCATGGGCCGTTTCCGGTCGTTTACGTTCCTCGAGATGTGGCAGTGGTACAAGCGCCACACAGCGGACCCCAAAGCCGGCAGCGAGCAGGAGCGGAGGATGGCGCAGGAGGCCCACACCTCAGTCAAGCAGCAGCTGCCACCTCCCACGCGCCGTGGTCCGACGACGCTCCGGACGACACTGCTCTGGTGGATGCCCTCGCCACCTTCGAGAGCCATGGAGAGCCCATCTCCACCAGCCAGCCTCCTGTGTCCGCCGGAGGCTGCCTCTGAGCAGCAGCCTCCTGAGCAGCAGACGCCCGTGCCGTCCACAGCGCCTGGTCAGGGGCCCCCTGACGCTCGTCCCGAGGAGCCGCCATCGACCTCACAACCGCCGTCGACCTCACAGCCGCCGTCTGCCACCACCTTGTCACAGAGTGACTCTCCTGTAAGTGTAAAATCACAAAAAACACAAGCAATGTTAATGCATTTCACAAAATGACCGCATTATGGAAAATAAATTACTAAATGTTGTGTGTTGTTGTACACCTTGTGTCTTGCAGGTGGAGCTGGAAGGCTGGGTGCGCCTCTGGGAAGACCCCAACAGCATCCCCTATGCCGACATCCCCTGGCTGAAAGAGGACAGCGAGCGAGGCCTCTTCACGCCAGTGCAGGTCTACAAGGACATAAAGGGCGTGATTAGAAGGCGGCGTGTGTTGAAGTCGGACCGGATGTGGTTCTACCCACCCGAGCAAACACATTTCCATCACATTGCATTAATCTGATAATACCTGTTTGTTGTGATGTTCAGGTCCCCACTGTGCCGCGCGGCCTTATCAGGTGTACCTGATAAGCGGCATCGCCAGGTGGAATGCTGACCGGAGCTCCGACGCGGTGTTTGGAGGTGGAGGCCGGCACCACCGGGTGTACTCTGCGCCCCTCATCGACCGCCTGAACTCCCGCTGCCAGCAGCTCTTTGGCGAGCCGGTGGAGCGAAACTTCAGGGCCCCGGCTGATGTCCAGTCCGATGAGCTGCTCGGGCTGGAGTACCTCTTCAGCCAGAGCACGGGGGACGCGTTCTCACTGGAGGGGATCATCAACGACGGTCCTGGGCCGAAGGAGGAGGTCGTTCAGCCTGGGGAGGCTGACCCAGACGTACCATACTGATGTGGAGCCCCGCATCACGCTGACCAGCAGCGAGACTGCTTCCGTCAACCCTCCTGCCTTTGTGAGTACAATATCTACTGATAGAAGAGAATACAGTGTTAATGTGAAAAACTGAAAAACAAGACATTGTATACATTGAAACTTACCTACTTTTCTCTCTCTCTCTCTCTCTCTCTCTGTGTTTTACAAGAGGACGTCTGCAGTGACAATCCTCTGCCCGGGTTCCAGAAGCTGGAGGCTTTCTGTGCTGCGCTGGTGGAGGTCGGCTTGACGGACCAGAAGCTGCTCCTCAACACTGCACAGCGAAACAGGGTCCTGGATGCCTGGAACGCCGTAGAGGAGCACGACAAGCAGCCGCAGCGGTACCACCAGCTCTACCGAACCCACTGGGGCAACACCCTGTACTGCAGGACCAAGAGGGACGACCTGGCTGACGCCGCCGTGGTCCAGCGCGTCAAGATGGCAAAGAGGTACGCGCCAGCTCAGCAGGACATCAGCCCGCAGCACAACCGGCTGATGTATGTGCTGGTCAAGCTGCGCACCCCTCAGGCCTCTCGCTCCAGCCCCGAGAAGACCAGCATCCTCAAGGGCTACAAGAGGATCCAGCACCGGGTCTTGGTGGAGGACCCGATCTTGTGCAAAGCGGGCATCCCTCTCCCCAAAATCAACACCAAGACGGTGAGAGACTTCATCCGCCAGCAGGAGAGGCTGGTCAACCTCCACGCCACCAGGCAGCCAGTCGCCACCTCAAAGAGAGCGTCTGTGTCTTGTGAGCAGCTGCCTCCTGCACCGCGCCAGCCTGACGTCCTCCCTCCACCTGACTACCCCGTGATGGAATACATCCCCACGCCCAGCACAGCCGGCACCAAGGTGTTGAGGGGTCGGACGAACCTGCTGCTGGAGACGCCGCAGCCTCCTCCACAGCTCCTGCCTCTGCCAGTGAGGAGAATCCCCGCCACCTCCACCATCACCAGGCCTCCTCCGGTGCTGCCCCTCGTCTCCTGCTCTGCCCCGTCCACCGTCACCACGCCTCTGCTGCCCCTCGTCTCCTGCTCTGCCCCGTCCATCGTCACCACGCCTCTGCTGCCCCTCGTCTCCTGCTCTGCGGGCCTCTCCTCCACACAGCCTGCTGGTCAGGCCTCCATCCCGCAGGTCACTCCGCCTGTGTCCATCAGGCCAGCTGTTCAGCCGCCCTCTGGACAGAGTGCTGCTGCGGTAGGGTCGTCATGGTCCCGATCCGCGCAGTACAAGAAAAGGGAGGCTGACAGACCACCCCACCGAGCTAGGCGTGAAGCTCACCAGGGTGCACCATCTCCCGACCTGCAAGGTATGCGGGCAAACAATCCAGGGACACAAAAAGTACTCTGTGAGTGCCCTTTAACGCAGCACCTTTTGTTTTTCTCTGCACTGACTGCACACTGTTGTCCTACTTCATGCACCTTCATGTCATCAGCTGTTTACTGTGTTCTGGTTCAGCTGGATGCTGTTTGCTGTGGTACTGAATAAAATTGGTCAGTGCTACAGTCACAATGAGTCGTGGAGTGTCTGTGAATTGATTAAACAATAATAGAGCCTAGTTAATCAGAAATAAGGGGCAATATAAGTCCCAGAATAACTTAAAGTAAAGATATGGGGGGGCCTATAGGGGAATAAATGCCTCCAAGTCAAGTCATAAGGGCCATATAAATAAATGGCTTCTAGGGAAGTAGCATAAGAGGCATAGGAGTAAGTCATAATCATAATAATACTTTATTGAAAGAAAGGGAGCAAAAAAATTACATGGCATGACTTTTGAATAGCTTTTTGTTCATATACACACTTGAAATATAGCAAAAGTATGACAATGAATGCATTTAACACTTTATTCTGTTGATTGACAGCCTAGGAAGAACAGTACAGTGCATTTTCAAGCACTGTAATTATACCTTTAACTCTTGACAGAGAGGTCACAGGTCACTGTTTTGTTTGTTTTGATGATGTCAGAGCCATGTGTGCTGTCAAATCCTTGGACTTCCTGGTCCAAAACACCTGGGGGAAGGCATATGCAAATTACCATGTGGGTCAGTGACATCAGAATAATTAATTTCGCCTACGTGGACTCTAAGCCTATGGCGTGCAGGGTCAATTGCACTCCTATTCAGCACATCGCCCATTGACCTAAATACATGAAATAGATTCAATAGACAAAACAGACCAAGACTCCATAGAGTTCAGAAAGGTTTAACTGCTGATAAACTCAACAGTAGCGATCATTTAAATAGTTTACTTTTAACAAGTTATCAGGGGAGAGCGCGAACGCAGTCCCCCACTACCAGAAATTATGCAGTCGAGATTCCCACATTTGGGGAATTCGCAGAGGTCAGCTAAACCGGCTGTGCAATGGTTAAGCCTCGCCCTGGGTGAACCACCTTCTTGATCATGGTGTCTCCCCTGCCAGGTAAGTATGAGTTGTACACATCGGAGACACGTGACTCATTCACACACATACAGTGCTAACTGATGGTGCTGCTCACAATATGGAAATCTCCCAAACCAGACACTTTAAATTATCTGATTATCTCTGACAGCCTTGGTACAAAATAATTTATTTTATCTTCAGTTCATGTAGATTATTTACATTTTACTCGAGAAATGGTTATATTTCCCATCATGCATTGCTGTATTTTCATATCAAAAGCGGACCAGAAGAACACCAGTTTAAACTATTTCACTCCAAAACAAAAGATTAACAGCCCGGCAGAAATCTCAAATGAGACAAAGCTAAATAATACTGCTACCAAAAGTAGTATGATCTGTATTTAAAATTCAGAAAAACGAACAAAAGCACATTTCTGTTTCTCAGCTCACCATACCACCACTTCCTGATTCTTTGTTCATTTTTGGAGGGAAAGTGACATTCATGCTACGGACACCTAAAGGTCTGGAGTGTAACCAATGCTTTTTAAACATGCTTTTCTTTTATAAGTCAGCAGACTGGGAAACAATGGTTGTCTATTAATCAGACTGAACTTCGGTCAATTAAAAACTACAGTATAATGGAAATAAAAATCGCCATAGAACATGAACTGCTGGAGAGGATCTATTAAGAAAAAGTGTTTTGTTTTTCTCATAAGTAAAAAGGAAAAAAAAAATCGTGCTACTGCCACCTAATGGTCTGGAGTGTAATCAATGCGGTTTTTAACATGCTTGTCAACTGTGCAATCTTCTGTGTTACAGCACAAAAAATATTTGTTGAGACGGGGAAAAAATTAAGTGCACTTTTAGCGGCTTGGTACTCTCTCTGGCGTTGTGTAATTTACGAGGAGACGAAGACGACCATCTCATTTGGCATCCAGCCGTTTATTTCGGACACTGGCACTGGAATTAATTGTACAGTCAATCAGGTTTTTGCTCTCTGACACACACATGCACATCAGGGAGCCACGAAGGTCTGTTGAGAGACTTGCTCAATTATTTTCAACATGAACATAAAATAATACACTAAGCATACCTGGCACAGGAATTAATTGTACAGTCAGTCAGGTTTTTGCTCTCTCACGTACACAAGCACATCTGGAAAATATAAAATGAAAAGACAGTGCAGGTAAGCTAACTTGTGGCACTAGCCATTTTGTAAAACAAAAATAAAATAAAATCACCGTCAGCTTTTTACGAAGAGGGATGGGTTCAACCGTAAGGGAGCTATATGTAAAAAAAAAAAACACACAACTTAAACCACTCCTTTGTAGTGAAAATAAGGTAATTAATAGGGAAAAATGACGGAACTCATAGCTCGTGCACCTACAAGGGAGCCACGAAGGTCCGACTGTAGCTGCCCCCCGGGGTGCATGACCCTAAACCACTGGGGTGCTGCGTTTAATTACTATGGGACAAACAAGTTTGCATGTTGAGAGATTGAGTTTTTATATGGCAAGTGGAATCAAATTTCTTATTAACTCCGTTTCACACTCATCAAATATTTGCTTTTCTTTTTATGTCAGTAGAAAGCAGATTGGGAAACAATAGCTGTAGACAGTAGACAGAATTGTCCTCAGTACAGTCCGATTATTAGACCTAAAATCTACAGTGCAATGAACATACAAATAACATATCATAACACATGAATTGCTCGAGGGGACCTATCAGAAAAAGAACATATTTTATGTTCTTCTCATAAGTAAAAAGGGCAGTGAAGAGAAGTGTCTCACTCAACAGTTACTGAGTGGCTCATTTTACAGCAGCATGCATAAGACTATATAGTATGTGGACATTTAAACGCGTCCTGCTCTCTGCAGCGAGTTATAGACAATAGAGAAATATAGAATATAGGTTTTGAAAAATCAAAACACCAAATAGAAAAATCGTCCAATATACCGATTTTAGAGGAAAACTCTATGGTAGCCTATATAATGAATTGCAAAACTACAGCATAAGGCACATAATAACACCATCAAACGAGAACAAATGTGTTACTCACACCCTAATGAGAGGAAAAAGACAGTCGAGTTCCATGTGAATCTCCATCTAAATCTCAAACAGCACAACACATCCACGTTGTTTGCCTATATTAGTTTATAAGTTTCTTTCCTTTGACAATTTGAGGGGGTGCACCGTTCCTGGAAGTACTGCAATACCAGGTCGATGCGTGGAGTGGACGGAGCAAGCCCCTATTCCATCTCCCTGTTCCAAAAATCAATTTAATATATGGTCCCCGGGTAGGGGACGTATCAGATATTAAACTGATAAGAACAGATACTACACTTGATCTTAGCCAAAAGGCCGAGAAGCGATACCCACAATGGGTCCGCGGTAACCGGGTGATTCGCCGCACAGTCGCTCTCACTCACGGTTTAACATAATTTCAACAACTACAACACATGTAAACTCTCAGATTGGAAATACACAGTTTATTTATTCGTATATTTATGCCGAGTCGACACCAAACGGAGAAGACTGCACACTTAAGTTTTTAAAACAAGGATGTAAAAGTTAATGCTATGTCTGGTCACATGAGCTACCACTGTCCAATACGAGCTCTCTGCGAAGGAAAACCGTAAAATCATATTCATATCTTCTATGGATGTAGACTAGTTTGTCCATCAGTAAAACTATATGGTGGAGGTTAATATCACCAATTCTAATGATGGGATTTTGTATGCTGATAAATTAACTAAATAAATGAGTTACGTTTAGAGTTTACCTTACAGACTCTATTACAACGATACAAAATTATGCTTTGTCTCCCTCTGGTGACAGAAACTAGTCAAGAAACTTCACTCAGTCTGAAACTTCCACCACTCATAAATAAACTACACAATCTATTCATTCACCCTTCAGAAGATTTCCAAACATTTGTCAGTTTCTTGTCTTCCTCATTGACGATTTATTTCCATAGCTGTTGAATAAAAGCGGAAAGCCATCATAACTGTGCTTTTATTGTAGCAGGATTTACCTAATCTGGATTAACCTAAATTTATTGTAAGGGTATATTAATATCATTATCACAGGAGGTTATTTGGGTTTTTTAATAAAGGTGCACAAATTACATAGTATTATAAAAATACAATTATTTACATACCACCTTTTAAAGAGTCTTTAAAAAAGTGCTTTGACAGACAAAGCAGGGCAAGAGCAGAAAGCAAAAAGGCAGAAGACTAAAACAGTGCAGCCAGACAAGAGCAAGACAAAATCAGGGTGAAATGAATACAAGAAGACATAATATTTACCAGAAAGAGAAATAAAATAAACAAGTAACTACATCTGGATACAAAAACACAGAGATAAAGAGGTAGAAGCAATATAGACCAAATCATTTTAATTGATGGTTAAAACGGAAGAATAGAAAATTAGTCTACTAATATACGTCCAACCCTCTGGATGTGATGAAGAAGTCATGCTTTGGTGCTTTTGGAGAATCCAGACGTAAAAAACAAAGCAGCGTGGAGCTCTACAGTAAATTTACCTCTAAAGTTCTGGCTGTAAACTTCATGAGGCCAGTTTTAGTTTGATAATGATATACCAAGTAAAACTAGAGACAAGGTCAATTTTTTGTATAAAATGCTAGAACTGGATGTAACCCTCTTATATGTTACATTTGCAACATTTGTTTACATTTACAACATTTACATTTTTTTTATTGAGCATGATAGTGTTTTGAAAGTTAAAAAAAAAAATCCAAATCACATTTTATGTTGGACTAAAGAACTAAAAAGTGACACAAAATGACCAAAAGACACAAAAAAAACTTATAAATACATAAATGCTGCTGTGCTGCTCACAATATAGAAATCTCCCAAACCAGACACTTTAAATTATCTGATTATCTTTGACAGCCATGGTACAAAATCATTTCTTCTATCATGTAGATTATTTACATTTTACTTGAGAAATGGTTATATTTCCCATCATGCATTGCTGTATTTTCATATCAAAAGCGGACCAGAAAAAACACCAGTTTAAACTATTTCACTCAAAAAAAAAGATTAACAGCCCGGCAGAAATCTCAAATGAGACAAAGCTAAATAATACTGCTACCAAAAGTAGTATGATCTGTATTTAAAATCCAGAAAAAAGCACACTTCTGTTTCTCAGCTCACCATACCACCACTTCCTGGTTCTTTGTTCATTTTTGGAGGGAAAGTGACATTCTTGCTACTGCCACCTAAAGGTCTGGAGTGTAATCAATGCTGCTTTTTAAACATGCTTTTCTTTTTGTATGTCAGCAGACTGGGAAACAATGGTTGTCTATTAATCAGACTGAACTTCGGTCAATTTAAAACTACAATATAATGAACATAAAAATCGCCATAGAACATGAACTGCTGGAGAGAGTCGGAAACTCTATGGTAGCCTACATAATAAAGGTATAGTGAATTGCAAAACTACAGCATAAGACACCTAAAAAAACCATCAGCCTAGAATAAATAAACAGCAAGGCTCCTCGCAAATCTTCATATCAATCAAGAACAACAGCGGAACTAGACAGCAAATAAGCATTCGATAGGCATGTCAAAATTACATTTTCTTTAACAAGTTGAGGGGGTGCACCGTTCCTGGAAGTACTGCAATACCAGGTCGATGCGTGGAGTGGACGGAGCAAGCCCCTATTCCATCTCCCTGTTCCAAAAATCAATTTAATATATGGTCCCCGGGTAGGGGACGTATCAGATATTAAACTGATAAGAACAGATACTACACTTGATCTTAGCCAAAAGGCCGAGAAGCGATACCCACAATGGCTCCGCGGTAACCGAGTGATTCGCCGCACAGTCGCTCTCACTCACGGTTTAACATAATTTCAACAACTACAACACATGTAAACTCTCAGATTGGAAATACACAGTTTATTTATTCGTATTATTATTTATGCCGAGTCGACACCAAACGCAGAAGATCGCACTCTTTAGTTTTGAAATCAAGGATTTGAACGTTAATGATATGTCTGGTCACGTGGGCGACCAACGTCCAATAGCAGCGAAGGAATACCGTGAACTCAAATGTATATCTTTAACGATGTAGACTAGTTAATTTATTCAGTGATACTATATGGTTGAGATTTATTTAAATAATTCTAATGAAGGGATCGTGTATGTTGATGAAAATTAACAAAATAAATTAGTTTACCTCATAGTCAATGCGTTTACAACGATAAACTAAGCTCTGTCTCCCTCTGGTGACGTATGCTAGAAACTGCAATCAGTCTGAAACTTTCGCCACTCACAAGTAACCCGTACTTTGCATTACACTATATTTTAATACTGGCCACTCGGAATTCAAGGAAATGTGCAAAACTCAACAAAATATCAGTGTTAGTACATGTAAACTAGCGCTATACGGTGATACAGACCCGGTGCTGATAGAACAGTTTTAACTTCCGGTATTTACGTTTTCAAAATAAAAGTTGTACTGGCAAAGTCTTAATTTGTAAAAAGTAATGGCAAAACGGTGTTCCCCGACCCGGCCTCGGATAAGCGGATGGAAATGGATAGATTGATGGTATTCATGACTAAGAATACCAAACGTTTTTAATCACCTGTTCCGGTAGTATATGTATTTAAAACGTTTGCCATCTGTGTGTGATAGACAGGCAACGCTAACCTACACAAACTGCAACTGTTTCAGACCCCCCCCCCCTCAAACTACAACATTAATGCGAACTCCCTAACTAATAGTTAGTAACTATACACTCTTTTGCAGCTATAATTATTAAAAACACGGAATTTCAGAAGAACCTCTGCGCTTCATATTTAGCGTTAGGTAACAGCAGTAGCGTAAAGTACGTTTTTAACGTCGACCGAAGGTCACTAGAACAGTGAGCGTAACTGCGCAGCGGAGCGCTTCCATCGGTAAACAGTTTCCAAGTTTGTTTAGAACGTATAAGTTCGACAGAACGAGTGTAACCGTTAACTTAATATTACTATAATAATGTGCATATATTTTGACTCCACTAACACACCTTGAACCTTCCGTTAACATCGCCCACCCGATGCTATTCCGCTAGCAGATATGTTAGCAACAGAACATGAACGACACATAACTCGACAATAACACTCTATAACGTTATCCTGAACATTAAACCTAATGCCGACACGGAGAGGAATGAAGGTAAAATGCGCTATCTAAAAAACCGAAGCATGAACACTGCATAAACATACCTGAAATTGACTTCTACACATTGATGACACTAAACCATGACCTTCTCGTTAGCCAGCATGTGAAAAAACAGCTGCGTCAGTTCAATGTTATACAACGGAAACAATGTTTCCTTAAAAAACCAACAGGGGTCAGTGTTCTCCCTGTGTAAGTATTATGTTTGATTCTATAATACCTGTCCATACCAAGATTTTTCTTTTTTTACGAGACGATTATTGACAGTTCTAATAAGAAGCAGAAGTGTAATCAGCGTGACCGTTAATGTAAATGACAGGTTTTGGGTTACCATTTACCAGTTAGCATAGTTACCATTTTTTAGAATACAAGGGCTACTGTTATAGAGATTCAACTACTTATCATCATTTTAACGTAAACTTTTACCTGAATTTCATTCCCTGCCTAAATCAATATAAATAAAAATCAGAATGTGCCACTTCCTTACTGTGTTCCATTCATTTAGTATTGTGGGGCGACAACAAGTCTAGTGCTTGAGCATGTTCTTTTAACATATTCAATTGAACTGAATCAATGCAATAATCCCAAACGTTTGTCCAAAATGACCTCAGTCTTCAAAGAGTAGTGCAAAGAAAATATCAATATTACTTTCTACATATCTTTAAGAAGTTACTTGTTAAATCTGAAGCTAGGAAGCTCAGCTGTTAGAGGCATGTTGTAGTGTATCGTGTTATGCAATCATCTCACCACACAATGGCACTATGTGGTAACCAAACATCTTCACTTGATACCATTGTTGTACAGTCCTGAGTAAAATGCATAACAGGGTGCTGTTACGTTTTGTCATGATTCCAACAGAGATGTTGATCTACTTAATTAGCAGCCATATGCCATTGTTTGCACAAAATCTGCTGTCTTGATATTCAACATCATAACATGCTGCTGCTCAAAGAGAAAAGATAGTTCTGTCAGATTTATGGGACATCTGAAGTCGGCATAACTGGCCCCAGGCAGTGGCAAACTATGGGGCCAACAGGCCCAACAGGGAATAACTGGAATAACTTTTTCAGGCTTTTCTTAGTTTGATGTTGTACCAACCAAGGTTATGATAGTTTTGGATTTTTCATTAGTTTTAGTTTTAATTTTGTTGTGATTTCTTGATTTCAAATTCAGTTCATCTTTCATTCATTTTTAGAGTGAGTTTGCTAGTTTTAATTAGTTTTTATTTTTTGGAAAATGCTTAGTTTTAGTTTAGTTTTTATTAGTTTTGGATTTAGTTTTATTTTTTTTTGCAATGAGGTATTTGTTGGGTGTGAGATTAAAAAAAATCACAATAAATGTTGCCTTTATTTCCTTTGTCTTATCCATCTCAGCCCCAATAAGTTTATTAAGTCATTAAACCAGATAGATGAAATAGATTTCACATCAACCAAAAATATTTACGTGTGAAAAAAGTTGACAAAGATGGAAACGAAGGACATTTTAATTATATGTTTGTTAGTTTTGTAACCACATAATACAGTTTCAGTTAGTTTCCTTTTTCTTTTAAACTCTCGTTTTTATTTTTATTTCAGTTAACGAAAATGTTTTTTCAGTTCTACTTGCAGAGGTTGCATTTAACCCATCCTTTTTTTACACACAAGTGAACACTCCATGCAAGGAGCAATGTGCCTTGCTCAATGGCACTTCAGTCCTTGACCCGTCAGTACCGGGATTGGAACCGGCGACCAGTAACAAGCCCGATTCCTAACCTGTAGGCCGAGCACTGCCCCGTATAACAATATATTCAATGGTGCATAACTCAAAATAACTGGGTATCATGAGTGCATAGCTTATACTGGTTAACAGCTAGTTAGCTGTTGTGGAGTCTGATGGCAGTGGGGACGAATGAGTTCTTGAGCCTGGTTGTCCTGCAGTTCACACTTCTCTACCTCCGGCCGGAGGGCAGAAGTGTGAATACAAAAACACAAAACTCAAGAATCTAAGCAGAAGGTTATGGGGTAATATGGGATCACATTCCAGCTCTGGAACTTGAAACAAGAGAAATGAAACGTCTTCAGTGCTTTTGGTGAGTAGCTCTCTGCTGCACATCAAAGGTCAGAGCCAATGAAGTGGGCAAGAAAAGCACTTTTACCTCAGCAAGGTGAGTGTGACTGAAATAAAGCCTTTGACATAAGCTGACAAATCAGGTCCAGGTTGGAAGAATACACCAATCATGTTTCAGTGATCGAACTACCAGAGAGGTCTTTCCTGGGTTCCTCCATCACTGAGCGAACGAAAGCTATTATTCTTAGTTTTTCATTGAAAAAAAAAAATGCTGCAAGCTAATGATACAATTTTTAGACGAGTCATGGAGATTAGTGAGAAATCTCATGCTTGGGACAATTTCTGTGAGGTAGTTAGTGCGGTAGACGACAGCAGCATTGGCTACGTGAAGTGCAATTCCTGTGATAAGCACGAGCGTGAGATCCATAAGACGTGTATTTAATAGCGGCGGGGCGGGATGGGGCGGGTTGTGAAAATAAATGAGGTTGTGCGGGCGGGATGGAGCAGGTCAAATTATTAAACAAATGCAGGACCCACGGGTTGGAAAAAACCTGACTCATGCATCACTAATGGAGATCATATTTTGAACATTTATAAAAATACACAAATAATGTTGTCTAATGTATCTACGCTTACAGTGTTAGCATATCTTTTTACAAATTATATAAAGATTTGTCACATAAATTACAAACACAATTAACTGCAATATTATTATTACTTAATATCTCTTATTTAGAACACATAAAATAATGTATTTATATGAAACATATGTGATTGGTGGTATATAAAAAAATATATCTTCTTTAAGCACAATTAAAGTAGTGACTTTGCTCAGCTCTGTGAAACCTGAAACCTGCTCATTGTGACTTTAATTTGGTGTCTTGAGAACCACTTGCTTCTGTTTATCATAAAAGACTTAACCTGGAATTGCTGCAACTTTATCCTTGGTACTTAGGAGTTGGTCAGTACATCACTGAAATCCACATTAAATCAATAGTGTTTTTAAAAATGATCAAATCAAACTTCTCATCGATTGCAATAAGATAGTTTAAAAGTCTGTAAGTACAGCAGATCTCAGACCCTGTAGATTTTTCAACTTTACACAGTGTTAAAGAAAAAAATCAAGAAGAGTACACTGTGAATTTGACAGGCACTGTATTTGTACAACTGAGCACAGCAGCCTGAATCTGCATTTATTCTCACATGCACTTATCCTGAAGTCCCACTCAACAGTGGGAACCACCTTATATGTGTGAGCCCGTAGTTCTTTGAATTGCGGATAGATCAGAACAAGCCCTTAGGTTAGTGTAACACAATTTGGATCAGCTCCCATTCCTGTGACTCAGTGGCTGAGACAATGATGTTTCTAACTACCTGAAGAAAGTGTGTTAGTGTCGGCAGAAGACTCACTAAAGAAACATGAACTGACAGTTACACTGCGTTCAATCCGTGCTTCTCCAATATCTAGTTCCATTCTTTGGAAATATTCTCTTAGGTTGACAGCAGATGAAGAAGAGCACAAAGAGAAGTGGGGTGACACATCCAGGTTGCTGCAGACACTCCCTTTTCTGCAGGACAGGACCATGGCTGGTGTCCATGGCTTGGGGGCCAGTAGTGTAGATGGAGAAAAGGTGAGACAGAGTCACAGGACAGGGACTTGCTATGATGTCACCATCCTAGAATAAAGAAGACGTTTTACAATTACTCTGTCCGACAGTTTTGGCACAAGCAGAGTGTGAAATACCAATAGCTGACATTAGTGTTGCCTGTCCACTAGCACAAACAATAACATCAAACTGAGCAATGTATATATAGTATACATTCACAGCCGTATTCCTTCCCTTAAGGACCAACTAAGGGATTTTATTATCTTGCATTTCAGGGACATTCAGTGTCCCATTACAGCCTAAATGCCCGGGGCGTTTCAGCTCTTGTAAGAGTTGACATATGGGAACTGAATGCTTGTATGTTTTGCATCCATGTATCTTGTGTTCAGTCTGTTTGGAAATCAAAACACGGATAACGAAAAGTGACCTGTTTTTTCAATAATCAACTTTTCATTTACATTATACATTATACAAAAATCCCACTTTTCTCTTTTTTCAAACACAATGCACGGTGAGGATATCAAGTATGAGAAAAAGAGCCTGAATGTTGATTTTGAAAATTTACATTTTGCAATTTAGTGGTCATGTGGTTACAATTCTATGACCCCGAGGTTCCCGCAGCCGCGTAATGTCTAGTATATTTCTGTTCGTCTCATTTCCCATTTTATGTTAAGGGAGACATGGAAAATAAAAATGAGAAATGAAAATCAATTCATACTTTACAGGCATGTTTTGAAGAAAGCATTCCATTTTTACTTGAAAAAAATAAAATAAAATAAAAAAATACAACATGAAATCAAACTTGTTTTTTCGTTTTTCGTGTTTTGATTTCCAAACAGATATGGATTGAACGGAAGATTCAAGGATTGTTTTGTCATCAAATGTACAAACAGAACCAATAACTTTCAGCTCATAGCTTCAGTACAACTTTCTTGCTTACAACAATTTTTACTATAGCCTTATTAACCAGGAAAACCCTTGTTGGACCACAACCCCCATCTGAGTGTGTTTCATCCAGAAACCCATATAGTGGGTTGCAGGATCATTATTTTCTTATTGTGCTTACTTTCTGCTGTGGAAAAGTAAAAAGTAGATTTGCGACTCACAACCTGTAACTGCCAGATGGACTGCTTAGCCTGTTGAATAATGTCTGTTGTAGCTCTGGAGGAGCTTTGAACAAGTCTGGGAAAATAACCGTGATGATGTCATCAGGTCATCAGGGGTTATCTGAGCCAAGGCAGGGAGACTACAAATTTCCAAAGTAAAGTGTATGTTACAAACTTAAGGGGTGGTTTTTAAACATATCAGCTGTGTCCAAAATTCACACTAAACACTTAACTTAGGTTCTCTGTTTGTAGTGTGCACTAGAAAAGTGACTAATTTAAGTATATTCAAAAACATCACTATAAGGATAAAATGTAACTGGGTGTAAGACTACAGAACAAACAAAAAATAGTCCAACATTTTTTGGAGAACATTTAGCTTTCCCTTTAAGTTTAATTGGCTGTGGCACTGTGACATTGGCTGAGTATTCTGATCAGTGTATGTATTAAAGGATAGCATCTAATTTTAATAGAAAGGCTTTTTGAATGCTTACTGCAAAAAAAATAAACCAGTATAGTGTAGATTGTGTAAAATGTTGATCCGTGCACTTGCATGATGGTAAATATGGGATCCAGTAATGTTTGTTTGTTTTTATCTTGACCCATAATTACTAAAAACTCAAACTCTGCAGAATCATTTTTTATCATTCTTAAAACCTGTCTTTTGCAAGTTCCCAATTTTTATGGAACTACAATGTTTAATCACTGCAATATCCCCTTCCGTCATTAGCTGTTTAAATCAAATGTTATGTAGTCTTTGTTAGGCCATTTTATTTATTATATTTTATCATTTTTAGATTTATATACATGTTTACTTGCCAAAATCGACTATACACTTCATTATGAATGTATTGGGCTATAAATGCTTGTTTCACCTGTCTAATGGCTGGTACAGCAACTACATTGCTTGTAGAACACAGAAGAAGGAAACCTGCATCTGGGGCAAAGTCCTACTCAGTTTTGGGGCCAAAGGTTAAAAGGGGGAATAGTTTTGGACCGGAAATCAGCTGTTGCTGAGCTTTGTCTTCTTCCTCTCATTTCTACGGAGCCCCTCTGATGTCATGGTCAAAAATGTTTTAATTGTGGCCACAAAATACTAATTCGTGGCCATTAAATACTAATTTGTCGCCACGAAATATTAATTCTTGGCCACGAAATAAGTATAACGTACGCACGAAATACTAATTTGTAACCACGAATTAGGTAGCCTATAATGTGTGCATGAAATACTAATACTATTAATTAACAAATTAATATTTTGTGGCCACGAATTAGTATTTCGTGCGCACGTTACAGCTATATTGTGTGGCCACAATTTATTTATTTTTTGACCATGTCAAAAAAAAATGTTTGGCATTTCACTGTATTGACAGAGTATGTCAGCGTGTCTGTTGACATGCAAATTGGACAGAGAGGGAGGCGGCAGCGGCGGGGAGCGACGACAGAAACCACCGTGTGTTTTCACTTTATACCTCCCTCCCAAACAACGTGCACTTCACAAGACTATCGGACTAGCTAACACCGTCTCCGTACCAGTCAACGCTGGCGTGACAAACTGCTTTCGAGGTTAGTGCCTTTTCTTAATATTTATTTTCATGCTTTGTCCAAAATATCAGGGTTTGCATGGCTTGTTTTCGACTGCGTAAAGTGGACGTCACGAGCTCAGCTTCGGGACTCACTGTGCTGACTTCTATTATGTTCCGACTCAGAAACAAATCACTGCAATGTTCACATCATTGAGGCTAGTTAGCTCCCACACTAACTTTGGGTAACTTATCATTATTTTGTCCTTCTCTGGTAAATTTATTGCGACTTCATAAAAAACGGCACTCTCTCTGAAGTGCCTTTTCTTTACTCCCTTACTCCAAGACACGGCAGAGGCTACCTACTATCATGAAAACCTGTTAGACTTTCTGCTAACTAACGTCAAATGCTGAGTTTACAGGGACTTCAGTTTACTTAAGGTTTTGCTTTTAAACTTGGGGTGCGTCTATTTGACCTCCTAATGGTTAGGAACCCCTGTAGTCCAGTGGGTTGTCATATAAATTACAGACTATATATATTATTATAGACTATATCAGGCATATATATACATATAGTTATTATCTAAGTTTGAAAAGCTACTGTATTTACAGTATTTGTCTTTAGTGCTCGCTATTGAATAACCTTGCCGAGATATCTCCTTACTGTTCTCATTCCAGTAACATAATTCTTCAATAGATAGATAGACACTTTCTTTATCCCGAGGGAAGGGAGTTACAGTAGGGAGTTACTGTTGTTACAAAATACTATTCTTGCAATTCTGTCTTATTCTAATTCTTAAATGTAAACTATTCTAAGGGCTTTGATCTGGATTCAGATAGGTTTAGTGCATGTGAAAGATATCTGAAAACAAGAATAAATTAAGTAATTAAAAATGAATCATGACACTGGGTAGGCCTGCACAATATCTCCTGCTGTATTTGATGCAAATTAGGCTACAGCCCCTGGAAAAAAAATAACAAGAAAATGTGAAATAAAGTAGGCTTATGTGAAATCCTCTCTGCAGCATGGAACCTAGCATTTGGCTTAACCTAAATATTTAAGTCTATAAGGGTTCAAATTGAGGGTACTTAACAGTTCAAGATATGAGCTTATTAGGAAAGGCTCGGCAGTAATGTGTTATAATGATAATACCTCAGCACAATACAGCAACTTACACCCAGAGGGCAGAAGAAGTGGTTGTTGTGAGCTGTAGTAGCCTGATCTTGATGGAGTGCTACTTCCTTTGAATGAGATTTGTTTATAAGGGTTTTTAATGTCTTCAGGCAAAATCAGGATCAGTAGATCCTGGAGGGATACACACAGTAATGAGAACTCTTTTCATTTTCATGTGGCTTTCTACATTTGACTCACAGTAATATAACGGTTGAGTTTTCACTTTCTGTTTTCTGACTCTTATTAGAATTACAAAAACCGAAAACTGCCTAAAACAAAACACCCTCTGGTTCTAAGAGGTTCTACAGTATTTGATGGACCTCCCTGCCTGGTAAATGCCCAAATATTTCAAAACACCTAATTTGTATCAATCTGATGTAAATCTGTAGACCCAACCCAGCTGAGTTAAGGCTTCTATGTGAAGTGACTACTGTGGAGCAGTGTTTTCAAGGGTGGGTCCCTGATTGTAACAAAGTGCCAACAGAGGCAGGGAAGAACACTGCTAACAAGCAAACATTGATGTAAACAATTAGTGTTTTTGTCTAAAAAAAATAATAAAAAAAAATGCACTTAACACTTTTTTTTCAAGGACAGACACTATTTTTTTAGAAACAGTAAACATAACCATAACTTTAAAAAAACATAACAAAACAAACATACATGATGCTGTATCGATTCTCAAAAACACTCTATGGGATGGATGCAAACGCAGATCCCACGGTTCTGATTGTAGACGAATAGTAACGTTTTTTCTCAGATTTTATGCATATGTTGGTGTGTTTTTCTTAAATCAAATTTAAAAAACACCACAACACTATATATTGCCTTGCTGATAGTATTGAAATATATTGGCTTGTATTGAGACATAACCCTTGTGTCATGATAGGTAACATATCGCCAGATTCTTGCCCATACATTACTCAGCCCTCGTGCTGAGTAAATCGACTTTGATATTAAATCAGTAAGTTGCCCCTCTTAAACAAGACAACAACCGAACTTCCTACAGCAACAGAAACAGCTCAGTGAAATGATGGTGCTATTTTCCTGGTGTCAAAAAGCTACTGAATTCAAGTTCGATTAAGTCAAACTGATGATTCTTTTATTTATTTTATTTCTACTCGGCTGTTTGGTGCAAAGCCTATTTCCAATTTTTTTAATTTTCCTGAAAGCAAACTGTTTGAGTAATAGATGACCCTCCATAAACTGAGATCATTTAACAAATCTTTATTTTATAAAAACCTTTATAAACTCATGAACAATGTAAATTGGAAATGGAACATTCAGCCTGAATACAGCGACGTGTGGTCTTGCTCTGTGAATGCACCCACGCAGTTAGAGTACAAGCAGCCTTACACGTCTGTCCGTCTGCTCATCTCCCTGGGGAGCTGATTAGCACGGCACAGTGCAGGCGAGGTCAGAGGTCACCAGGTGTATAATGGGCACATAATGAGCCTTAATGGGCCACAGGGTGGGGGGAAGGGGCATTTTGCAGGCTCCAGAAACTAGATACTGTATGAGAGGCGATTATTTGATTTGTCTGTCAGATGGTGAGATGATGGCTATTGTGAGCAAAGTGCAAGTAAAGATGCTGAGCCCTGCCAATTCCCATGATGCTTTGCAAGTGAAAATCAATGTACTGTGCCGATTGACCATTATAAAATATGAGATCTATGATATTAATGTAATGTTTTAAGGAGATAATATCACTTCAGATTTACACATTAGAATTATAAACCCAGTCTCAGGTGTCAGTATAATAGGATAGATCCTGGATTAGTACATTGTTTGTCATAGCACTGCTTCCTAGTGAGGCACTGGAGGTGCAAGTGAATAGCTCTGTGGCAAATGAAAAGGAGCTTTCTTTAGTCTTTTGCCTTGCAGGGACTCTAAATCCCACTTAACCCTTTATTGGTAGCTTGAAACAATGAACTCCACGGCCATGCACAGCCTCTTGCTCTTTCTCTCTGCATCTGCTGAATTCTCCCAGGCCAGAGGATTAAAAAAGTGGGGGAAATGTTGGTGTACGGTCGTTTTTTCAGGACCAATGTGAAAAGAGACAAAAGACTGGTGCTGCAGAATAGAGCCTGTACTCTGTGTGTGTGTGTGTGTGTGTGTGTGTGTGTGTGTGTGTGTGTGTGTGTGTGTGTGTGTGTGTGTGTGTGTTTGTGTGTGTGTGTGAGTGAGTGAGTGAGGAGGTTTGAATGCTGTGCTCTACAGCTGACACTGTCTCCAGCTGGAGATGCGGCACCCCGGGAAGCTAAACCTCCTCCTCCTCCTCGCTCTAATTTTTGGGCGTATGTAGAGCAAGTCAGTGTAGGAGAGAAACAGAGAAAGACACCATCAGTAATGTTTGTCTGCCTGATTGCTGCAGTCATCAGTTTCTAGATCAGTTTATCTAGATGATTTAAACCAGGGACAGCCTGATTATCAGGACTAAGATAAATTTAGTTGTTTTGCAAGGTGATTACCAAAACGGAACAGAAAAACACATATCTGTCACACAAAATTGTTATTGGCTAGTTTGACCTTTTTGGGCCTCAAAAGGGTATTTAAATAAAACCCAGATTAACATAAATTAAGCAGAATGTGATAATTTGCTGATCCTTTTTTACATAATTGAATTGAAAACTTTACAAAGAAAATATTTTTTATGTTAAAACTTTTGTTTTTTGTAAATGCACTCTGAATTCTGAATTTGATACATTCTGTTTTTATTTATGTTTTTCACTCTTTCACTTAACTATTTTGGAATTGGGATTGCAATACTATTATTGCAAAATTATTATAAAACATTCCTTCTGTATATTACTGCAGATAGGAACAAATCTATGAAAATGAAAGCCAAATTGTAATAAACTAATTATACTTTAAGAGATGGGAGGGACCATGTGATTTTCTACACTTAAATGTGGTCCTATGGTGGTGTTGCGGTAATGCATTAGTTAGACCATGGGTGGTGAACTCATTGAAAGGGTAGGGGCATCTCTCAGAGGAGCACAACAGGCCTTTTCTGCTCAGTGCTCCTGGACAATAAAGGAAGACCCAGGAGGTGATTATGGCTACCAGACTGGCAAGGCTCTTCAAACTCAGAAGCATTTGGGAGGGTCTTCTTCTTTGAAGTTTAGTCCTGTCACAGTGCAAAACATGCCTATTTATAATCCGTGAGATTGTTTGTGGTGATGCTTAGATACTTACCAAACATCTCTCCAGCCTCCATTTTAATTTAACGGACGGAGATAGTTACAGTTTATACAGTAAAGTTTATTTTCAGTGATTTACCAGACTAAAGCTACATTTCCTTAATGGATGAAGAAGTGATGAATCTGACTGAAAAGGGCCTTTTGGCTTTAATGTGACAGAACAAAACACAGAGGCCAGCAACTGAAGATGAAAAATAAAAAAGACATTGAGGCATGAATGTAAGCTCACATTCTGATCCAGTTGTAATTTGTTTGGAAGGTGAAATACAGTATATTTTATATTTTAGGCATCAACTCAGATCTTTGCACCACAGCATCTACTGGCTGTATTTACCTTTTTTAACATATGTAGATAAAACCGGTTCTGACTGCCTACACAGCCTATTAAAACATTCTGCAGCTACTGCACCTCAGAAATATAATATCCATAGCGTACTTCATGTAATCATCAATATAATCATCAATATTATAGGAATCATGTTCCATTAGTCATTTATCTTGCATGTCATTTAAACTGAAATTCTGCATTTCAGTTGGTGATGCTATTTAAGATTTTATCAGAACTTTTTGGCGTAATTCTGAGAAAGTAGTCCCATTTTAACACAAGTTTGAGTTAAATTACTGTTTTGCAGAGTGTACAGTACTGGAGCTATTCTTAGTCTTTTCAACAGCTTTCTGCAGATGGAGAGAAATCAAATGACAGGACAGCAATGAATTGACATGTAGAACTTCCCTAATGCTTACGACAAGAATCCAGAACTGTGACTTCTGAGACTGAGCTTTCTGTCCTTTAGCTGGTTTTGTGCAGGCACTTTGATAAGATGTTCTTATTGTATACCAGGCGCGCCTAAACACCACCACACATAATCACCCTGACCATGAGAATGCCCTTAGTTCCCCAGGGAACATTTTGCTTCGCAAGGCCAATGTAACACTTCTTTTAATAGTAAAATGTTACTAGAAAAACTAGAAAATGCCTCTTTTTTCTCTCCAAAACTTCACTTATTTCTTACTTTCCTAGGTTGAAGTCAAAATAGTGTGAAGGCACAACATTACAGCAGAGTTGCACTAAAAGGCATGACATGTAATTATTATTAGGCTTATGTTTATGTTGACTTCTGTACTATTTATATAGATCTAATGTGGCTCAGCTGTCACATGGATGATAGATTTCTTCTTTCAATCAGTGACCTGAGGATTAGCCAACAGTTCAGCAGCCCTCCATTTCTCTACACAAAATGCACAAATGTTTGGCAGTGATTAAACCAATATATAGGTGTAAATATTTGTCTGGTTCTCTCTGGGGTATTTGTGTCCTGTTTTGCCCACCATGGCTGCTTCAGTCAGTACACAACCTCTGTCCCTCACTGTTGTACTGAGCTAGCACTGAAATAGATCTTGGGATTAATGAGTGGGTCAAAGTATTGTTTTAATCTGGTTTTGGCTCTCTGTCCCTGACTGGTGCGGGAAAGACAGATGGTGGACTTTTGAGTGAAATCCGAGGGTGGAGGGAGGGTTTGAGTGGACTTTTCTTTCTGATTACACATTTCACACACCATATAGATAAGCCACTGATCCATCACATCTACAGAGCAAGGGGTAAAGCCCTCCTGCTGGGCAAATAGCTGCACTGTTAAGAGCAGTCGAGAGGAAGCTGTTTGAATCCGTTACTGTGTTGTTGGTCCTCTGCAGTCAGATTCAGTAGTTTAGTTTTTACTAATGTGATGAGAGGAATCACCTGCAACTCTCCAACCAGAAGGGTGGATTTGCACAAAAACAGAAGCCTGATTTTCAGCACTCTGTTGCCGAGCGACTGGATTTATCAAGCATCTCAGACCCTGTTGCACTTGGTTTTAAATGCAATCAGATCACAAGTGGAAAGATGAGACACATCGCAGTTTACACCTATTTGTATCATGCATCTTCTAGGGTGTTCAGCCACACATTTATTATATGCAGATAAAACCTTGTGTAACTCAATTTCAACTGTTTCCAGTGCTTACTAAGAAGATGTTGGCCTGCATGTTGTATGCATCAGGGCACATCAGTGTTTACACTACAAAATATATGTGGTCAAATGCATTCTAGATGGGGTCAATGTACCTTGGACTCTATTTATACTTGTATTTAGCGCTGACAACTTGTGATCCGATCGCCCAAGACACATTTTTAAGCCATAGTGTAAACAGGGTCTCAGAATCAGTCCTGATTTTTGCTGAGAGTTAGGACCAAATACACTATTATGAAGCTTACACTGACAAGATGATCATGATGCATTATACTTTTTTAGTACAGTCTATATTATGTTATTCAATTATGTGTAAGTAATTATTTAATTTATTTGAGTGAATGAAATAATTGAAGTATTTGTATAGGCACACAGGTAACTTAAGAGGGCTCAATAAATGCAAAGGTATCAGGGATATAATGGTACACAGAAGGCACAATTCAGTTCATACCCCAGTGCCATGGTGTGTGAATTCTGTACAGCAGGAAAAAAATGAAATACATAAGGATCCTTTTGTCCATTTAATTTGAACCAACAGTACTGCAAATTTCAAAGACGAAATCCTCTTGCTGGTTAGCATGTTCAGTGTGTTTTCATTCACTGCTGCGTTTGGTTGCAAGCACCGGACCATTACTGCTGTGACCATGACATTTTTGCCACAAATACATGACCCATTTTTACATTATTTAAAAATATGTGATTAAGATTAGGCATTGGTATGATTCACAGACTCACAGGGCTTTAAAAAAAAGTCTGTTTGTTTTATAGCCTATAGTGCCACATCGTGCACATACAGCACATGTTGAAGATTCTCTCATTTACTGTAGTCTTATCATCTCCCCCACTTTCCAGTTCAACCTTCAGCTACACCTGTTGCATGTCCCTTACATGCAAGGAGCATTTGATATTTCTATAATGTCAGTCTGCTTATATATCTTAAATAAATAAATATTTTATTTTGCCGGTTGTAATTAAAGCTGGGGTACGCGGTTTGTTTTTTGCATCATTGGACAAAAATTACATATTGTAATTCATTCATTCAACTAATTTTAACCAATTTGATTCCTCTTTGTACTGTACTGCACTATAGATACATGGATGGATGACAATAAAATATTTCTTATCTCAGAGTTTAGCCTTAAATTAGTCCTTCATGTTTATGTAGCTAACCAGAGTATAGGGATGATTTAAATGAGTGACAAGGTTACTTTGAAGTGTGTGCACATGCCTGTTCGTGCTCATATGGACGGAGGCTTAAGACAGAGAAGGAGAGATGCAGGGGGAGAGCTGTATTTTATAGATCTGTATTGTATAGAGGAGGTATTTCCTAAGTCAGGAAAGTTGGTGAAATAATGTCGTTTGTTGAAAAATGGGTCACTCTGAGAATTTTTGGTGATTAGGAGTGATTTGATGAGATTCTTAATTTTTTTCATTTTCTGTTTAGCAGAGGTGGTGGATCTTGACTCATTGTTAGTTGACGAGGATGTAAACAAAAGCTGCACTCATTTAATATCCAGCATTTGCTGTGTACAATAACTCTTTCGCTGTTTCCCCCTGTGAACAGCAAAAAAGTCACGTTTTATGACATTTAAGTCTATTCATGTGTTAGTGTATTTGTTGTCTATTCAGGATGTTAGATTGTTGATGGTTGGTACGTGAGGACACCGACCTCTGGTACACTTGCTGCTCTGTGACTTTATGTAATTACACGTTGCAGCTAAATATATCAGCCGTGTTTAAATAGTTAATTTAATTTGGACTGCTGTAGTTCATGATAATAGTTATAGCAAAGAGTGAAGTCCTGAAAAATAATAGTAAATGCAATGCATTTATGCATTTATGTGCCGCCATATGTTACTACTCGTGGGTTTTTTTTTTTGTATTAATCAGCAAATGGATAAGACAGTACTGTTTGCTGTAGTTAAACTTTAGTTGTTTCTGGTCTCTTCCTTCGGGACAGCTTTTCTCATGTCTGTGTACGTATCTTCATGAAGTCTGTATATTTAAACAACTCAGGATTAAAACATTTGTCTTTTCTCAAATTGAAATCTTTTTAGCTTGACATGTCTTTGACAGATTTTATGGCACCCAGAGTCCATTCTGTGCGTCATACTTATGTACGCTGTGTTTTATCATTTTTTATTATACATTTAATGTGATCACAACTGCAACTAATATAAAATAATAATAATAAATATCAGTTATCATCATAAGAATTTCCCAGAGCCCATGGTCACTAGCTTTGTTGAACCAACTCAAAAATATTACATAGCCATTTAGCAGCCTATGCACATACTTATAGAACTAGAGTTACATCATACCTTCTATTTTCTTTGAAAATGTTTTGCAAGAAAACACATCTATATTTCTATATATATAAGATATGAAATGTGCTGTAGTGAGTGGCTGGACGAGTTAAGATACAGTATCTGTGTGTTAACAGCTCATGCAGAAAACCATGGGGACTGTATAGTAACGCAGGCATGCTCTATGGAGCTGTGAGTGCTCATATAAACAGTTGGAAGCGATGACCCACATAATAGAAAATGTACTGCAGGCAGTGTTGTTGCTCAGAACGCTGCAGTTAATTTTAGTACATTCATGCTTCATTACACAAAGGTAATACAGATTACTTTTTCATGTTTTCATCCTCACAGTGCAGTGAATGTTAAATTTGTATCAAGCTGTATCTGTATGCTTTGACCCCTTGCAGACTTTTTGTTCCCGGGTGTCTGAGAACATGCAGCTAATTACCTCTTAGAGGGATTTTTTTTTTTACATTTCTATAAACAACAACTGTTTCAAAGCTGGTGTTTTAAGTGTGAAGAGTGCTTCATTATTTATGATGAGCAAAAAACATATCTTTCTGGGAGGGGGAAGTAGTCTAAGCCTAAATTATTGTGCTAGTAGTACTTCTGCAGGGAACACTTTATTTGAAGGGGTGTGCATAAAACTAATATGGTCAATTATGATACTTTTTAGTAAGTTTTTTCTTTGTTATGAGTTGACATGAACCAAGACAACATACCTGTTATAAACATGTCATAGCAGGCCTAACTATCAAACTTAAAGAAACTATTTAGCTTAATGTGTTATCATTACATTAAACTATCATATGTGTTTGATTTTGACATTGGCTCTCATGAATATTTTTCTTGAAAAGTAAAGTAGAAATTTTGACTTGTTTTTAAAATATCACAAATGAATGAGTGAGGTGCACTACCAACGGGTAAAAACCCATAACGTTTTATAAGACGTCTACAGACTTGAGATATCAGCAGTAACAAAACTGTGGGATCCTGACACCCAATATATTTAACAGTAACTTACTGTATGTATGCAGTGCATTTTGTCACAGAGTCATATAGTCAGTGTTAGTTTTAGGTTTACTACATTTCTTTAAGTTAAGCTATAGCATCTTGAGTTGTAGTAGAATGTGGATAATTTGGGAGCTATGCAATATATCTGTTTGCAAATGATTTTTCCTGCAACCTCATAGCCAACATCAGCCTGGCAATGACAACATGTCTCGAAGCCACTGACACTAACAATTTACCAAGCTAGCAACTGTTAATGCAAGAAGCATTGTTAATGCAGGAATCGCTAATGCCTAATGAACATTGGGAATATCAACATTTTCCTCACGACATTATATACCATAAAACTACAAAGAAAAACTCTACACAACTAAAATTACAATATATTGACCTATCATACACCTAAAAACTAACAACTATGGCCTCTGTGATTTTCTGAAAATGTCAGTATTCAAGTCACTACTCATGAACATAGAGCTTTTACATATTTTCCACTTCCAACATCATGAATACAACAAAAGGATGCCATTCATATGGGCTCATCTCGTGCCGAGTTTGAAGGCACCAATAGACAGTCTTTGGTCAGGGATACGGATAAGTGTTTACACTACAAAATAGCACTGAATGTGTGTCACGTCTGTATGCAATGTGAGTGGTTTAGCTGACTCTAATCTTAAGTTGTTATAATATTAGTTGTTATAATAGGGGGGTGGTAGATGAGACAAATCCTCCCACCCTCCCTAGCCAATCATTTGTAGTCTGTAATCCAAAACCTATTATCACAAGCCAATTTTTGGGAGGGGAAACAGGAAAATGCAACAGAACATTCCTCTCCTGACATGTAGGTTAAAGGATGTCGGTGCACTTTTCAAGGTATTTTTGAGGTCGGTGAATGGGTCACATCACTTCCCTGTTGGGCAATTGAGAAATCTTCACACCCACTTAAACTTTAATGAAAACGTTTCTGGTTGGGGTTTTGAATGGGCTGCTGTTGGATATGCTCACAGGTGGGCACCAGCAGTTACATTCCTGGCATACTTTGGATATCAACTGCTGCCCAAGGCCTTAAAGGATGCACAGTTGCCTTCTGGCTTATCAGTTGACAGCTACCAAGGGACACTGACTTCAGCGCTGCTTTGTGAGCATGAAGAAGAAAATACACCATGTGTGTCACTGACTCAGCATTATTCATCACTTGAACACTGTTTTGAACAGTGTAATTCAGGGCTGTCATAGTGTTGTGGTAATTTGACTC
This sequence comes from Centropristis striata, assembly GCF_030273125.1. Taxonomy (NCBI): domain Eukaryota; kingdom Metazoa; phylum Chordata; class Actinopteri; order Perciformes; family Serranidae; genus Centropristis; species Centropristis striata. The sequence goes on along the minus strand of NC_081534.1, from coordinate 21,413,649 downwards.
AGCCGGCACACTCGCTGTGGAAAACTTCTGAAACTTCATCGCACCAAAAAATCTGTTTGTGTTGCTGTGTCAGTCCTCATATTACATAATGCGAGGTTCAATTTTACTTTTTTTCCCCCGTCCAAGGTCAGAAATCTACTTGCCTAAAGTACATTTTTACGCTTATATAATTGTTTTATTATTTATAACAACAGACTAAAATGAATTGTCATATTTCATCTTTATTTAGGTAAATGAAACATAACAAGGACAGTGTGTCATTAATGCAAAGCAATGTCAATTCTTGCATATCAAAAATTGTATCAGACAAATTCTACATTTAGGGATATGGGACAAGGGCATATGCTGGATTTTATCGCTGCAATAAATATCATTTCAAGGGTTCGCTACATGCCTTTTTAGAAAAATTACATATATTTTTTAAGTATCATAACTTTGCTCTGTTGGATGAATTGTCCTCACCAAGTTGATTGTAAAGATCTGGGAACATTCCAGCATCTCGAAAAGTAAATCTGACATTCTAGAAACACAAGCTGTCAGACAGGTTGTAAACAAGCCAAATATTATACAGATTACTGAAACCACTCTATGGAGGTCAAACTAATATGTGAGTTTCACCCACACCAAAACTCAAGCTCAACAGCAGTTATTACTGGGTATACCCTGTTTCATGTGTTTGAGACTTCAAACCTTCTCATGCCAAGTTGCAGTCAGAAGTCCAAACATTTGAGAATGGGAAGGAGCACATCATTTGCCTCTGGGACATTGTTAAACAGTGTTTTTGCTTACAGCAGCACAGTCAGGCTCAGGTGATTGTACTTCAAGATAACTGCACACCTGTTAAGTGACATAAATGTTTTCCCCTTGTTTACGTGTATGTTGTTGTTCAGGTCATCTTATGCTCAAGTAGGCATTCTTTTTTAACAAACTGGCTCAATCTCAAAATCTCAAAAGTTTAGATTTTGTTATCGATTAATTATTGATAAATCTGCCGGTACTTAATTCACAATTTTGGAGCTGTGTGGGGTTGTGCGCCATCAAATTTTACGTTACCGAATATTTTACAGTCTGTGAATCTTAATAACCAACTCAGTTATTTCTGAAACATGCTGAAACATGATATTTTTAAATGACACAGACATTACTGCAATTACACACAGTTCAACACTTCAAATCGTGGCCGAGTGTAGTGTTAACTTGGTGCAATGGTAAGTTTAATCATCATAAGATTGCATAATGTTAGCTAACTAACACTTTGAAGCTTTATTTTACAAACACAGACATCTTTTGATTCCAAGTATTAACACAATAAGTTAGAACACTTGTCTATTACTTATGACTTCAATCATCAAAGCGGTGTAATAATTTCTTCTTTCATTCGCTCCCGTTAGCATATAAGGCAGCATTATCTGGCTAATAACATAAGCTAACAAACTACTGTGAGCGCTAATAATTGCTAATAAATAAATAAAATAAAACAAGAATGCCACTCACCAAACAAACTGGAACATGGGCATCTTGTGCAGCAGTGGTACAGCTCACCACACAGCAAGTGGTGTTATTTGTCCGTTGCTTGGATTTAAAACTCCAGTGAATTGCCAGTGAATTAGCTGTGGGGCTGCAGCGTTGGTACTTTCGGTTCCGGTTCTTTTTCTTCCAGACGCTTTTCGTCACATGACCGGATGTCCTTCCATTTTCATTTTTACCTTTCGTTTTCATTTACTAGTGCAGTGCCCATAGGAAGTATGTATTCGTATAGTGGGAGATTAAGTAGATTTTTCAATTATGGCCAAATGAGGTTGAATGTGAAAGTGGGATGTACAATGAGGTGTAATACTCTTGCGTAGTGTTAATATACAAAGTGTATTGGGTAAACATAGTAATGCAACATAAGTAGTGAATAAAGCTAAATCTCTGCTTAGCATGCTAATCGCGAATAACAGAATTTGCACATTACATGCAGACTACGACAACGTCTGCAACTCCATAAAACACTTACTTTTCATAAGGTACGCACAACATCCAGCACATACACATTGAACATTGATTTACAGATGAGATGAGTCAGGCGTGGAAATCCAGAGCGAATTGGGTTACTGACCAGGTGTAGGCCTATCTCCCCTAAAAGGCGTCCGATCGGAAACAGTGCAATGCTGCAACACGTCCTACGTAAATAATGATATTTAGAAAAATTAATTCAAAATCAAGGATGCACACGTTTGTGCCATGCGCAAGCCACATCCGAAATCTTAGGTCAGTCTGACTAACGGTCAGCAAGATATGCCCTAGACACACATCCACAGACACAGACGCTTCTTGCTTTTATAGGTAGATTACCTTCCGTTTTCAATTTTTACCTTCTGTTTCCATTTGTTTACCTTCTGTTCATTTTTTTTACCTCTCACATACACAAAAAATACCTCTCACATTCACAATTTCACCTCTCACATACACACTTTTTGTGAACGTGAGAGGTATTTTTCGTGAAAGTGAGAGGTAAAATTGTTAATGTGGAAGGTAAAATTGTGTTTGTGAGAAGTACATTTTGAAGGTTAGAGGTATTTATTGTGTATGTGAGAGGAAAGAATGAATTATGGCCCATACGGCGTCTCATACAGGAAGGTCAGAGCCGGTATATCACATAGGTTATCAAGTGGACGCCTCCCATCACAGCTGTTTCTGTGAATGAAGCCTATCACACCTCAAGTAGGCGGAACAGCAAGATTCAACATGTCAGCTGTCAGAGATGCTGCTTTGACCCAAACAAGGAGGTTTTGCTGCCTGTTTTCCCACTTCACTCAGCCCCATGCAATAAATCATTGTCTAAACAAATGAAGATGCATACTACAATACACAATACTGTATTATAGTACAACCCTTGTTCCAAAATTTGGGACACTGTGTAGAATGTAAATAAAAACAGAGTCAATCAAATTTAGAATTTAAAAGAGTTAACCTTTACAAAAAACAAAAATGTATTATATTTGTATATATTTGAACTTTGTACAGTTCTAAATTGAATATGTCAAAAACGATCATCTGTTTTAATTTATGGTTAAGACAATGTCATCAGTAAACCTAGTGATTTAACAAAAGTATACACAACAGTAAGGGGCGGGATGCATTCCAGTGAGGTCAGACTTTGGCAACCAGGTTGCTGACCCCAGACTGACCCCAACTTCTCCCTCCAGGGTGATAGAAAGGGTGATAAAAGACATGAAGGTTATGGGTGTGGACCGGTCATCCTGTGCTCTTTGTATAGAAACTCTGTATAACACCAATGTTAAATCCAGGCTATTATCAGAGTTCCTGTGTCAAAACAGAATTATTATATTCAAGGCATTCAAAACACTGACTGAAAACAACATGAATAATGTGCACTAAGTTCTAAAACCGGTATCTTTACACCTGGCCAAAGATAGTTTGTCAGAGGAAAGTGTAGTGTGTAGTGTGTTGAAGTCTAATGGTTTTAATTGCAAAACAAAATATGCTATGAATGTATTATGTCCACCAGTGCATATAGTATAAAATAATACAACATTAATACAACTCCACTGCAACTATATGTTCCTCTTTGGAATTTAGGTCACTGTAATTTTGTTTTGAACATTTATCAAAAATAACTCCACTATCAATTGCGCCTTTCTTTAAGGAGGAACCACTACAGATATGAAGCAGTGTGTCTGCATGAGAAGGCAGTTGTTTTTCAGGAGCGAGCAGGTTAATAAGTATTCTCCGGGGCCTCCCCCCCTAAGCCATGTGAAAAGCAAGGGCTTGGCATTTCTTGTTCCCGGACAGAGTCCTGAGTTCCAAAAGTTTTCACAAAAGCCCCGTTGCCTAGCTGCGTGTGAGGAGCCTAGCTGCGTGTGAGAAGAGCCTCACTGTGACTGCCAGGCCTGCTTTGTGTGCGCCAGTCTCTGACTGAACAGGATCTTCTGGAGAATCGACAGGAATGCAGTAGGGGAGTGATTTACCCCCTTGTTTAATCTTATTCAGTTTTCAGCTGGCAGGAGGGAACCACTGAAATGTTTCCATAGTGCATTAGCACCCTTTTCAGCTCAAGTGAAATGACCTCCAATTGTGAGGTTTGTCATGCATTCTTGGACATTCCACTTTGTGTGGTCCAATTTCAAATTTTTGGAATGTTTGAAGGATTTTTTTCAGTGTGCAGAATCTGTTCATCCATCCGTTTATCTGTCCACATTTTCATCCATCCATCCATCCATCTATTTCCTATCTGATGTAGTGCAACTGCTCCTTTTCCTTGGTACTCAATAGGTTTAATATTATATTTCACAAAATGTGATATGGTATGGTGTAAGGCCTTTGATCCTCTTCTGCTTTAAAATTGAAATAGTCCAGTGGAAACAATCTGTTTTGCACAGCCGTGTTTTATGGTTCAGTTGGAATGAAGGAGCTAATGTTTTAGAAATAATCTACTTCTCTCTCTGTTTGTAGCAATGTATGCCTGCGGCGTTGTGAAACACTCTTGTTGATGTCATCTGTACCATGTTCTCTCATTCTCTGCTTTGTTCCCAGTAATGAAACACACAGTCATTAGAGGGACTGTCATCACAGATTAGACTCCAGGGATTAGATGGGACATGTCTCTTCCTCTTCACAGTGGAGCTGTACAATCAGTGTTGAGTTGAAAATGCTGTTTCACTGTCTCTTGCATCCTGTGTTGCTCTCAGGTTACCAGTTTGTGCGTGTGACTCTGTGGCCCTGTGGCCCTGTGGAAACGAATGATTACAAAGCGCTAATTATTTTCGGCTCATACTGTTTTATAATGTTAGCATAATTTTTCATGTACACTCACTCATTTGTTCAGTGGGAGGCATGTTGACAGCAATTAAAGAAAAAAAACCCACTCACTTCCATTACACTCTGTTGATTTTTGTGTCCTTGTTTAGTAACAGCCTTCAATAAGGGAAAGCCAAAATCCTGATGCCACAGTCAGGCTGGCTACTGTAACTCACTGCAATCTCTCATTAAGCTTTTTCTAAAAAGCAAAGCATGTTCCGGAGGTTTACCATCCATATGCTGAGATAAATGAGTATCGTCTACCGTTCTTGCTATAAGAATTTAAACCCTTGCAATGCTAACAAATTGAGACAACATCATTGTGCTTCCAACATTACAAATCTCTTTAGAACTACTGCAGAATTTGGTTAGGATTTGGCAGGGTGTCCGCAGGCTCTTAAAAATTCTTAAAATGTCTAAAATCCAATAATTTGAATTCAAGGCCATAAAATGTCTAAGATTCTCTTAAAACCTGTTGTTGAAACCTGCAGAGACCCTGTTTGGCCAAAATTGTGGTTGTGGATTACAAAAAGAATGTTGCTTGCGGGAGCAGAGTCTTAAAAAGAAGTGTTAAATTCACGTATTTGCACTTTTCAACATTTCTTACTTGTCTAACACAGGTAAAATTAGCATTATGAACCAGCGACTTTCATCACATAGTTGCTGGGGTATCGGAATAGACAGAGTCTTGACAAAGAACAAATAGACATATGCATCCATTAGAAGAAAACATGCATTTTTCATTTGCATAACAGAAACTAATTAGACACATGGGGAAAAAATGTTCAATTCAGCTCCTTTTGTTAGCAGTTTCACATGCAGTCTTTTTTGGGCATTAGGGTGGGATATGATATCTTTCAGCTTCCAAATGGGGCACACCAGGAAAATTTGAGAACCTCTGTTTTAGAGAAAGCCATGCAGCCCCACTGAGGTTCACAGAGGGGGTCAGAGGCACATGCAGGGATCTCTTTAATAATCTGACCGGGGCATCATACACCAACATTAATCCAGTTAATTGAGGGCTACTATTGGATGAACATGAGACTGTGAGAAATTTGACTGAAGCCTCACTGTGGGAGACTGAGAGAGAGAGAGACCTTCTGGCTGGGATGAAAGGCTTTTTAGCAGAAAAGTTGAAGAATGCATCTCTGCAGCCTCTTGTTTTATCTTCCTCTCTCTGCCTCCTAGCATTCAGAGAACCGCCCCATTATGACAACAAAATTATTGCAGAGAGGCTGCTCCCTCCGAAACTATGTTCAAAGTGTGTAAGCATGTCAAATAAATTTTTTTCTTATCACATTAAATTGTATTGGATATCATTTTCTTTTCTTGTACATTAAATCATAGAATGCTGTCAAAGTAAAAGCACAATTTAGTGTGTGTGTGTGTGTGTGTGTGTGTGTGTGCGCGCGTGTGTGTGTGTGCGTGCGTGCGTGCGTGCCTGCGTGCGTGTGTGTGTGTGTGTGTGTGTGTGTGGTGTGCTGCTGTGTGTGTGTGTAGTGTGCGGCTGTGTGTGTGTGTGTGTGTGTGTGTGTGTGTGTGAAGTGTGCGGCTGTGTGTTATGCTTGTGTGGAGTTTAGTGAGCATGGATAATCCTGGCCACAGTTCCAGTTTAACAGCCAATAAACACCTCATGGATCATAAAATGTAATTTGCTACAAGAATACACAATCTATAAAAGGACAAAACCCTGTAATATATGCCCATATAATGTGAGTTCTGGCAGCATAAATAACATGCAATAGAGACTCTTTAATCACAGTCTTCGAGTCAGGACATGCCGAGAGCGTCTGTTTTCACTCAGATTATTACCTCCTCATTTTATGTTTTTTTGTATTCAAAGGTAGCCTGTGGTTTTCATCCACTGTTTCTCAGAATGTTAATTTATGGTATTTAAACCATAGTTTTTCTTTAAGATTGTTACTGCAGGTTGGTTGAAAGGTTGCTGTTCAGTGAATCAAAGACTAATGTACTGCTGGATTATTTGCTCTAGATGTTTTATTGCTTGGATTCTAATTGAAACGGATAAAGTGTCACAAAAACATCAAATCTGCATCAACTTAACTATGACAAAAAAAACGTTGATTGACATTTGCTCTGGTAGCCAATTTGTTTAACACATTTTCACAGCTCTGGGGGGCCATTTTTTAAAGGTTACAGATAAGGTCAGCAGTCAACTACAGTAAAAGCAAAGTGGGAGAAAATAGTATCTTTGGGAAACTTGTGAAATTACTATTTATGCAGGAATGAACTTCAGTGTATGGTAACTCAATGTCTGTCCGTCAAAATATTTTTATTATGATGAGGAATCAGATGAGACACTTGGGGCACGGCAGCCTTGTAGCTTAAGTCACTCTATCTTCCCTGCGGTTATGCCAAAACCACAGAAATGTTTCAGAGAGGAACTCATCAAAACACAGAAGTGTGTCTGTGCTGTTAGTGCTGGGTATGAGGGTGCTCTTGCATTTTTATTGGTGTGTCATTGTGTGTAAAGGGCTTGCTTCACAGTACAGCGAGCACTCTGACCAAATTTGACCTCACTTTTTGGCTCTCATTGCGGATTATTTCTGTACAGCTCACATGATCCCACAAGGACTGTACATGGGTTTAACAACCTGGACAGTAGGGACGTCGGCCCACTCAGCCTATTCCTCCCTGTTTTCCTGTTTGCCAGCATAATGAGCGGACACATGCTGGCTTGTTTTCACTCCATGTGTTTCCTGTTCTCTTCCCAGCAGCTGAGAGGATGAAGGGGAGGAATCCTGGCAGTTTGTGGACTTTGTAGCAACAGAAGAAACAGCAGCACTGGCAGCAGCACTGGAAGCTCCTGTTTGACACCTCTGTCTGCAGCCGAGCTCACCATGAGTTAGAGGGCATTGGAGACCTTCACCACAGCTGCCTTCCCCATCGTTTTGAGCACCTTGTCACCTTGACAGCAGCATCACTCGCCCTGCTTCATGAGCCAGCAGGATGCGTCTGAGGTCCTCGCACTCTCCGAGCGCCTCCTCATAGCTTCACACAAGGGGCAAGCCGACAATGTGGTCCAGCTCATCAACAAGGGCGCAAAAGTAGCCGTTACCAAGGTGAGTGAGTGGTCCAGGGTCAATAATTAGACAGATGATGCTGGTGGATACTTTTATGCATTTGTTGTTTTTTTTTTATGATTTTGCCTTTCCAATGGCGCCCAAACATGTGGAGTGGCAGTTGGTTAAGCACATCTGCAGTTCTCTTGTTTTGTCTGAAAACTGCTTGACTGCTGGCGGACTCTTTTTGCTTGAAAAACTCACTGAATTATTAAAATTATTGCAGTTTGTTTTCTTTTAATTGAAAATATACTAATAGACTTGTTTTTTCAGATCCAATTTGGTCCTTGACAATGTCAGTACCAACCAACTTGTTGTCCATCTGTGCTCAACAGATGAAAACAATCAAATGGTGCTTTCAGATCTCACCTATTGGGCTATGGTTCCAATGGACTCTGGTGTGTCTGCCTGTTTGGTTTAGGTCATTGAACTTTGGTGAGGGCAAACCAAGCGGGTAGAGACAGTCTCGATCTGGTTGTTCAGGGTTTTTTTGGTTCCAATGGGGCTTTCAAAGAATGCGGTTTCAACACAAATTCATAATCATAATTTATAATTGATGTACTCTATATTTATACTGGATCATTTAGTAACCATGGTTTGTTAACACACATGCTCAAGTGCAAGGCTTTTCTCCCTGATACAACAGAAAGTGAGAAGGACAAAAACGTGTGTAATTAAGTGTCCCACCCTGAGCATTTTAGCAGTTCCTCGTTAAAAAGGTGAGTGTCATGAGTTAAACGCAGAAGCTACACAGTAACCACCCGCCCCTAATATCTCAGTACAGGACACCTCTTTATTGTCCTGGTGTTTTCTCTGAATATAATCAGTTAGTGTGGCTTGGACCAAAACTAAAAGGCAAAAATCATCAATGAATTTTGCCCTTTTCTGGACCAACTGAGTTGAGCCACAGTAAAAGTAACCAAAACAGGGAAATCTGATAAGTAGTTCAAATCAGCCCACAAGCTTTATCTTCCCGTCAGCAGCCTGTATTATAATGTCTGTCTGCATCTGTTGGGTGTCGTTTTACTCCCATTGTGTCACTGAATTGTGTGACTCATAGATGTGGGCCTGAGTATCGCAGATAGCCTGAGTCTGTGTTAAGGTGTCTGAGTAGCTAATCATACTGTTCTTTCACTGTAAAGTTGTGAGCTTTCCATAATGTCACACTGTCATTTTCTACTGTTTGTGAGCCAGATATCACATCTGTTCAGTCTTTGAGAGGTTAATCAGCTTTGATAACACAACAACACTTTTTCCACGGGCTCATCTGCATCTCTTAAATCAATTAGACACAAAACAGAGCATGAAAGGATCTGCTATCATATGAACACACCCCCATTATCTTTTAAACATATACTCATTAAAATAATTCCAGCAGCTTCACATTCAGTCAGGGGAACGATGTACAGACAATGTATTCACCCCTGTTGACGTTTTTTAGCCTACTCCAGGCTGTCTATGATTTTATTGTTTTGGTGAAGTGTGGCTGTGTTGTGTTGGCTTGTGTGTGTCACACATGCAGGGATCTCCTCTAAATGACACTGTGTATGATCATAGAGGGGAGGAAATATTCACATGTCTGTTGGATCCTCCTGGCTCAAATTAGCCAGCATTCATGTATGAAAATATGGTTTCATTTTTGTCAAATACAAGCCATCAATTTTAGTGTTGGATTTCCTAAAGTTGGACCTTAATAAATAAAAATAATGAGGCAACTCAGAGCCTTAAAAAAGACAATACTGTTTTTAAGACTGTTACTGATATTGTTCTGATATGTTTTAAAAATCTGACATCTACCCATTATTATAAGTAGTACTATTAAAAATTTATATTTTTACATATACATAGTACATAACTATAAGCAAATTGTATACAGTATTTATAATGTAATTATCTATACCTTATCCAAAACTCTGGACATGGAGAGTTAACATTGGGCGAGAGATGGGGTACACCCTGAACAGACAACCACTTCTGAGCATTTTTAGAGTCACCAATTGACCTAAACTGCATGTCTGTGCTTTCACAACCCAAGTCCATTTGGTTTGTCTAAATCAGAGTGAAGTTGATGCTTTTGGTTAATTTTGTATTTAGTGTAGTTTGTTTTCTCAGTGCAGAAATGTAGGCGGACCAAATAAAAAAAAAAATGTTTTAGAGGGGTTCGTGCGAAGGCGGAGAGCTGGAAATATACTTGCACTATAATTTCTTAATGGTTGGAAAGTTGGTGGTGGAAAAGGTAAACACGGAAATAAACAAAGCAACATGGAGCCGAACGCACCCTGAAAATATTACCTTGACTCTGCACTGATCTATTGTGTGCACGATTCCTTTCTCCTCCAGTTGATCTAGGATGATTTCACAAATGTCATTGTTTTTCTGGACTGTATTCAGCATCTCCTGTATGTGTTCTTGAGGTCAGAAGTCAGTCCTCTCCCAGTCATGTTGCATCCGTCACTCTGTGTACATTTCACAAAATGCCCGCGCAGGTAGCCCACAATCCGCTGTGTTTTGGTTAATTCCCTTTAATTGGGTCGGATTACGTTCACAGTGCAATGGAACCAAACTGGGTTTCATTTGGAAACGGACCAAGAGCCTCTCTCGCAAGTGGTCTGGGACCGGTTGTTTTTGTCCGCGCCAGAGTATGATTTGATCTTTCACAAGTGACCAAACACTCCGTAACAAGGTTTTAACTGCACCAGAGTTCCACTGAAATGGACTAAACATTGGGTTGTAAGTGCCCTTTTCTGCAGGACATTTTACAATTAACTATGTAGTCTTCTCTAATGAACAAACTACTTAATGATGGTTTTGTTTTTACATTGCCTCAAGCCTCCTTAATGTCACCTTTTGGCAGCTTTGATTTGCCATTAAAATAACTGTACTTAGGATCCTTGTACCATATGGTGAATTCATTTCCAGTTCTTAAATATCAAAATACAAAACAATTTCCATCAGCTGGAGTGAATTTCACTTTACTACAGCTGACCCAGCATGTATGCATGACCCATGCTGAGTAACCTCCAGGCGTTTGCGTTTGTATGCACCCAGATGTGTAACAGTATCACAGCTGAGCTGAGTGTGGCCAGATGGATCACACCGACACAGCTTTCAGTCACACACATACAAACATACAATGACAGCCAGAACTGGCAACAGTGTCTCTCAAGGCCTTGCTTTATTCTCTCATCCCAGCTCTCACGTCACCTATCAAGCTGTCCATTCGTTTTTGGTCTCTTAATGCTCCACTCTGTTCACCGCCTCCTTGCTCACTGTGTCTGTCTGCTGTTTGGTGCTGAGCATGTAGTTTTTTCATGTTTTTTTTAGGGTTTTTTTCTCTGAAAGCAGTTGCCTGCTACGGCTGAACAATTCTATGAGAGCAGTGAGAGAAAGCAGTCGAGCATCGAGTCCGGCTTTACACTCGACGCAATCTTTCTTTTTGTATGTCGCCATCTTGTTTTCCGCGACTGGGAGCAGACCATATTTGGACTGTGCTGCCCTACAAAGCCTAACTGCAGTAACTAAATTTTGGTAGAAATTGAGTTATAACTAAAAATGAACCCCTTGATGTCTGTTTTATCTTGTGTTTTAGATTTCAATTTTACTTTATTTCAGAGAAATAATGATGTAAAAATTGCAGTAACCACAAAATCCAACTCAAAACCAAATCAGTTTGTTATCACTGTGATACGATGTAGCCTTGTATTTCTTCATTGTGTTGAATAGTGAAGACAAGAATAATATAAATTATACGTTTATTTGATAGGGTAATTATTATATAGATATTGATTAAGTGAAAAAAGTGAGATAAAATGATATTAAGACTAAAATATAACATTACTTTATAATATTAAGTCTAAAATACAGAAATATTTGAATAGAGTTGTTAAACACTTTTAAACACACTTGTAACAAATTCCATTTGAAAATGTTTATTTACTGAAAAAAAAACTATAAAAGCTGAAAGAAAACAACATTGTAGTTACTGCACTCTGTTTCTGCATTACTATTAGAACCTTTTACAGCAAGACAAAACCAGAGTGCAGTAACTACATTTTTGGGGTCAGAGGTCAAATGAATCGTCATGATTTTTGAGCATAAATATTACATCATCAATACATGTAGAAAAAAGTGTCGTATCACCAACCTACCTGTAACCCATTTAGCTGGCCAGTTAAAAAAAAGGGCAGTGCGGGAGAGCAAGAGGTGGCAATTAACATAATATTGTCTTGACGATTTTTTACTCGCAATTGAGACCATAGTGTTGTCATGACAGTTTTTTTTGTGGTAATAAATCAAGTGAGAAGATAGATAGGACCAAAATGCTTCTGCAACTGCTGTCAGCGCCCCCCCGTTGGAATTTTTGGTAGAATGCAGGCTGAAGGCATTTCCAGGTTTGCCTCACTGCTCAGACCCGGAGGTTGCCTCCTGGGCTGGACAGATAAGCAATCAGCTGAAATTCACTATAAATCTTTCTAAAGTCGAGGGGTGCCACAGAGTTTCTGTTTGGAAAACAGAAAATCTGTGGCATGTTTAGCCAGTGCTGAGCTCTAATCATGTTTTAATGCTTTGTTTCTTGGATGATTCTGTTGTGTATCATGTTTTCTGTTTTATATTCTGGCATTGCAAACCAATTTTCCATGTGAACATCATAGCACCATATTATAACAGCAACAGCAATATTGCATCTGCTCTCAGTCGCTCTGATTATGTTGTTTCGACCAGCTGTATTTGGATATTTGGGCAGGATGCCATTATGAAAACTTAATCCAAGATAAAGGGGGCAGAGTTTCAGAATAAAGCATTCCTCTGCAGGGAAATGGAATGTAGGAATAATTTTTGGAAAGCTAATACGATTAATGGATTGAGACTGGGACAACATGTAGAAGATGAAAAGGGAAAGAAAGGATGAAACCAGGGGCTTGAGGAAATTAATATAAAATAAAATGTGAGGAAGAAGAAAGTGAGGATATAATGGCTTAGAGTCCAGAGCCTGATCACTTTGGGGTTTACAAAAGTTTAATCTGCATAATGACAAGGGCTTGTTTTGATCCAAATGTTTATTAGTAATTAATTAAAACAAATGATTCACACTTCACACAATATTTTTACAATAGAAACATTTAAGGCTAATATACCATTAAACATAGATGCAATACTATTATGAAAAAGATACCTGTTTTGATACCAGCAAAAAGAAAAAGGCACACAAAATAGGATATTTTGTTGTTTTAGCCTGTATCCACCATAGCTTGTGGACCTAGGGCTGGACGATATGGATCAAAAGTCACATCCCGATATATTTAGGCTGAATATATATACAATATATATCCCAATATTTTTATCGCAAAGTGAGGGCAAATGTTCAGTCAAAGTTAAAGCCAAATATGACATGTCACAAGTAGTTGAACATAAATACTGTATAACAACAGGAGGGTCTTAAAAAAAAAATTAAAACTCCATAAAGTGCACATTTAAATCAAAAATATCTTGAACAGCTTCATCTTATGAACAGCTGTACTCATGCAATGCTTACAATAAAAAAATTACTCAACAACTTTGCTAACACCACCAAACTTCAAGCAAGTATAGCAACACAAGACATAACAAGCCAACTGATATTACTAACTCATGCAACAGCAAAAAGACCTGCTCAGCATCTGCAGCCTTTTATTTCTCTGTCTCCTTTTTGTCTTTTTATTCTCTCCTTGATGTCGTCACATGATACTAAGTGAAATTGAACTACATGTCATGGCAAATCAAGCAGTTCAAAGCCTTGGGCCAGATGATGGCGATGGGCCCCTTGACTTACCAAAAACACATGCACCAAATCTTCCAAAAACTATGACTCAAAAATGAAAGAGACAAAAAGTTTAAGAGTTTCAAGCAGTGGAGTTTATTCTTGCAAAGATCAAAACCCGTATGAGCTTTCTTTGGTCCAGACCAAAAACGGACTGAAGATCCTGTCTGAAACACCAGCTTTTATACCTTTTCTCATTCTTTCTCATCCTAGGCCCAGCTTTTCTGAAAGGAACGCCTCTGACCTTCAGCAATATTGGTGTTTTTTAGCAGGCTTGCTTGGTACTTCCTAGGCTCCAATTGTCCTGGTGTCAGAGTTTAGACCTTATTTGGGCGTTAAAAATATGTAAATGGATGTTTGTGAACGTTGTAATAATTAAAGTATGATTATTCTTTAAAAAAGGAACTAACCTTTTCTGCAGGAATATTGGTGGCAGGAAACAGGAAGTTAACACATACCAAGATTTTACCTTTCTTTCTCTAGCTTCCCTGCTGCTTTTGATCAGTTTTATTTATTTATTTATTTATTTATTTATTTATTAAGTGATTACTGATTGTATATCAGGTTACAGCTCTTACTTGTAACACACACACACATTTAGCTCAACATAGGCCAAGAATGATCATGACTTCTTTTCACGTTGTTTAACACACACAACTGGATAAATGCATACATTGTTTTATACTTTCCTACAACAACTCCTGTGCTGCGATTCTGCTGCTGCTGTAAGGAGCAGACACTTTCTGTTTTTAATTGTATCGTTTGTCGTCCGATAAAGTATTGATAACAAGCTTTATGTTTATACAAAGTGGAGTCAGCGCTGATACATGAAAATCAGTTTTATTTCTATTTTGAAAAAAGTGGGGGCCAGTTCTTTGGATTGATTTCATTGATTCTAATGTAATTTGTTACCTAAAAAAATTAGTATATGGATCGGAACTTGAAATTGGCAGATACTTCATATTAAATGACTCTGATAGGGGCAAAAACGTGATGTGGACATTCCTTAACATAACATAAACCTGTTTAATTATTGAGTTATCCAGGACACTCCCGTGTTTCTCTGTTGATGAATATTGATGAATAAAGGAGCCCGGAGGAGATTTCTTATGAACAAACAAAAGCTATATTTACATTTAGCGTCACTCACCAAAACATGGAGAAAAACATCTAATGAATGCATTATATACCAGCAGATAAAAAGTAAAAAAATAAATAAATAATAGAATGTATATGCAGCTAAACAAGAGCATATTATGAGATAATGTGACACCTAACATACCACTACTGATAAAAATACAAACCCAAAGAGCCACAAATGGACCCTCAGTCAAAGGAGACAACAGAGGCTCCCTGCTGGCCTGAGGCCTGCTGTTTACCTGAGCTCGGGCCACTGTAACTCAATCTGTGGACCACATGAATACAGAGCAGACCTGAGCCACACCCAAACAAACCACAAACCTCCAAACTGTGTGGGAATACACACTTGATCTGTAATTAAACTGTTGACTCAGTATAACGACAGATTAACAGCAATCACCTGGATTTTGTGTTTGAAGTTTGAACAGTTACATCCTGCCCTGTCATTCTTCTTAATGCACTTCATTATGTTGGATGTAATTTTCAGGATGTCAGGATGTGTTGAGAGCTTTTAATCTTATCTTCCCAACAAAAGTTATTATATACATATATAAACATTAGATGTACTTATGCCTTTATCTTTTATTCCTTAACTTATTTCTATATATAATATTTTACTGAGATTGTCAACCTAACTGGAGATGTGGTATCTTCTATAAGCATGCTTCAGTATTTGCAGCATATATAATAGTGGATACAATGACTGATCGGTATTCATTCAGAGGGATTAATCATGGTGTACTTGAGCTGTGATGATGGATGTGAAGCAGCTATGACTCATAATCTTTGGAAGCATCCTGCTGCCTGATCCAGTGCCTGAGGGAGGACATTCTCTTCTTGAATGATTAGGGCTGCAACTAATTATTTTATTTTCATAATTGCAAAATATTTATGTGATTAATCAATTCATTGTTTTGACTATTGATATGTCAGAAAATAGTAAAAAAACAAAAAACAAACATGACCCATGTAATTTCCTTTAGCATTATGTGGCATCTAAAACGGATGCACTGATCCAATACTGACTCAGATGGCTGGATTGGCTGGTTTTTACCAAGTTTGGTGCATAATTTATTACTTTAATAACTAAATAATAAATAGATATAAGGAAGAATAAAGGAAAGGAACATTTAGAAATTAATTCTTGAAATACATTTATGTCCTATTTAATTATAATTTGTTTAATTTAATAATTATATTTATCAGCTCTATCAACTTTCATTTAGTTAATCATACATTAACCATTGATTATTTATTACCTTTATTTATACATTTTAACTGGGTCTCCTTACTGTTCTCTTTACTAAGAAACAGCGCCCACAAAAATCCTGCGTGTGGACGTAAATATATGACATCACTATATTTTTATTTAGGACTGAGCTTACTAGCATTATTGTGATGTTACTTTTTCCTGTCAAAGTGGTTTTACTGGGACCTTTCCTGTGCTCATCTATTGGTTGTTGATTGTGTTACGTCACTGCGACAAACCCAAGACTAGGAAAAGACTGATATGAAACAGTGCAGATTACTATGTTAAATTTAACGTTGGAGATAATGGGGGCACGCTGTGACTCCAGTAAAACTCCTAGTAAACTAGATTTACTAAAGACTTTCAGTTTTTAGTCTGGGACTGTGGAAATCTTTTGGTGTAAGCCCAGCATAAGCCACCCCATCCTCAGCCCCTCCATGTCTCCCTCTGAGTCCCTTGCTCACTTTGAGCATTTTTCAAACTCTTGAAGGAGGTGGAGTTGGCCTCAATGTTGTATGACTAATGCAATTCAAATCGTTTCTATTGTATTGGGATGGAAGCAGAACTCTTCAACATTGGAGAGAAACAAATAGTTTATTTTTTTATGCTTGGAATTTCAGTGAGCTGATCCTTTAAACCTCTACAAAGTTAAGTGACCTTTTGGCTCTAGGGCCCGCCCACAGATCCTTATATTGGCAGGATGCAGAGTTTATCCTCTACTGAGCTATCATGAACAGCTGTGCAGATTGTGCACTATTCTCTTAAACCATGGATTAAGTATTTGTTTGTTTTCAGCGGATTCATTACTGAGATGGATTGTACTCTGAAGCAGATTGTCTTCAGTTGTACCAGCAACTATGAGCATTGTTACTTACTCTGCAGCAATATCTCACTCACTGGACTGTGATTCTATGTCTGGGACAGCAGAGGTGGAGTCTTTTTACTCAACTTTGTGTTTTGTTGTTTTGTTGTGTGCACTCTGGTGTTTTGTTCACTGAGTTAAGATGTGTGTGTTTTGTGTCCACAGTATGGCAGAAGTCCCCTGCACTTGGCTGCCTACAAAGGCCACATTGAGGTTGTTCGTATTCTGCTCAAAGCTGGCTGTGACCTCGACATCCAGGACGACGTGAGTAGACTCATCTGCCTGTGAGCTGCGGCGGCCATGTTTCCACGTATCATCCACTTCCAGCTCTCACACTGTAGACCTGATTGGTGGTCACTAATGGATTATTTATCCTGTTTTATTGGAATTATTTTTCAGACATATTTTTAATAGAAAGATAACTGTAGTCTGATGACCTCTAGTAGCCTTGAATGGGACCCTCTGGACTGCCCGCTTGTGGGTTTGCCCTTGGAATGCAAGTCCCCCTTTCCCACAGATAGTAATAACCCAGATCTCTGGCATTGCCAAATTCACTCTCTGTGGTCAATGAGCTCTGCAACAGGCTGCAGTACATCCTCCACGACTGGAGGGCGCAGGAGGTGCAGACAAAGGCAGGAGGAGGAGAAGGAGGAGGAAAAGGAGGAGGAGAGAAGACAGTGGAGGAGGGCTGGGGAAGAGCCTGGAGGATCAGGGAGAGTGAAGGAGGTTAGCCAAATCTGCTCCCACTGAGCCAGCGGAAATCTGTCCCCACCATCCTTACTTCCCTGAGCAAACTCCACTCCGCCACCGCTGCTGCTTCTGTGCTCGGCTCAGTCCTCATCTAGCTTTGAATGACCCTCTCCTCCTCTTCTCCCTCCTCTTTATCCTCCATCTCTCATGAAAGTCACTGCTCATTGTTCTTTCTTCTAGTGCTCTCATGTCCAAACCTGGCCTGCTAAGTGTCACTCATCACTAATCTGCTCTGTGTGCAGAAATTCCATTTATGGCTGAGCATAAATGTGAACCTAATCTTTTCCCTGGGACTGTATGTCACTGCTGTCATATACATACATATACAAACCACTCTTGACTCTAAACAGCAAATAGAGCTGTTTGAGATGATCTGCCGTGGTTTGTTTAACTGCAGTATTGGGACATTACAGGTACATCTCCAAAAATTAGAATATCGTGAAAAAGTTCAATATTTTTTGTCAATTATTTCAGAAAGTGAAACTCGTATATTATATAGTTTCATTTCACATAGACTGAAATATTTCAAGCCTGTATTTCTTGTAGTTTTGATAATTATGGCTCACAGATAATGAAAACACAAAACTCAGTGTCTCAGAAAATTTGAATATTACATATGATCAATTAAATTATTATTATTATTATTTTAAACACAAATGTCAGGCTTCTGAAAAGTATGTTAATTTCTATACACTCAATACTTGGTTGGGCCTCCTTTTGCATGAATTACTGCATTAATACGGCATGGCGGTGATCATAAAGAAAGCCCATGTTGCTTTTATAGCAGCCTTCAGGTCATCTGCATCTAGTGTCTCTCACTTGACAACAGCCCATAGACTTCTATGGGGTTCAGTTTAGCTGAGTAGGTTTGCCAGTCCAGCCCAGTAACACCATGGTCACTGAACCAGCTTTTGGTACCTTTGCCAGTGTGGGCAGGTGCCAAATCTGGAAAATGAAATCAGTTTTCAATCTCCAAAGAACTTGTGGAAGTATGAAGAGCTCTAAAATGTCCTGCTAGGTGGCTGCTATGTTGACTGTGGACTTCAGAAAACACAGTGGACCAACACCAGCAGAGGACATGGCCCCGAACCACCACTGACTGTGGACTCACATATTGAACTTCTTCACAATATTCTAATTTTCTGAGATACTGAGTTTTGTGTTTTCATTATCTCTAAGCCAGAATCATCAAAATTACAAGAAAAACAGGCTTGAAATATTTCACTCTATGTGAAATGAATCTATATAATGTATGAGTTTCACTTTCTGAAATGATTGACAAAAAATATTTAACTTTTTCATGATATTCTAATTTTTTGAGATGTACCTGTATAGCAGCATTACCGCTCGAGAACTATTAACATTTAAAAAAAAAAAGTTTTTCTACGGTTTTAAATTTATGTCAGTAGGTCAGATGAGCAGAAGTATATCTTGAGTGTGTATAAATATGTGTAAATCAGGACATGTACACCAGCTGATCTGTGAAGTTCAAGGTGTAATTCTATTGAGCAGGACTACTAAAATCTAATTAAAATAAATAATTTAGCTAAATTATGTTTAAACTGTATGAACTCACATACAAAAGACAACCATTTGTGTGTTTGTGCCATTCAACGTAAGCAGGAATAAAACCAAAATCCCCAAAAACTAAACTATGTCTTCTAAGAGTGTGTCACCACTGATTCTGAACATCTGGTCAGAACAGCTGATTTTTTATTTATTTTTACTAAAGTCAATTGATTTAGGAAATCAACAGTTTTGAAAAAAAGTCTTATGTGGCTTAAATGTTCTCACATGGAACAGTTTTTTCTGTGGATGGATGCTGTTTTTCTGTCCTGCTGAGTGTTTCTTGTCGTTAGTTGGTGTCATGTGTTTGTGTGTTTGTTGGCAGGGGGAGCAGACGGCGTTGCAGCGGGCCGCTGTGGTGGGAAACAGTGATGTCATCAGTGCGCTCATCCAGGAAGGGTGTGCACTGGACAGACAGGACAAGGTGCACATCAAACACACACACACAGAGGCCACTGGCACATATATAACAGTCAGTTTGAGGAACAGGGTTTGTTTTAAAGCCATCATAACGACTGCATTAAAGCATCTGATAATCACAGAGAAACAGTGTGCTCATAATCTGCTTAGCCTCATTCCCCCATTAGAAGTAGAGTAGTGGGTTTAGGGTCACAGTGGAAAGAGGAATGGAACAGAAATATAGTGCATTAAAAGTCTATTTTAGTAGCTACTTAATGGTGTGTCAGTGAGTGTACAAATATAATCCAGCCAGTATCATTATGCATGATTTTATAAAGCCCTTATTTCCATTAGTCCTTTAAAGTTTTTTTTATTTTTATGAATGATAATTCTTTCTCTTTATCCTGATATAATTGGGCATACTCCAGAAACACAGTTAACCCTCATGTGATCCTTAAAAAATGTACTAATTTGTCCCTAGAGCCACAAAACGACCACTTCCCAAAAACTGCTGTAAAAATCTTATATACTAATATTTTTTTTCCACTTTAAACGAGTCAATCTTTTACAACTACTTCAGCTTGAAATATACATATCAAATTTGAATGATATTTTAGAAGTTTTTAACCATTTAACTGTCTGTTTACACAACATCCCACTTGTTTACTGAAAAAAACAAAAACAAAAAAAATAATAATTTTCCCTTAAAAAAATCTAAGGAGTATTTACTAATTACTATTTTAAGGCCATGGGATGGGTCAATGATTGGCAGCAACATTGATTTTGTTGCATCATTATTTTTTCTACAGTGTCAGATTAAATTTTTTTTTACAAATTTGTCCCTAGAGACACAAAACCACTCTCCAAAAACTGCTGTAAAAATCTTATATATTAATGTTTTTTCCACTTTAAACAAGTCAATATTTTACAACTACTTCAGCCTGAAATATACATATCAAATTTTAATGATATTTTTGGAGTTACTCAATACTCACTGTATCGTCACTGTAATTCTACATTCGATTCCTAATCTTGATGAGTAGAAATATGTTGGATATTTGTGTTGATATGAAGTCAAGTGCATGTGTCTGACTGTTGTTCATGTGACTTTTTGTCTTCTGTCCTGTCAGGATGGCAACACAGCTCTCCATGAGGTGTCCTGGCACGGATTCAGTCAGTCTGTCAAAGTACTGGTGAAGGCTGGAGCCAACACTCATGCTAAAAACAAGGTGATTCTGCAGTGGAGTTCTCAACTTCCATCCACAGATCTGAATGAACCTGTTTGCTATTAACCGATTCAGTGCTTCCTATATCGAGATAAATTCTCCAGGAAAGAAGTACAACAAAAGCTATCCATTCAGAACGAGACGTTATTTATAAAGCACCTTTCAAAACATAGTTTTGAAAATTATTTTTGATTATTTATTTATTTGATATATATTTATTTATTTATGATAAAAACAGAACACATTTAAAACACATTGCATACTGAAATCAAAAGTTCAATTGATAAGCAAAAATGACTTCTCATTTCAGTACATGCAGTGGTTTTACTGCTACAGCCTGAATTGGTCTGGCATGACCTGTAACTTATTTTGCTGATGTTAGCAAACTACAGACATTACTGAGGCTTAATGACTCTTTTCTACTTGTGCTACTGTAACGCTATGTTTCAGCTTGTCACACCTAAACATTTTTATAGGTTTATCACAAAAGTAAAACAGGAAGTGTTCACAGTGGTCTCATTTCACTCACTCAAGTCAGCTCAAATAATCTGGTCTAATATAGGAAAAGTCAATGTTCCATTATTCTGCAGTTGCCACTTTCTTTTCTCTCTCCCTCTCTCTTCGCTATCTTTTCCTTATTCTTTCATCCCACTCTGTTATTTTTGCCATCTCCACTCTTTCCCCTCTCTCATTTTTTTCTGATCTCAGTTCATTTTGCTGTCCATTCATGATTGTCAGATGAAATATGTTACCAGAGATCAAACACTGTGAACCTGAATAAGATAACACTAATAAATATTGACACTTTGTTTCTAGGCAGGAAACACAGCACTCCACCTTGCATGTCAGAACGGTCATGCTCAGAGCTCCAAGGTTCTGCTCCTGGGAGGCTCCAGGCCCGACAGCAAGAACCATGTAAGTGTTCAGCAGGGTCCAGTGGCAGTGGCGGCTGCTGCTGCTGCTGCTGCTGCTGCTGCTGCTGCTGCTGCTGCTGCTGCTGCTGCTGCTGCTGCTGCTGCTGCTGCTGCTGCTGGAAACACCTTTTTGTTGAGATGGATGCAGAAACAGCCTGCAGTTATCAAGACCAGTCGGTCCCCTCTGAATCTGCTGTAGAACATTATGGCAGAGTGCTAGTATCCCTGTCTCACAGAACAAGGCCTTTTGACATTTCTATTAGGTACCATATTCTGTCATCATTGGTACAGTGTTATTTTGGTTATGCAGGTGATGCAAAATAACATTATTGGTTGAATGCATGTCCTCAAATTCAAATTCATAGAGAAGCAAGGCTCAAAGTAGAAGCTGCATCATGTATATCATAATCAATCAGTGTGCTTCCAATAACTTTAATTTACTTTTTATACTGCTGACGAACAGGCTTCCATTAAAGCTGCATTATTCATTATTTTTAAATGAACAGAAGAAAACATGACCGTGTGTAAATCCATAGACAGTTCACCTGACTCTGCAGTCCCCTCAGCTCTACAGAGATGTTTAGTCTGACAATAGTCACTGCTTTCATCAACCTGGTTTTCAACAGCAGTAGGCAGTTGTTTTCTGGGAAACAGTCCTGAAAAACCCAGTGTACACTACCTTTCCAGCACCAAACAGCAGAGAGACAAAGTAAATAGCTAGATATTATTGTCATGAGTTGGTAGAGATTAAAGCAAATCTGATGGGGGTAAATTTTGAATTTCAGAGATATGACTGCTGCTTATCTGCTGAATTTGTAAAGAGGCAACTGCATTTCCCATGGCACCTGTATGTCAGATGTTTTATAGCTTGTTGCACTGCCCCCACCTGGCCAAAAATCTATCAATGCAACTGTATCAAGTTTTGAATACAGGTGGGACTTTTAGCTCCTTTAATTAGTTATTGACTCACTTCCTGTCAGTGAACATTTACTGACTCCTTCATCTTAGATCCTTGTTTTTTTTTTGTTTTGTTTTTTTACCTTTTCTTCCTCTGTTTCTGTATGTTTTCTGTTCCTTCTTGTAAAATGCTCTTTGAAAAAAACGTGTATCCTTTCTTGTTCCTCACCCGCTCGCATTTTTCTGATTTCTATTGTCCATCAGTTTTGAAATGCAGGATGTCAGCCTGCTCTCTGCAGCGCACTGCTACCACATTGTTGTTTACATGGCACAGAAGTCACTTAATTATGAAACACTGCATGCTACATTTGCTCTGTGCAGCCTCACAGGGAAACTGCTGTTACTCAGTACAACACAAATGCAGGAGGAAGTTGGTGGCGATACGTCTGAACAGCTGCTGTCCTCAGAAGCACCCTGAGTGCTGTGTCATGTGCTGACAGTGAACAGCCTTTAATATTTGATTGTGTTGTTTGTGGCAAGAGGACAATGCTCTTTAGTTACGTTAAAGTAGACATAGAAATAATATGTCTCACTTTTTGAAAATATTGATGCATTCATGTAAAAGGACTTAAGGCTGAAACTAACGAGGACAGCCAGTGCTGGTTAATCTTTTGTAAACTCATCACTTATTCCTTAAATATCTAAAATGACAAATGGCCACTGCAAGAAGCTAGTATCTTGAATAACTTTTTGCTTTTATTCTTGGTATAGGTATTGGAAACAGAAAAGAGGCACTTTTTTCCAAATAAACAATTTAAATAAATGATCAGTTTTCTGCATTATCATTTAATTAGTTAATCAAGGAGTCTTCTCTGAAGTATAACTAATATTTTCTATATCTATTGTATGTATCCATACTGTTAGTTAAATAGGAGACATATTTTATCCACCACGACTCGTCATTTATTCCCGTGGCCTCCACTTCGCTGTGTTTTCTTTCCATCGCTGTTCAGCTACTGTCAATGACACTCAACACTCAACACACTAATCATATTTTAGTAATTTAGGTTTTTGGATGTAAAACATGTTCTACAAACTACAATGAACTAAAAATGAACAACCAATGAGGTTGCTTTGAAATGCTTTGCATAATCAGTTTAAACTTTTCATGTCAGCCAAGCTGAGCGAAGTTTTTAGTTTGTGAAAAATTGCTGCTTTTCTAAAATAATACAATTGACATATATGTCATATATTATGGCTTTTGACTCCAAAAACAGTTGACTAATTCAGATTTTAATTTGATTCTAATTTTTTTTCAGTTTTCATATTAATGTTCACTTTCATACCAGAAAAGCACAATAGATAAATTACAATAACTGAGTACAGTATTGTTTAAACATACAGAGTCAAGCCGTAAGAAAGGACTTCATATGCTCCCGTAAAATGCTAAAATTAATATTCACATTCTGCTGTGACATACAGTATATTTTAAATGTAATTGAATGCACCATTTTTTTTTTAAATAAATACATTTTCAAATTGCAAAATATGTTTTCCAGGCGGGGGATACGTGTCTGCATGTGGCGGCCCGCTACAACCACGTGGCAGTGATCCACATCCTGCTGGGAGCCTTCTGCTCCGTGTCAGACAAGAACCTGGTGAGTAACTGCCTGGTTACAAGGGCTGCAATGATTATTTTCACTATCGATTACTCTGTCAATTATGTAAATGATAAATCGATTAGTTGTTTGGTCAATAAAATGTTCAATAAAAAATATCAATCAGTGTTTCCCAAACCACAAGATGACGTCCTCAAATCTCTTGTTTTGTCCACAAACCAAAGAGATATTCAGTTTATTGTAATAAAGGAGCAAAGAAACCAGAAATATTCACATTGCAGATGCTGAAATCAGAGATTTTGGACTTACTGTCTTTAAAAAACTGCTCAAACCAATTTTTCGATTATCAAAATAATTGACGATTAATTAATAATCGATTACTGTTCGATTAATCAAATAATTGTTGCAGCTCTACTGGTTACCATCAGTTAGATACCAGCCAAGAGTCCTTTATGAGCTTATTGTAGAGTACTAACTAATTTGACACTGGTGTGTGTGTGTGTGTGTGTGTGTGTGTGTGTGTGTGTGTGTGTGTGTGTGTGTGTGTGTGTGTGTGTGTGTGTGTGTGTGTGTGTGTGTGTGTGTGTGTGTGTGTGTGTGTGTGTGTGTGTGTGTGTGTGTGTGTGTGTGTGTGTGTGTGTGTGTGTGTGTGTGTGTGTGTGTGTGTGCAGGCTGGGGACACACCGCTACACGTGGCTGCTACTCTGAACCATAAGAAGACAGTACGTCTGCTGCTGGAGGCTGGTGCAGACAGCCACATCTGCAACGTTGTGAGTGCCTGCAGCCTTTTTCTACATCATTACTGCTGAGAAGAAGTGTTTGTGCGTTCATAAGAAAGGCCTTTGTTCTTATGCGAATTAGCACACATTTCTGTTGTGTTACCAATCTGCTCTTGAGGCATTCTTCCAACAGCACACTATCCCTGCCTTCTGTTATCTTTTTAAAAGCTGCACTCGGCAACATTTCACACTGGTAGACACAATAGGTGGCTGCTGGAAGACTATTTGAACTCATTTGGTGTTTTAAGGGGTACACAGCACACCTATGCTTTTTAACCTGCTCTGATCACTGTAAATAAGAAGATGTTATCACTTTCAGTCA
This sequence comes from Centropristis striata, assembly GCF_030273125.1. Classification (NCBI taxonomy): domain Eukaryota; kingdom Metazoa; phylum Chordata; class Actinopteri; order Perciformes; family Serranidae; genus Centropristis; species Centropristis striata. The sequence goes on along the minus strand of NC_081534.1, from coordinate 21,388,243 downwards.
GTTAGATTCCCATCACAGACTTATCACACAAGTTAACTTACAGAATCGTCTTGCCTATTGCAGTTTTAATCTAAAGAGACGTGTATTACTCACCACTGTTTATACCACTGCCTCTTCTTGATAGTTTACGGTAATTTCTTTATCTGTTTGTGTCATGTTTTTCACTGTCCTTGCTGTCTGTGTGTCTCTTCAGGCAGGTCAGACAGCTTTGGACCAGGCCAGAGAGCACAACAACCCAGATGTGGCTCTTCTACTAACCAAAGCTCCCCAGGTAAAAACTCCCAGTCCCAGCAGTCCAGACAGCTGCATACAAAAAACGTTCTTAGAGATACATTTGTCTTCATAGCAAATACCATTCCAAGACAGCTTCTATTAGCATGATATGCAGTTAAATTAAATGCATTTTCTTTTTTCTACTTTGTTTTATCTGTTATATTTTTTTTTAGCATTTTCATTGTAAAGATTCCTTGCTCAGATTTTTTATTTTCTCTCAGGTTCTTTGGTTAAAATTGCAATAGTTCTTTCTTAATAATAATAATAATAATAATAATAATAATAATAATAATCAGGTACTTTTTTGTAAACAACAGTAAAAACTGAATAGTGAGCCCTATGTACTTGTGGCCATGTTTACTGTATATACCTTCAGGGTTTATAATCTGCTTTTTTATTTTATTTACTAAGCACATGATGATTCCAGTGAGTTTTTTCTCCTATTTGTGTGTGTGTGTTCAGGTGCAGAGTTTTATGCGTGGCAGGAGTGTGAGGAAGAGGAGAGACAAGCTGAAGGCAGAGGGCAGAGCTCAGTCTGTGCCCAGAGATGAGATGCTGCCCTGTAAGGTAAAAACTGGACCATTGGTTTAAAGAAATAAAAACAAGCCAGACTGCTGGAGGGGTCATGGGAGTTTGCCCATCCAGTCTACATGTGTTTTGTGGATTTGGAGAAGGCTTATGACCGTGTCCCTCAGGGACTCTTGTGGGGGGTTCAGTGGGACTATGGGGTACCGGGCTCATTGCTACGAGCTATCTGGTCCCTATATAACCAAAGTGAGAGCTGTGTCCGCATACTCGGCACAACGTCAAACACGTTCCCGGTGGGTGTTGGCCTCCGCCAGGGTTGCCCCTTGTCTCTGATTCTATTCATGGTCTTCATGGACAGGATCTCAAGGCTCAGCTTATTCCAAAGCGTGTCATTATGTGTCCTCGAGTCAAATGTCCTGATCCAACACTTTGTTTTGTTTAGTTTAGTTTTATGATCGCACAATTCCATCAAATGGAAATATTCTGGATGTAGTGTGTATAATTTGAAACACATTTCTTCAAAATCTTTGGGGATTCGTAGATCTCCACTACAATTTTAGATTTGAGGGTTTGAAAATTTTGGCTGCATAGCATGAGTTTGTGTGAGTGCTTAAACATTCCCAGGAAAGTGCTCTATCAAACCTTTCCTCCCCTTCTGATCCCTGCAGGACAGTGCCTCTGCTGCAGATGACACTCAGAGCAGCGATCGAGCTGCCTACAAACACACTGAGGTCACAGAGTCAAACACCAGGAGAGGAAAGAACAGGAAGCAGAAAGAGAAAGTAGGTCCCTGAAGTCACCTGAACTAGATAAACAAGCTTTAATCCATTCTCATTACATCTTCATTTAAGAATAAAGAAGCTAACTGATGCCAGTTGAACCTCTGTAGACAGTTTCTTCCACAGTTACTGTTCAAGATGTACAAGATGGAATAATTACTAACCGCAGGTGCTGTTGGTGTTTCAGCCTTTATCTGACCCCCTCCGGCGCAAAGAGACCAGGCACAGTGAAGCCTTTCACAAAAGGAAATGCAAACTGCGAGGAGCCGCCCATCATGCATCTGTCCCTCCACATAACTACAAAGCCTATCAGCTCTACACACTGTACCGCGGCAAGGATGGCAAGATCATGCAGGTAAGTGCACAAACAGAGGAAGGATTATTATATTATTTATTTATATCTTGTAGTTGCTCAGGCATGTGCTCTGTAAAGTAATGTCAAGTTTTTACGATACATATAACTGAACTGCACTGGAGAGATTGAGAAGAATATTTACTAAGCCCTGTAGTGTGGGGCTATGACACTATCCACAAAGCTACCAGAGCATTTTCTTTGTGCAGTCAAACTTTATCTCAAACTTTTCAACTTTACTAACTTTTTCTGTGTACTTTGGCAGCAGAATCAGAATCATCTGATCATAACACGTATTTTAGTTCATGCATAAACGTCAAATCAATGGCAAATCCATTTATTTTCTGTTTCTAATGAAATTATGATATGAAAATTTTGGCATTTGGATATTATTCCCAGTGTTTTCAGCTTCTTATCAGCCTTACCTTGCCTCATCGCTACACCCAGACTGTGGAACAGTTCCTCACTGTCACATCTTTCTCGGCTTATTTTGTCTGTTACACATATTTACCTTGTAGTATATGTTTTGCCATAAGATATTAAAATTAAGAATTGGGTGCCAGACAGGATAATATTAACAATCCTACCCTGTCATTTTCAATAAAAATGTTAATGTGAACCAGCTGAGGGTTTAGCCTGGATAGCTACAAAATGGACAAGATAAACAAAACAAAAAGCATCAATCCATCATCAATTGAATATTATTGTATTATAGTAAACAAATTAAATGGTTTCAGGTAAAAAATACATTTCACACACAAAATATCCATTATACCTGCAGAAAAAAACCCAATTGCGCTCCTGAAGAACCTGAGCGATGTCTCTTTTCTGTCATGATTTTACAGATTCAGTGTCTTAGTGTGGCTGCATAGTTAATATGGACTAAACACTTGAATACACTTGTACCTGCAACAGCCCGTCCATAGTTGTAGTTTGTTTGACATGTTTGCTGTGTGTGCTGATCTGTTGATGTTTGGTGTGTGTTGCAGGCTCCTCTGAATGGCTGCCGTTGTGAACCTCTCATCAGTAAACTGGAGAACCAACTGGAGGCCACTAAGGAGGAGATGAAGACAGAAATCCACACTGTACAAGACCTGATGAACAGCAAGATGGGCCAGCTGGACCGCAAGAACAAACACCAGGTAACATACACATGTTAACAGAGTACAAAAGTTTTCTTCTCACCTCATTTGTTTTTTTTTGTTTTTGCTTTTAACTATATATAATATACTTATAGATACAAAATGGCATGTTGCAGTGCAGTCAACATGCAAAATACAGCCACAAAGTATCCATTATCACATCAGAATGAGCTACAAAAATGCATTCAAATGACTTTTCAATATGGAAAATGTGTCTGAGCCACTAGAATGTAAAGCAGCAGGTGTAAAAAATGTGTTTAAACCTTGGACGAAGTTGTTGTTGATTTGTGTAGTTAATGTGCAAAAGAAGGTGATTTTAAATTCTAAAGTAAATGTAGCTGTGGCTGTTAAATGAATCGAAAGGGGTAAAGTGGCCAAAACAGCTCCAAACAGTGGCCCTGTGCATCTGCTAACAATCTGAACTGACAGCACACCTCTACCACAGCAGAGGTTAGGGACTCCATTCCCTGTGTAAGTGGTTGGAACATCACAGTAACAGTGCTTTGCCTTCATTCCCCCTGGAGCAATCTTTTGCATAATACATGCACTCACAGTAGTGTAAGACGCTTCAGTTAAAAGCTTTTATCAGATAATACACAGTTGTTGATGCATGCACTCTGAGCACCACTGCTAACTGAGAGAATACAGTAGTGAATGTAGGCAGGAATGCAAAATCAACAGAAGCAGGTATGTAAGCTCAAACTTAAACACGAGAGGAACATTGGAAGTTGAACAATCCTCAGACTGAGGGACTGCAAGACATAATGGTATTTACTCTACAGCTGACTGACAAAACACTATGTGGCACAGATGTCATCATACATTCCAAGCATTTCATAGTTGAACATATTACACCTGGCTGCAGAGTTTTGCTCCCATTCAGCCACAGGAGTCATAGAAAGGTCCAACACTGATGGTGGGTGATAAGGCCTGTCAGCGCTTCAGTGCATCTCAAGGTGTTGCATGTTGAATCAGGAAAGGGACACACATTTTATTGGGAGACACTTAAAACTAAAACAGCCGAGTAAAACTGCATTACAATTAAGAAGTGTGAACAACTTCACAAAGAAGAGCCTTCTCAGTGAGTGTGACTTGTGGTTTTGCCTTCAGATCCGAGCTCTTGATAAGATGACAGTGGAGAGAGTGTCAGCAGAGAGGACTGAGTGTGTGCAGAGGATTGAGCAGCGAGCTCTGCAGGAGAGGCTGGAAACTGAGAAGAGACAGGTAACACTAACAACCCTCTCAACACAACACAGTACACAGTGTTGTGGAAAAGTTGTACACCTCTTTATTTGTTGCACAGGTACTGTATTGTTGTAGCAAAGTTGAAATAGTTGTTTTTCTGAGATATATACCTGATGTGTGATTATACTACTACTACTACTACTACTACTACTACTACTACTACTACTACTACTACTACTATATATATATATATATAATTTTATCACTTTTTACTTAATAACTATCTAGATAATAATGTCCCTATTAAATGTAATTTCTATTAATATTGTCTTCATTGTTTAACACAATGAAGAAATACAAGGCTACACTGTATCACAGTCAAATCAGTGTAAGTGTAAATTACTGCGCTCTGCTTTGGTTTTGAGTTGGATTATGTCGTTACTGCAATTTTTATATCATCATTTCTCTGAAATAAAGCAAAATTGAAATCTAAAACTTTGTCACAAGATAAAACAGACATCAAGGAGTTCATTTTTGGTTATAACTCAATTTCCACCAAAAATTTAGTTACTGCAGTTAGGCTTTGTAGGGCAGAACAGATGGCTCAAATTCTTCTAGAGTTGTTCGTCTCAAGAGATATGCCATCAACCAATATAAACTCTCCTGTGTGGTTGTATCTGCCCTTTAAGCAGGCGTCCCTGGTCAGTGAGCTTAAGAGCTGGTGTCTGTCCAAGCTGCAGAACATGGATCTTCGATTCACAGGAGATCCCAGCAACACCAAGCTGCAGCGCTCCTCCCCCGTCGTCGAGGGTCTGGATGAAGCCGATGGAGCCGGCCTCACAGTGCTGCCCTCTGGCCAGGGAGGCAGCTCCGAGTGCCTGGAGCTCCACAACAGCTCTACCCTCCTGGAGTCCAGCCAGGGCCAGCCCAGTGTGGCAGAGGGCGGCTCAGCCAACCACTACTTTGTGGTTCATGTGGAGAGCTCTCCAGGTAACGCTGCAACAGCTCATCCAATCAAATGTGCAATATAAACATTTTCATCCCACACAGACACAGGCTGATTACCATTACAGACTGAAAGTTCACCCAGATACCTCTCAGAAATTACTAATTATGGAATAAGATACAAAGCAGGCATTTCCCTTGATTCACTTAATAAGTTTGATTCACAACATTTTAACTGTTGGGACCTTGTGTGCATCTGTTGACTGGAATTTGCTCACATATTAAAAATCACTATCGTTGGATATTTTTGTTAGATTATGCTGGTATCAGAGACATAATTTCAAAGATACAGTAGTAGCACTAATTTTATTACCAGAAGTTGTGTTGGAAGTTTTGTCATTCACAAGTTACAAAACGTAAAAATAGAAAGCCCTTCAATAAGATTTAGATCTGTGTTTATTCTTTGGAATAACCAACATCACATTACTTTTTACTGGTCATTATATTTGCTAGAAACCATAATTATATCACCAAATTTTATATGCGAATGGATAGTAACATAATAATAATAATAATAATAAAACATCAGTGAAATTCTAACTCAGTCTGCCTTTGGTGTGCTTGTTCATGATTCAGTGTTACTGCACTCTATACTCAATAATAGCTCCGATAATAAATAATTTCTGCTGCGTAGTGGTGACTGTGTAACTGAATCTCTTCTGAATATTGAACAGACGGTGATAAGGCTCATAATGCACAAGTCACGTCTCCTGCAGCAGCCAAGAGCCCAATGTCATCTGTCCAGGTGGTTCGGCCGAAGGAGCGTCCTGTGATTTGTACTGAAACCCAGAGGAAGAACCAGGACCTGCAGGACGTGGACATGTTGGAGTACGGGGGGAAAGGAGGCAAGAATTACAGGGCCAGCAGCCTGTCTCCGGCCACAGAGCGTGTCTGCAGCAGCAGGACTGAAACTGGACTCAGAGACAGGGAGAGAGGGCGGGAAAGAGGGAAACACCACAAGAAGCACCCCCAGGGCAGGACTAAGTCCAGAGGGGCCACAGGGGTCAGGACTCTGGAGGTCTTTGGAGACCAACCCAATGAACCCTCCTTTGCTCAGGAGCGGGACAACATGCACGCTCTGGAGGTGACCCAGTACTTCTTTGAGGCGGTGTCGACGCAGATGGAGCGCTGGTATGAGAGGAAGGTGCAGGAGGCTCGCTGGCAGGCGGATCAGAGGGCTCAGGCCGACAGAGCTGCTCTGATCGAGAGGATCACTTACCTGGAGGATGAACTGCGCATGCTGAGGACTAACAGACATGATGACTGCTGACACAACTCATATGTCACCACCAGGCTGCATAAAACAAAAATCCATGAGATTTTACTCTCTTCCAACAGCCATGACATGACCCAAAAATAGAACAGATATGTTCCTGGACAGCCACAGCCATACTGAACACATAACTGGATTCATTATGTCCAGTGCAGTAGATATAAAGCTGTGGGGCCTGAAGCCATTACATCATATCATAATGGAATACTAAAAATGTTTCACACATAAACCCCTGTCCTGTTGGTTTTTATGGTAGCACTGTACTGGTATGTTAAGATGTTTAAATATAGTTCTATAGAAATAAGGGCAGCTCGTGTGCACTGTGTTGTAAATATACCAGTAGATATAAAGCTATGTGTCAAAACATTAATCCAATGTGCCATTAAGGAGATAGATACATCAAACACCAACAAGGTGTTCAGTGTGTACACACACACATCTACGTACACACACTGTCAGCCTAACCTTGCTCTCGATGTTGATGTGAGTAACACCATGAGCAGAAAAAATATGTAAATGTCTGAGATCTGCACAATGGTCATTGGATTAGAGTGAAAGCTGTGTGGATGGAGGGAATTACAGTATGATAAGCTTTTTGTTGGTATCAGCATGCTGGGATAAGCCCTTTCACTTTAGATGAACAAACTACTGTATATCAACCTGAAGGTTTTTAATATTTTTGCTACATGGTGTGATTTGTATAGTTATACAATTTTACAGTATTTAAATGTTTTAATTTATTAAATTTGAGAACAATTTGATCAATTAGGCATTTAAATTAAAAAAAAGATTTACAAAAAATGACATATATTTCCTCATCCTGGTTGAAAATGTTGAACAAATGGAATTGCAACTAAAAACGTAACTCCTTGGTATTCCCTTACTCATTTTCAGTCACAGATTGTATGTGTTTACATTAACATATACAGTACTCATTTCATGATCACTTTAATTTTAAGATGTGTGCCAATACAGGTACACTGAGGTTTGGAGACTAAAGGAACATTAAAGGTATTGTCTTTTTTCTTGCCTTCAATTCAGATTATTCATTTTTTTAAATGACTGTCAATGATGTCTTTAGATGACAGTTAGATACTGTTAAAGTGTATAAGAATTGCATCTGCACACTCCAGACTCCATAGATTTGAAATAACAAAATAATGGGTAACTGCTCGACCAGCTTCAAGCTAAACATTTACTCAAAAATATGGCTCAGTCAAGGAATGACATGTCTCCACACCAGCTTTCTGTAGGCAATCGAACTGCTCAGTAGCTGTGAAGTGTAATAAGTGTGTGAGTGGAATTAAGTGTTTACAATCAACTGGAATGGGCAGTAAAAAGAGGGCAAACACTCTTTGTAATTGTACGCATCTCTCTACTATTCTGTTTGTGGCTGAACCAGTTGATGATCTCTACACCTTCGACACTAGGGCTGCAACAATTAGGTGAATAAACTGTTGGTCACTTGAAAGAAAATTGATCAGCTACTATTTTGATGATCAGTTTTAACCTTTTTCAGGATATTTTTATGCACAAACACCATGATGCCTTGCTTCTTTTCTGCATTTTATGTAAATTTCCCCTTTTCGTTTTACAGATCAGGGATAGACAGAATCAGAAATGAAAATAGACATTAGTTGCAGCCCTGGTTGACACCAAACAAGGTTATATGTACAGGTGCATCTCAATAAATTATAATGTAATGGAAAAGTCAATTTCCTGTAGTTGAAGTCAAATCACCCCCAACCAAGTATTGAGTCATAAAGATGGACATACTTTTCAGAGGCCAACATTTCCATATTAAACATACTTTTTAAAATTGGTCTTTTGTAATATTCAAATTTTTTGAGACACTGAATTTTAGGTCTTCATTAAATGTAAGCCATAATCATTATAATTAGGATAAATTAGATAAATTAAGACATGAAATGTTTCATTCTGTGTGTAATGGATCTATATAATGTGTTATTTCCACTTTTTGAATTGAATTACTGACTTTTCTATGATATTCTAATTTATTGAGATGCACCTATATAGTCAACGGTTCAGCATTACGACATAGCTTGTCTTCCACTATGGCAATGTCCTGCCAATCTTGTCTCTTAGTTAAGGACAGTCCCGACATAAAAGATGAATTCTGTCATGTTGCATGAAGAAAGTTCAATGTTGTTACAGTATTACTGTCTGCTGTATGTTTGATGTAGTGATTGTCTGCTCATACCTGTTGATTAGTTTTAGACATCTCTGTGAATAAGGATAATGCACTCTGTACGGTGATACCAGATAACATTTTTTGTATGAAAAAAAAGATCATTCTGAATCTGTCTGTGGTTTCATTAGTTCATCTTTTATACATATATAACAACACAAACAAAAGTATGGCAGATGGGCCTCACGGGTTAATGGGTTCCCATTAGCATGAAACAAAACTCCCTTTAAAAAGGTGTTCCTGTCCACACTCAAGTCTCCACACAAAATCAATCGAGATCAGTCCGTTGTACACAGCAGCTCGCAGCATTTAACTCCCGGCCAATGCCAGAGACTTCTGCAGATCCTCTAGGTGGTTGTTAGCTTGTGTGATCATCATACGAATTGCATCCTGAATGAATAGTGGAAAAAAAGGAAAATTGCAATAAGGGACAGAGCAGAGGATTCTGGGAAAATAAGTACAATTTGTCTACAAATATTCCATTTTCACACATTTAGCTTTAAGAAAAACTGGTAGCTCAAGGTTCATAAAATGTTTTTTCTTGAGCTTTCAATCCCTCATTGTGGTCTTGATAAGTTTTCAACAAACTCCATGTGCAGATGAAGACTGAGAAATATGGTTAAAAGCTACAGGGAAAGCAAGTAAGAAGAATATGAGTTAAGATTTCCACTTTCAAATATTCTGATTAACATACCCTTGCTCTGAACATGAACATGAGCTCTTCACCCTAATCAACATGACAAGTCTAGGCCAACTGGCTGTGGAATGGAAAGGGAAACGCATTCATATTTTGTTTATTACCTGATCTGTGGCACTCCGATTTCTCTTGAACTCCTCTCTTGCCCAGTCCCTGAGGTACTTCCTGTCAGCCTCATCTGGTACTTTCCGTATGGTCCTCAACATATTTCTGTATATTCCCAAAACCCTCTGTCTCTGTAAAAACTGTCAAAAAAATCAGCAGTTTAGACTCAGCAGAGACAGTTTAAAACACATTTTCTTAATGAATGATCTAAAAATGTATTAAAAATTCAGTTGTAGGTGATATTACTGATGTTTCCAATAAAACTTGATCCCAAGGAAAATATTTACAATTTCAAGTTCCAAAATTACAGCAAATTACCAACAAACGTGTTCACCCCACCTGAGGCTATATATGCCTGTAGATGAAATGTTTCATCCCTATAAAAGGACCGCTACAGGCCCAATGTGTCTTCTCTCTCCCTCTGATGTCCCAATAATACATGACACAAACTTGTATTTTCCCAGAGTACTCGCACTTTTCTTTGCTCTCTCTTTCACAGGGTGGCTCGGCATCACTCCTGCTGGTCTCACTGCCGTGGATCTAGTTCGGCCCCAGATGGGAATGCTCCTCTCTGGTTCACTCTACACTCACTGCATCACTACTGGCCAATGGTGGCGCTTCATCACCTGCTACTGTCTCCTCCCAGAACTCCTGCTCCTCCCTGTCTCTCTCCCTCTCAACCATCTCTCTCTATCCTCCGTCCCTCTCCCCCTTCAACTTCTATCTACTCTTTTCTACTCTGTTGATCTGCCCTATACAACCACATCTATTGCACATCTGTTCGTCCTGGGAGATGGGTCCCTCCTCTGTCTCTCCCTGAGGTTCCTTCTTCTTTTTCCCCTGTTAAAAGGTTTTTTTTGAGGAGTTTTTCCCTGGTCGCTGTGAGGGTCTAAGGACAGAGGGTGTTGTACCATGTACAGTCTGTAAAGCCCTTTGAGGCAAATCTGTGATTTGTGATTTTGGGATATATAAATAAATTTGACTTGACACATCCTTCACTCCTATAATGAGGAAAGAGTGCATTTCTGACAGTTTTACACAAGAAAACCAGCACTGGGGGGCGTTCCATACAATGTCCAGGAAAAGCATGGCTTATTGTAAAAAGTCCAATTTAAGAGCACAGACTCTTACACAAGGAGAAATGAACTCCGTGCTGCTAAATGTATGTTTTTAGAAGCACAAACAGTGTGATTAATGTTGGAGTAACAGTGTCTAAGACTGTAGATATTAACACTTGTTTAGCCTCAGATTAACCCTGGCGACTCGCTAGGCTTCAGTCTGGAAAGACTTTGTTGTTTTGTTTGCAGACGTCTAACCGCACAACTCTATTATTAACCTGAGAATCATCAAACAACATTTATAATCGGCAAATATAACGGAATTGACGCACGAAAAGGTCTCCGTGTAATTGTTGGGATTTTAATAATTTAATAAGTAGTATTTGTTTCTCTACTACTCACAAAAAACATTCTGAACATATAATAATAATAATATATAGCTTGATAACCCCTGTGGTGGGTTTTGACAGACACACACCGGTGACCACATGAATTAAAAATATTTTAACCAATTTGCGTCACTGTAAGTAACAGTTGCAAACGTACAAAAGTGTGCCTTGAGTTGTAAAAATCACTTAACAGGTTTAAGTTATTTTATAGTCTATGAGTTCAACGAGTCGACCTAGCAAAGCTATAATGTTACAGATCTAGCGTTAGCCAACAAGCTAACACCGCCTCTAAACTACCGGAGGGGCGGACCGCAGCTGTACTGTAGCCACCAGCTCAGATATACAGTACTCCTTCCACTGTTGGTGTATTTACCTGTTTGAGTGAAAGCGCTGCAGACGGTAACCTTGAGACAGCCATTCAGACAACTACACTTGCACAACTTAGTCCATGAGACTCGAGCGGATGTTATTACATTTATTGTGGCTACTTCAGTATTTGTCTCCCTCTGGTGTAATGGAAGACGAATATCAGCTGGACAATGTATTTAGAAATATTTACTACTGTCAATAACCATAGCAACGATCCATTTACCCTTCCGCGTCCAGGGTCCTGGTCCTACGGAGGCCGGGAACGGCCATGGGTTTTTTTAATGCACCGTTATCTCGTGATATCACTTATTTTCTCGTCTTTCATTGTCGTCACCGTGTTAAAATAATCGCCTAACTAATTTTTTCAAGTTTTGCAGGAAACACAAAAAACTTCACCAAAAGTGTAAAATATGTAACTTTATACTTCTACTCCACTACATTTTGAGGCATATATTGTACTCAGGCCAGCTGACAGTCTTGCCTGGGCCCAGGACGAGATTATCTTAGATGGGCCCCCCGCGCCCAGATGTCTCCTTTTCTCGTTGTTCCTCTCCTCTCCTCTTTCCTTATAAGCCATGACTAAATGTGCAGCTATTTACCCTGTAGATTATGACTATATATTTTGAAATAAGGGGCTAATTCCCATCTTTCAAGTATAATATCCCTGATTTACAAAAAGCTTTTTTGCAGATAGCCTATTTGTGCAATGAGCTTTATGAATCTATTTTATACTTAAAAAATAAATTAAATATTAATTTAATAAAACATTGCAAGCAAAAACATTCTCTCCTGTTCCTCTCCTCTCCTTTCCTCTCCTCACATCTCTCTTTGACAAGAGACAATAATGGTTAAGATTAACAAACTACACATGCGCTGTTGCTAAATACACTCTTCATATGTATTGGAATTCTGACACTAGCAGGAAAATAACTGACTAAATAAATAAATAAACTATAAATGACTCTCTCTCTCTCTCTCTCTCTCTCACCGGTAGCCTGTCCCTCCTCTCCTCCCGCATCACTCTCTCTGTCACCTGACAGCTGCTGGATCTCTCCCCTCTCTGTCTCATCCTCTCTGACGGAGCTACCAAACTTTGTTTCTGTCAAAGATAACGTGTTGTGTCAGGCTTTCATACAAGCTAATGGACGTTAACATTAGAGCGAGCTTGTTAGGTTACGTTACAAGGCTGTAAACATTGGCTGCGCTGTTTTTTACCTTGCTCTATGTTCACTTTACTAGTCCCAGCTTCACCGTCACCACCTTTTTAAAAAATATTTGTTCATAAAATAAGGCCTCCATTTTCTTCTTCTCGTCTTCTCTTTTCTTTCCGTTTCTGAGCACCGGACTTGTGTTTACCGGACATTTTGAGCGAACTGCAAATCAAACGGCAACATCAAAGTTTGATCAGTGGCCAAACCATTTTTGTGTTGGGGGTGGGGGGGTTCTTGACCACTAGTTCAAGGACAATTAGGAAGAAAACAAATAAAAAGCTTTTAACTCAAATAAATATTACATATTTTTTCCACAAATAGGCCTATTTCATTTTGTTTTAATCATTCCATAATTTAATGAGGGCACAGTTCTGGGCCCCCCCCCCCTACCCTGGGCCCGGGACAGCAGACCCGTTTGTCCCCCCCTATCGGCGGGCGTGATTGTACTTTTTACTCCTCTACATTTAGTTGACAGCTTCAGTTACTTTTCAGGTCAAGATTTAAAATGAAAAACATGATACATTTAAAATGATTACCCATTTTTATAAATTAAACCACTTAAAAGTTTATTAGGTAGTTTAAATGAGCGGAGTGGAGTCATTTCACAGAGTGGTATTAGTACTTTTACTGAAGTAAAGGATCTGAATACTTCTTCCACCACTGTCCTTTTTACTTCTTTACTTTTTTTTTTTAAAGTATTTTTTTAACCTTTTTTTTAAAAGTTTTTTTTAAAAGTTTTTTTTAAAAACTTTTTTCTTAACTTTATTTTTTAAAACTTTTTAAAAACTTTTTTTTAACTTTTTCTTTTTAAACTTTTTAAAAAACTTTTTTAAAACTTTTTTAAAACTTTTTATTATTTTTTATAATTTTTTTATTTTTTAAATAATTTTTTAAATAATTTTTTAAATAATTTTTTAAATAATTTTTTAAATAATTTTTTAAATAATTTTTTAAATAATTTTTATTATTTTTTCTTCTGCGCAATGCGCATGCGCGGCTTTTTCCCCGCTTCTGCGCATGCGCGGCTTTTTTACGCTTCTACGCATGCGCGGCTTTTTTTCACTCTCTGCGCATGCCCGGGGTTTCTCGATTATGCGCATGCGCGGCTTTTTTCGCTTCTGCGCATGCGTGGGTTTTTCGCTCTCTGCGCATGCGCGGGCTCAGAAAGGCCGCGCATGCGCAGAAGCGGAAAAAGCCGCGCATGCGCATTGCGCAGAAGAAAATTTTTTTTTAAAAAAAATAAAAAAAAAAATTAAAAAATAATTGAAAAATAATTAAAAAATAATTAAAAAATAATTAAAAATTATTAAAAAATTATTAAAAGTTTTTTAAAAAGTTTAAAAAGAAAAAGTAAAAAAAAAGTTTTAAAAAAAGTTTAAAAAAATAAAGTTTAGAAAAAACTTTTAAAAAAAAGTTTAAAAAAAAAAGTTTAAAAAAAAAGTAAAGAAGTAAAAAGGACAGTGGTGGAAGAAGTATTCAGATCCTTTACTTCAGTAAAAGTACTAATACCACACTGTGAAATGACTCCACTCTGCTCATTAAAACTACCTAATAAACTTTTAAGTGGTTTAATTTATAAAAATGGGTAATCATTTTAAATGTATCATGTTTTTTAAATCTTGACCTGAAAAGTATCTGAAACTGTCAACTAAATATAGAGGAGTAAAAAGTACAATATATGCCTCAAAATGTAGTGGAGTAGAAGTATAAAGTTACATAAAATGTACATAAAAGTACCTCAAAATTGTACTTTAAGTCCAGTACTTGAGTAAATGTACATAGTTACTTCCCACCATTGCTACCTGCCTCTTCTAACTTATACATATCAGTTAAGAGTCCTCCTTCAGACACTGTATGAGGATTAAAGGGATAGTTTGTGCATTATTATACAAAACTTGGTACAATTATTGTCAATGCCCTCCTGAGGATAACCCTTTAAGGTTTTATTGATCGGCCCCAAGGTTGGCACTGTGGTGGCAGTCTAATTTCATATTTGGTGCCGTGGCCACACTATAACACTTAAGGCAATGAAGTTCATAGGGGTGGTATAGACTGGCCCCTGTAACGCACACACCTCGACGGCAGCATGCCCCGACACGCGTGTACTGCGAGGGCCCGTTCAGTACTGCCTGCAGTCCTAGTTACAACTTGTACTTGACAACTAAGGTTAAAATATAGCCTATAAGTGCAATTAAACTTCACTACACTGCATGTGCAGTTTCCAGCTCTGTGCGTAATTTTACGTGCATGGACCTACAGTATGCAGTGTTTATCTCATTCTTGCATCCAGATGCATCATATACACATTAGGTAGGTTTAAGCTGCCTGCAGACACCATGATCATGGTCACCTATGAATATTAAGTACTGTAGCCATATGGAACCATTGCGAATATTAAGTAGCCAATATGATTCCACCAGACCTTATGTCTGCATGGTTTAACCCAGACATTTGTAGTTAACTAATAAGGTAAAACATGTTATCTGTGCTGCATTTTGTCAGGTACTTCAAAACAGCCTAATTAAGCATCAAAACTTAAGTTTATCTAAATTGTTATCACGAGAAAACGATCTTTGTTATATGGAGATAACCAGATAACTCGTTATCACGAGATAACAGTGCGTAAATAAAACAAATCCATGGCCGTTCTCAGCTTCCGTACAGGTCCTACAGTGAATGCTGAAATTAAATGAATTATAATCATTCATGTTTTTAATTCACCCGAAAAAGTTTATGGTGAAAGATGGTGATACAACTGAATATGTATATATTGAAATTGGTAACTATTCGATATATAGACTAGTTTAGGGATTTTCTTATGATGCCATGACAAAATGTTTAAAAATGTGAGCACAGCCACAGGTGGAGCAACCTTGTAAACGGTTTATTGTCAGGATCATTCATGCTAAGGTTTAACAGATGGATGCAATGAAGAAGCAACCTCTAACATGTCAGTCCACATTACAAAACACAGAGGTGATAATTAACATTTCAATGCACATTTGATCAACACCTACCCCTACTGGACACAGTGTCACATATTATGGATGGAAGATCAACATAGCAGATATGTGTCTTTATAACCACAAAGGTGGGTTATACTGGGGCATTCACCAGAACTGGGATCTGCAGTCCCTGTGCTTTCAAGTGTAGAGAATTTCTCGCCCCTGCTCCATCACCCCGGCAGCTGATTCAGGTGTGAATTGAGATGCAATACTGTTCTTCCCTCCAAGGCACATTTTTGAGTTCCTTCGAATGCAATTCATGACCACATCGACATGCTACTGTTAGGTCATGATGCTATGAACACAATCCAACAACTCTCCTGTCAGCTCTGTACATCTGTTGTTGTTCACATTGAAGATACATGATTTGAAGACCTCCGTAACACTAAAACGTCCACACAAACATGATTTCAGGTCTATAGTACAATGGGGACAGAGGTATTTACTGACTCTTCACTGAGGTGTTTCACACAAAAGGGAATCACATTTCTGTTTATTTTTTTCATTTTTCAGACGTGCAAGTTAAACCAATCCTCATTACATTACAAAAGAAACTGAATTCCCCTGATAACAAAGACAAAACGGCAAAGGTTGCTATCAAACTCTACTAAAATCTACAGTAAAAATAAGAAAATAAAGGCACATGTACAGTGAAAAATACGTCTTTTTTTTCCCAGTCCTTTTTATGAGTTGTGGCTGAGGCTGGCAGCAGAGCAGCATTGTGCATTTGGTTGCTGCCCACTTATCTCTTCCTGTGAAAGATGGCTTATCATTGGTCGGCTGCTGTGACAAGTTCAAACCACTGTCTGAGTGCGTCGCTCAGGGTTTCTGGCAAGGCGTTGACATCTCGTAGGATGACGTAGAAGGGGAAGGGGAACTCTTCCATGTAGGAGCGGATGTCTGGCAGCTCTCCCGGCCCTTTGAATATGGGCACCTTGATGTCCAGGATGGAGTCCTGCAGCACAGCACCAGAGTTTACTTACACATTGTGTCTGGACATTCAAAATAGATAACGATCAAATTCTTCTTCACTTACCCGTGAGTTGGGGTTGTCAAGTACCACAAAGATGATGAAAACATTTGCGCTGCGTGCCGCCCGCACAGCTGCCATCACCCGCTCCTTGCCCTCCAGGAACAAGCCTCTACCGTCAGACACGATGACCAGAAGCTGGGCTGTCTCTGTGGAGGGAGGTCAGAGAAGAACAGTGGAGGGTTATATGAAAACATGTATCTATTCATACAGTTAAAATAGGTTTGCTTGCATTTCAAAATGTTCCCTTCATTGTGTGGGCCAGTAAAATTTGCCTGGTTCCAGACCCCCACATTTCAAATTTGTTCAGTGATTCTAATAGGTTGTGTATTGCTGTTATTGATGGCTGCTCTGATTCCAATGCTCATTTACATTAAGGCTTAAACTTATGCATAATTAAGGGAATTGCCACTTTGAGTGACAGCACAGTGCTGAACAGGTAGTGTAGAGTTTTTTGTTGTTGTATTTTAGCTGGAACCAAGGTTGATGAGAGCAATGGTGGGACAGAAAGCCAAAACAATCAGCTCAAAGAGACTGATCGGCTCCACAAAGCTGATGAGAACTGAAGAGTCAGGTATAGAGGTAAGAGTACATGCATTACATATCGACATTTGATCCACTGTTTATTCAAAAATATTGATAAATGCACTGAGGCTGAAAACCCAACGTTTATTTGTAATCTCTCAGAAAAGACGAAATATCATTAACTTAAGTTCTATCTCTAACTGAATAGAGGGTTCAATCTAAACTTAAACCATCTTCTTTAATGGTGGAGGACGTTTTTTCTAAAGCAGAAAGTATGTGTACTGGGTCTGGAGGTGCTGATTCAGAAATACCTATTGGCTATTTGTCACAGTCGTGCAATCTCAGAAGTGTACTGCAGATTCCAGTCTTATTTTGTGTTTAGAGTCCCAAAGGTTGACTGAGTGTCTCCACAATGCCACCTCTATCCCAGCTTCATGAAAAGGAAATGTTAGCTCCACCAGGGGTTTTAGAACTTTGACAATGACTTGTTTCTGCCTCGGAGCACCTGGCTCAGGTCCTGGACCTCCCTTCTCTGCTGGTGCTGTACTAAAGGCTTGTTTGATGGATATCAGATGCAATCTGGGTGCAGACTTCATTTACTTAGTGGCACACAGGTCAAGCCAGAGGCAAAATTACTTTTCAAGAAGTAACACTAACTGATAAGTTTGGCTTATATGGTACAAAATTGTGTTACATACATCTGTGTATAAAACCAAGAAGCGCCTGTGTGTGTGTGTGTGTATGTATGTGTGTGTGTGTGTGTGTGTGTGTGTGTGTGTGTGTATGTGTGTATGTGTGTCTAGGGCATATCTTGCTGACCGTTAGTCACACTGACCTCAGATTTCGTATGTGGCTTGCACATGGCACAAAGGTGTGCATCCTTGATTTTGAAGATTTTTGAATTCATTTTTCAAAATATCATTATTATTTACGTAGGATGTGTTGCGGCATTGCACTGTTTCTGATCGGGCGCCTTTTAGGGAAGCTCCGCCCAATTGTGTGATAGGCCTACACCTGGTCAGTAACCCAATTAGCTCTGGATTTCCACACCTGACTCATCTCATCTGTAAGTCTATTCAGCCTATCTATCTTTCGGAGTTGTAAAGTGCGCTACAATGTTCAATTTTCCAATAATATTCAAATAGTTTCCAGCGAATATCAATGTTCAATGTGTATGTGCTGAATGGTGTGCGTACCTTATGAAAAGTAAGTGTTTTGTGGAGTTGCAACCATGTTGAATGATTAAGTTTCTTTTTCTTAAAATAACTATTTCTGTGTCTCTTTATATCTCAATGTACATCCATGTATTACCCAATATACACTTTGTATATGAACACTACGCAAGAGTATTACACCTCATTATACATCCCACTTTCACACACAACCTCATTTGGCCATAATTGAAAAATCTACGATAAACCAGCTCCCAGCATGAAAGTGAGAGGCAATACATTTGGCTTTGATTACTTACAGAAAACTGCTAATTCACTGTTTGATACTGGAGCATGCAGTGAGAGTCATTACCTGAGTTTAGAGATCCAGGAATCTGCTGTCGTGCAGCTAGAAACATATTTGTTGAGGTCTCCATAAACTGCAGAGGACAAGCATGAAGAAAGAGAGTCAGTATGACATGATCAGTCACATCATATGTTTAACCACAAGCAACATGCTAAGTAGATCATTAGAACTTCAATATTAGATAAAGAAATAAGAAAAAAAGGAAACAAAATGTTGAATAAAAATCCTTTCTAATGTGACAAACTTTGACATAACAAAGTTTTTTATTAATTGTTTGAAGCATCACACCAATAAAAAAATCTGATTTGCTTCATGTTCAATTCAATTAAATTTTAATATATAGCCCAGAATCACAAAAGGCAGATTTGCCTCAAAGGGCTTTACAGACTGTGCCGGTTGCGACACCCTCTGTCCTTAGACCCTCACAGCGGCCAGGGAAAAATCCTCACAAAAACATTTTAACAGGGAAAAAAGGAAGAAACCTCAGGGAGAGCGACAGAGGAGGGACCTCCCTCCCAGGATCTATTTTGCAGATTTTCCAAAGTAAACAGCTTTGCCATTATTTGCCACAAAAAATCACTCAAAACGTAATTTCGTGGCCCTTTTCACTCTGGAAAAAATATTCCTACTAAAAGGTGAGTAAACCTTAATTTTCGATAGTTTCATGCAATTCTTTTTCTAAATAAATAATGGAAACTTGATAAAAAATGCAACTGTTGCCCTGAGGCAACAATGTACAATTATGGAAAATTGCTATGTTGCCTCAAGGGAACAATGACCCATTATGGAATCAGCATGGCAGCATGAGATATTGGTAGTGTGTGTTTAGGTATATATAATGTTCTAAAGCATACCATTCATCATAATTTTGTTTTGATCTTTACAATTTAACAAAGATATATTTGATGTTGGTTGCAGTAAAGTCAAGTTCAGGCTATTACTATACTCTGTAGGTCATAGTCTACTATTATAGTGAACTTTGCATGTCTTATTTGCTTAGAATTTCCACACATGGCAACAGGCAACAAACCCCAAAAACTTCCTCAGATGATGTTTATTTAGTCTATTTTAAGACAAAAAAAACATTTTTTCCCAACTGGCATCATAATGTGTACGATAGAGGGTTAATAACTCACACATGGCAGTTAAAGTAAAGGACAGTTGATGGAGGTGCAGTACAAAGAAAAATTACCTGTGCTATTCGGGTCTTCTTCTGTTGGAACTGACAAAGTCGGAGAATCCGAGCCCCTGACTCGTCGTTAAACTGCTGCTGGAAGGGGTGGAGCAACTGCACCTGCTCGCCGAAACTGGACACACAGGTGGAAATGTTAGTCTCCCAAATAAATACATGCAGACACAGTAGGACATCACAGATATTATTTTCTTTCCAATTCACACGTTTCGTTATTTTTGTTTTGTTTTGATTTTGAAGTGTACCCGTTTGTTAGCAGGTTCCATAAGTTTTTCTGCATATTGTTTTTCATTTTTATTTTTATTGTAATACATTGTACGTGAATGACCTTACCTGCACACAGACACCTGTCCAACTTCCAGCAGAGTGAGAGCGTTGATGATCACTGAGAGGGATTCAAACGCCAGCTGCACACACAAACGACACAGTGGCAGTTATTATTTGTACTTATTGAGTTCCATACTGTACTTTTATTATTTTTATGTACTGTTATGATCCTAGTATACTGGACTTGTCCAGTCCTCTACCGGGAACAGAAGATCATCCCTTATGAATAATTAAAACAGCCAGTTGTCTTGGTGATTATGAACATGTCATAGGAAGATCTACACAGGCGGCCTGTGAGTTTGCATACCAGGGCTCCCTTACCTGTTTGGAGTGGTTGTCCACCATGCTGGAGGAGTCGTCCACTGCCAGACAGATCTGGTACTCTCTCTTGCTGGGCTTGGTCCTCCTCAGCCAGATCTTATCTTTACGGAACTGACTGGCGATGTAGGGGATCACCTTTCTCATGTTCAGACGCTTTCCTGTGCGGTAATCACCTCTGTGGAGCAATGGAACATTGCACATATGTTTAACAGCATTGTGTCATTGGCCCTCATTTATCAAACGAGCGTATGACCGATAGTGAGCATAAAGTGTGCGCACGATCATTTCTATACAAGGCTCGGCATTTATCAATTTGGACGTGAGCGGAGGGTACGATCAGATCTTATTTTTGGTCTCAGCTCGTGTACGCAAATTTGAGTCAGTGTGAAGTCCACACGTCTGAGCAGAGAATAATTATTAGACTATTGTGTCGATGCCTGGAGCTGGGTTTTGTTTTTTAATGGTGACAGTCAGATCAGATCTGCGCTCGTTTCTACGCTTGTTTGATAATTGAGGGCCATTATGTCTCTTTGGTGTTGCATTAGCACTGGTAAACAATGAGCCTCAAATTGTCATCACAGAAGGCAAAACCACCAAAATGGTGGTGACCACAAAATAAATGGGAAGAGTAAGTATGCCTAACATGTATTTGACCACACTACATGTCATTTAAAACATCCATTATAGACACGGTAGAGAGTGTGTTGGCCCTCACTTGAGTTTAGCAGCCTGTGTGGGCTCCAGGATGAGGCGGAGCTGCTCACACAGCTGCTGGGACAGCGCTGAGGTCAGAGCCTGGTACTGGTGCCACATGGATGCTGCTGCACTCTCCTGGAACAGACAAAAATAAATAAAACTTAAGAAAATTCTTAAGAAAAAAAAAGATGTTCCTAAGAATGTTCTTAAATGCTATTCACCATTTTTTTCTTAAGAATTGTCGTATGTCTTAGGAACTTCTTAGTTTTCTCACTTAAGAAGTTCTTAGATTTTTTAACTTAAGATCACAAAAACAATTGTGGGCCTAGATAGTCTATATTGTCTAATTAAGACAGATCAGGGAGTGTAAGAGGATCCATTCTGTCTCTCAGAGGCCTATTGGTGGATTTTGCTCCCTAGCTGCCACCCAAAGAACTTCCATCTAAAAGTAATAATAGTAAGGATATGGCTTCAGTAACTTGGCCAACTTAAATAATATGTTCATAGTGAATAATTAAGTAGTATCAAATACAACAACTGCCCAACTGTAATCTAGGAATAGGCCGACACGTCACACAGACTGAAAGGACATTTCAATTATATGTCAACTTCCAAAATTAGCTTTATGCAACACATTCACAAAAAAAACAACTACTCTGACCAACTTCAATGAACAAAATGTGTTAACACATTGTCTAGGGCTTTACTAAATATTAAAGAAATCAAATAAATGTCATACTAATTTGTTCAAGTAAATACATAAAGACTTTCCTTTTCACTATAGCTGTTTTAAGACTGCTGAGGGCTTCTCTTAAAGTTGCAACGAAATTAAAGAAAAAAAAGTTGACAAAGACAAAAACTAAGGACATTTTCACTATAATTTTAGTTAGTTTTGTAACCACAAAATACTGTTTCAGTTAGTTATCTTTTTTTTAAAAACTCTTGTTTTTATTTTTATTTCAGTTAACAAAAATGTTTTTTCAATTCTAGTTTTCGTTAACTATATAATCTTGCTCACCTCCTCCTGAGTTCCTGGAGCCAGTTTGTGCCAGGCCTCCAGCTGCAGCTCCATCTCCCTCCTGATCTCATCTGGGTCTCTCTCTGTTTTCTGCACACGCACAAATACACAACTTTTCATGACATTACTGTTACAATACAACCTCTTGAGATCCAAGATGATCTGTGTGAAACAAGAGAAGAAATGAGAAAAGAGTGGTTCTTTACCTGCATGGTGTCCGACAGCAGCTCGGGGACTGTGTGGATGGTGGATTCTGTAGCTCTGTCTGTTTGCTCTGCTTTGGAATGCTGCCGGTCCTTCCACCTTTCCTCCTCCTCCTCCTCTCCCTGCCTCTGCACCTCCATCTCCATCTCCCCACTGTCTACACCTGCACAAGAACAAGAGGAAGGTGAAGGGGTGAAGTCAGGTGATGTGCAGGTTTCACAAAGCCACGACAAAGGAATGGAGTGAAAATCGATAAAGAACATAAATTCACCAAAAAACAAACAGTTGCTAAAAAAAAAGGAATTTATTTCAGCCTGACTGGGCAGGATAAAAAGAAATGCGTCACCTTTCTGGGAGGCCTTGGTGGAGTCCAGCTGTTCAGGCTTGAGCTCCTGGACCTCAGCAGCCTGGAGGTCCTCTTCCTGCTTCTCTGTTTCCATGGCGACATCCTCATCATTCTGATCTTCATCCTGGTCCTGATGAGGTCCAGCAGCTTTTTGCTGGTCTGCACTGGCAACATCTGAAAAAAAAGCAAAACCCACAGAGATGACATCAATTTATTCACTAAAAAAACCTGATCTGATGGATTAAAAAAAGTGAAATGGTAAATGGAATGGACCTGCGCTTATATAGCGCTTTTCTAGTCGCTTTGCAACCACTCAAAGCACTAAACACTATACTGTATTACAAAGCCTAACTGCAGTAACTACACAAAGAGTAACACTGAGAAAAACTGCTTTAAAGATTTTTAATGTTTTTTAACCGGCCAGCCAAATGGGTTATAGGTAGGTAAGTGATATAACACTTATTTCTACAAAAAAAATCATGAAGATTTATTTGAACTTTGACCCAAAAAATATAGTTACTGCACTTAGGTTTTGCTGTAAAAGGTTCTAATAGTAATGCACAAACAAAGTGCAGTAACTACAATGTTGTTGTGTTCTTTCAGCTTTTATATTTTGTTTTCAGTAAATAAATATTTTCAAATTAATTTCAAGTGTATTTAAGTGTTTAACAACTCTAATCAAAGATTTGTGTATTGTAGACTAAATATTATAAAGTTATGTTATATTTTCGTCTTAATATAATTATATCTTACTTTTTTACTTAATCACTAACTAGATAAGAATTTCCCTATCAAATAAAAGTATAATTTCTATTATTTTTGTCTTCACTATTCAACACAATGAAGAAATACAATGCTACACTGTATCATAGTCTGCTTTGGTTTTATGTTTAAATTCATATATATATATATCCAAATCAGACTGTGGTAAGTGCAATTACTGCGGTGTGCTTTGGTTTTGAGTTGGATTTTGTAGTTACTGCAAATATATTATATCATAATATATCATTATTTCACTGTAATAAAGCAAAAACCTAAAACTTTGTCACAAGATAAAACAGACATCAATGAGTTCATTTTTTAGTTTTCACTCAATTTCGACCAAGATTGTAGTTACTGCAATTAGGCTTTGTAGGGCAGTACAGACTGCACTCATTCACCTGTTCACACACACATTCATACTGGTGGCAGAGGCTACCAGCCTGCCACCATTGGGAATTCATTTACACACGGGAGCAATCTGGAGGTCAGTATCTTGCTCAAGGATACTTCGACATGTAGGCTGCCACAGACAGGGATCAAACCACCAACCATCTGATCAGTGCGTGACCACTCTACCAACTGAGCCACAGCGGCCGCAAATGTTGTTATAAAACACAAGAACAGTTACTTAATAAACACTTTTCAGTCTCATCGATTACTGACCATATGTCTGAGTGTCATAGGCCGCCTCTCCCTGTTTGATGTGTTCATACAGGTCTGACTCCTGCTGGACATCACTCTGCCTGTTGTCCTCGGTGCGATCCTTACTGCTCTCCACTGTACGCAGACGCTTATTAACACGTTCGTTGTAATCTCCTGTTGATCGCTCGTTGTCTGCTTGACCAGGTTTTCTCTTGAAGCTCTGGAACAGCACAGTGAATTTAAAAACCATGATAAGATGGGATGAATAACGAAAGGGAGTTAGAAGTAAAGAATCATCATAATTCAGAGGACAGCTGTACTTGAGTCTTTTTCTGTGTCTGTGTCTGTGCAGCCATTCTTGCTGTCAGCTTGGACTGGTGGCCCTCTGATTGGCTGGCATCAGCAGCTCCACTCCCATGCTCCTAACAAAGCAGAACAAGGGAAACATCTTAGTCTTTATCTCCTTTAGGGGATCATTTGAGTGTGGATGATGGACTGAAAACATGATAAGTAAGAACAAAGCAAAGACAAAGAAAGAAGACAACAAAGCAGACAGTCTCCAGTTACACATGTTGAATCTGAAAAGCATTCAGTAAACAAAGTGTTCATAAGAGTTTCAAACATCACTTTTAAGTGTCCTCTGGAAACACTTCTGTTGGGTTGTGGTCTTTGCAGCGCGTTTTCTAAATGCTGTGCTCGTGTTGTCAAATTGATGAAGATGTTTTCTCAATTTGCTTGTGTTTTGTGTATTTGCATGTTTTTTCTTAAGTTGAAGCCCTGTGAGCTCTCAGGGCCACCGTAACTTGATTAATTTCTTAACTACAATAGCCTCGGCCTGGTCATATTTCCAAGGTTATAATGTATGTATATAGGAGGCTATTACACTTATCTGCACCCAATGGTGACACCATGTTGCACGACCCTAGAGCCTTAACTTGCCGCCCATGTCAGTAGTCTTGCCTACTTGTCAAGGTGAACCTTCGTGTGACGTGTGTGTGCCGTGGCTTTGTCTCACCCGTTGTACCACACAGTGAGACAGGTGAGCTGTACCTCTTTAGCCTGGTCTCTCTCTGAAGCCTCTCCTGCCAGCTCCACGGCTGTGTCACTCTGAACGTTCTGCTCTCCAGTCTGACCGTCGGTGTCATGCTCCTTCCTCTCAGCTGACTCTGGCTGCTCCTCATCCTCACCTGCTCCTTCCTCCTCCTCCTCCTGTAAGCATTAAAAGTGCCGATAGTGATACACAGAACAAAACCATGAGTGTGGACAACGTCTGTGCTCATCACACAGTACATAGGGACAGTAGTTGTTTGACACACACACCTTTGGTTCATGTCCTTTGTCATTTGGAATAGACAGATCTTCGTCTCTTCCTGCGTCCTGTCCTCTCTCCTTCTCCTTCTCCTCCTCATCTTCATCTTTATCAGCAGCATCCTCATCTCCTTCTGTTTTCTCTCCTCCTCCCTCCTCCTCCTTCTCTTCTTCAGTCTTGGGTTCCTGCCCGTTCTCCTCTCCTGGCTGGTCCACCTGGTTCTCCTCCATCTCCTCTGCTCCCTCCCCCTCCTCGTCTCCATCTTTCTGTCCATCTTCCTTCTCATCCTGGGCCGTGGCTTTCTCATCAATATCGAATGGATTTTCCTCTGAGGAGGGAAAATGCAATCAGTCTTCACTGAGCTGCTTTAAATAAAGTGTTGTGGCTTTCACTTTAAAATGGGTAAACAATGTGTTTCACAGCATTAAAGGGCTACATGCAGCTTATGTAACTACTACTAACAAATGATTCTGTATTATTTTCAATGCTAAACCTTCAAAAAATTACACAAGGTATGTATAGCTTCGAGAGCTGAAACTATTAATTCATAATTAGATCAACAAAATGTATTTAATTAATTAACTGCTTTTCAATCTCTGGTTGCAGCCAGAAAATTATCTCAGAAAAACCATACTATGGTCTTAACGGCTAGTGAAAAATCTTCTTCAAGACAATATGATGGTAATTGTGTAAATAATGGTCCCATTTAGAACAAAATTATTTGGGGCGTGGATACCTTTGATTGACAGGTCACTAACAAGACGTGCTGTCATAAGAAGAGAAGAAAAGCAATGCATATCCACGGCAACGTGTACTTTAAAATAGCTGTGAACTTTGTCATTGTCTGTGTTTTCATCCGGTTTGGTCTCATAACTTTGATCCTTTCACACTGTAGCGTTATTTAATGTTTTTCTGAACATTTTGTTCATTTAAAAATGTCTTGTCCAGCGTTTGGTTGGACTAATAGACACTCCAATGAGTCACTGTTCATTTTTTTTCAGGTAAGAAATGTACATTTAGTTTTAGTTTTTTGCTAGCCAAACTTAACATCCCAGTTAATGCTCCAGTTAATGCTAACATGAATTAGCAGCGACTTCGCTCAGTCAGGTTGCCGGTGTAGAGAGTTGTGTAGTGTAGTGTCCTCGGTCAGGTCCACCTCTGGTTACAACTTAACTGTTACACTTAAGTCTCAATATAAATGCTCATTCCACTTTCCACTTCATTCCCTTCAATGTATTGCCAGTGTGTTCTGCTCTGCCCTGCTGAAGTCACAGTCATGACTCTCCTGTAAATACTTCAGGGACACTTGTCTTAGTGGTCTCAGAGACCATCAACCAAGGACTTCATTAACCGCAACAAAACTGTGGTTATATGCACTTTACATATTCCAGAACAACATTACGCAGACAGTAACGCTGAGCTTTGTATGCAGGTCTCACCGTCACCCTCGCCCTCTTCTTCGTCTCCAGCCTTATCATCCTGGTCCAGGTTGAGGTCGTCAGGCAGATCCATGGCCTCAGGCTCAGGTCGCTTGTCCTGCTGACCGTGGTAGGGGTCCACTTCATTCTCATCAAACTCCCGCTGGTTAAGGTAAGAGCACAGATCAGAAACAAGCATTTGGAAATCATTGATACAGTCCTGAATTTAATTTAAAGAAAGAAGGGGATGGTCCAGTGATTGGATACACTGGATACATTGGATACACTTTCTAATAAAAAAAGATTACCTCATCTCCCTGTTCATGGATTTTCTCTTTCTCCTCCACATCCATCTGTTCGTCTTTGTCCTGGCTTTTCTTGTCTTTGTTGGGGTCTGCAGCATCCAAGTTGTCGTCTTTAGCAACCAGCTCTGACTCACCCTAAGAATCAAGTGTTGACAAGAAGTTAGGGCACACTGAAAAAAGCCACATCTAACTGCTTTATATAATAATAATTCATTTAGAAAAAATATTCGATGGGCAGATTTTCAGTTTTAATGTTTTTCAAGTGTTATCTTCAGAAGTCTCGTAATAATTCTGTGTAATGTACCTCGTCCATGCCCTGGCCATATTCCTCCTCCTTGTCACTCCCTTCCTCCTCCTCATCATCCTCATCATCCCCCCACATTCTTTCATCCAGAGTGTCTGTCTGTCCTTCACCGAGGTCGCCCATCTTTTTATCCAGCTCCTCCTCCTCCTCTTTACCTGATTCATCGTCTTCACCTGCAAACGATGAAAGGAAGTAAACTCCAGTCAGCATTGATTATGGGAGACGTCTCATATTACTTTTTCTGTCGCTGTTACCCTCGACAGCAATAGAAACCTGACGTCAAGAGACAAGACTAGAAATGGAACAGACCCTAACATGAGTGGGTTTTACAAGCTCAACAGGCTATAGACAGTCCATCTTACCTGCTTCTTTCTCATCCCCATCATGCATTTTGCCATCAAAGTCCTCTGACATCTCGATAGCGTTGTCCTCCGCCTTGATATTCCCTTTATCCTGCTCTTCTTCTTTCTCCTGGCCCTCCTGGAAAGTGTCCTCCACCTGGAAGAAGAATGCAGGATAGATTAATAAGAAATATTGATCCACCTTATACATCAGTTTATGCTGCTTCAGTTAATCAATCTAAAAGAATCTCATTAATACCGTCAGCCCAAAACTCTGTGAACCCCTTGAACTTCTTTTGGAACAGATTCCACATCTCAGTTAGACATGCTGTGTATTGTCATTTTAAATGTCACTACTCAGAATACCATTGATGCAGAAGTCGCACTCAACATGTTAAAGAACAGATTTTATGGGAAAAAAGGTCACCACTGCCACTTACTAGCTTTTCAGAGCTTTCAGCAGATGACGAGTTCACTCAAGACTCATTGGCAAACAAAGCAAAGAGATGCTGTTGAAAGCTTAAAAAAGCTACCTTGAGTTAAGATTACTTTGTAAAGTTTACTAAAGTAAAATTACCTGATCTTCATTTTCTATCTTGTCACTGACGTCTTTGTTTCCCTCGCCCTCTCCTATACCTCCGCCCTCATAGTCGTGAAACTCTGTGGCACCTTCTCCATCTCCACCAGCCATGAGCTCCTGAGGCAGACAGAAACCCTGGGAAGGAGGTCACAACCATCAGTTAGTCACCAATTTTAGTTGAACTTCACTACCAAATAATGCCTGTATCACTTAGGAAAAAAAAGTAAAAAAAACCCAACATCTTTCAGATGGGACTGAGTAAGTGTTGTTGTGTCTGTACCTTCTGGGCGAGCTCAGTGAAAATGCTGGCCAGTACAGACAGCAGTTTGCCAGTGCTCCTGTGTGCTCCCAGTGACACAGCCACGTAGTAACGCACCACGTCAGAGTAAATCCCCAGCAGGGGCTCCAGATGCACCAGCATCCTGCACGCTCTGTCCACCTCCTGAACATAAGCAGACAAAGACAACTTAGACAGATGCTGATGACAGTGCATGGTACAGTACAGCTTAACCACAAGGCCCCATTCTGAAATAAAAAAGAGCTCCACAACAAATTAAATATAGTATATTAAATATAAGAATATATGTGTGTGATCTTTTTCAAGATTAAAAGCGCCTAATCTGATTTTTATGTTAAAGCTAGTTTGATGTGATTGTTTAGAACCCCATTAGTACAATTCTGATTATAGATGAGAACATGTCAATGATAAATGGAGCTAATGGTGCTTTTCTAGTTGTTTTGCAACCACTCAAAGCGCTATACACTACAGACTTCACCCATTCACACTCACATTCATACTGGTGGCAGAGGCTACACTAAACGGTGCCACCTGCCACCATTTGGTGTAGCCTCGGCCACCAGTGTATGAATGTGCGTGTGAATGCTGATCTGTGTTAAAGCGATTTAAGTTGTCACTGCGACTAGAAAAGTGCTATACAGGTGCAATCCATTTACCAAATTGGATACAGTTGTTTACTAAAACACCTAAAATAAATTTGTCACACAATAGAATTTGTGGTTTTAGTATTCTGCCATGATTTGAGAACCAATCATGCTTTCAATTCCTGACTCATGTTGCTTGTATTTCAAAATATGAGTGCACTCTTATTCAAGGACACTTCATCAGGATTAACTAATTAACTCTGTTTGAAGAAGCAAGTTAAAATTAGGTGGATTAGTTAAAAGCTTCAATTAGCTAAACTGAATGAACATAATAAACTGGTAAGCATCATAGCAGCGTGGATTAGTAAAGGTAAGAATTCATATAATTGAATTCTTGACTGAATCAACAAAAAAACACAATTACTTGCTTGAATCACTAAAATCTATATTAGTTATAGCTGGAGTAAAGGGTCCTTCTGTAGATGTCATATGAGTAGTTGTTGTTGGTACCTGGAGCTGTGGTGACTGACAGGAGTCTCTGTGTGTCTTCAGGTGGCTCAGCAGCTTCTCCAGCTGGGCAATAACATCTCCCACACACAGAGCCTCCACCTCAGCTGCCAGCTCCTCCTCCAGGAGTCGAGTCAGGTGACCAGGCTTCAGCAGGTCCTCCACAGGCTCCTCCTCTTCCTCTTCAGCACCATCTGAAAGATCAATTAACATCATGTAGACCAACATTAGTGCTGACAGAAGACATTTGACATTCTAATATATCTTGAGGAAATTTAATAACACTTTGTTAGTGCCTGTGCTTTTTCACCTGTCATTAGTAGCATTATTGTGACGGGGCGCTCTTTTTGTTTGAGTGAGTGTTTGAACAAATAAACATGGTGACTTTGGAAGATCCTAATACCAGCACATGGAGAACAAATTGTCAAGCCATGTTCATACAGCTTTAGCCTCTCTCAGGCCACAACCAGGTACAGTACAGTGGTTGTAGGATGTATGTCGGATGGGAACACAACACTTTATTTTAAATGCACACACATTAATGCACAAAATAGAAAAGAGTCTGAACCAGGCGGCAACCTCCAGGTCTGAAAACCAGGAAGTGCCTTAAGCTGCATTCTACCAAAAAGTCAGGCAGGGGGTGCTAAGTTTGGCTGCAAAAACATTTCTGTCCAAATAATGGCCCCATTTAGAAGAAAAAAGAAGATAAAGAATTGCATGATTTGGGGGGTGGCTACATTTGATTGTCACTAACAAGACGAGCCGTCATCAGGAGAGAAGCAGAACAATGTGTATCCACGGCAACGTGTCAATAAAGTTATATAGATATAGAAAAGGCCGTATAGCAGTTTGGTCTCATAACTTTGACCCTTTCACCCTTTCAGTTTTCTTAGGTTAGTAACATACATTTTGTTTTTGTGTTGCTAACACAGTTAACCTTCTTGGCTACAGTTTCTCCATAGGAAGGCCAAAGAAAGCCCGCTACTAGACAAGTGTATCTAATAACACAGCAAGTATAACAGTGTTATATTGCTGTTAGAAAGGTTCAACATTTGAGTAAGTTTTGAGTGTGTTTCTCTTATTGTAGACAGCAGAACAACTGGCCCTGAATGCATCATTCTCACCTCTCCTGGCATCTCCCTGCTGCTCTCTTTGTTGCTCTCTCTCCCTTCTCTTCACAAGCGTCTGCACAGCACACAGCACTGTGTTGATGTTTGTCTCCAGCTCAGCAGAGAACTCAGTACAGAATTCAGGCTGGTGACCTGTTAGGGAAAGAAGCAGAGGAAATGTCAGTGGTACGTATGTGATTTCATCTTACTATTTAGCAGAAGCTGGTTAGTTAGAAGTCTGTCTTTATGTCTGTTGTTAATATTTGACGGAATGATAGTATAAGGCTCATTGGTCAGTGCCTCCACCTGAGTGTGGGTGTCCCAGGGAGAGCAGCTGGGTCTTCCAGGTGGTGAACTCGGTGATGTTAGCCTCCACCTGCCCTCTGACATACTGTAGGCTCTGGCTAATAGCTGGCAGACTGTCTGCACTGCCGACGCACAAGGCCGGGGTGAAGAGCTGCTCCATGCTGGGCATCTGAGCCACTACGGCTCCCAGCTGGTCGAAGGCTGAACAGCATGTTACAAAATGGTTCCTGTGAAAAATGACAGAGATGTCGGGATTGTTTTTATTTTTTGTTACTGCTACATCAGATTACAAATAAACTATTGGGTGATTCTGATTTACCATGTGTGGAGTACTCTCTCAGAGGTCTGCTGTGCCACGTTGTCCAGCTCCGCCTTGAGGTTCTTAGTCTGCTTCAGCATTTCATTCATGCGCTGGTTTAGCTGGCACCAGGCGGCGTCTCCCCTCCGCATCAGACAACCAGGAGGCTGCCGCTGTGCTGCCAGCGGGGACGGGCACCTCAGGGTGTGCTGTCTGCAGCTGCTCGTCTCCTCCTTCTGCTGGAGGTCCTCTGGGCAGCACTGCAGCAGCCACGCTAGCTGCTGCAGGAGAGTGGCGCACTGGGCAGCCAGCGCCTGGCCTCTGCCGACCCATCCCTGGAGAGAGGCCTGGGGCGGGAGGGTGCAGCTTGTGTCCTCACTGACACTCTGGAGGTGGGCCTTAATGCCCTGGATGCTGTCTGTTAGCCTCCTGGTAGTGGCGATCAGAAGAGAAAATAGGTCAAGCTACAGTAATGAACAACTTACCACACAGAGTCCTTTTAACTGAGAATTGGTGGTTGTAGGCAGTGAATGTTTAGGGGGAGATAGCAGGTGAACAATAAATGCCAAATAGAATTGACTGTTTCCAGTTGTTCTGGTCAAAAATATCTAATAAACATGACTTAGTTAATTGATTAATTAATTATTCTTTTTTAAACCTATTAAGGTGTACAAGGGTTCAGATAATTAATATGTTGCTATCTGAAGCCCATTTCCATTTAAACTATGTCCCATAAGGCTGTGATCATCCTAGAGGTCACAGCAGCTCATTTTATACAGTGAGGTTGAGACTCAAGAAATGCCCTGACTGCAATGAACTGGCTACTACTGATGACTAACATCACACCACTTGAAGAAAACTGGGCTCCTTGAATCCACAAGAGGCTCAGCTTTCCAGTGACACCCAGTAATTCAAAGCCTGTTTAGGGACCTAAGTATGCACAAATATTCACATACAGTAGGCGGAAATAGCAAATTTGATTAACATGATAAAAACTATGTGGTTTCTGCCTTAAATTGCATGTTATCAGCATAAAGTAGAGAAGTAGTATGTCTGTAAAGAGGAGACTTGTGGGAACCCAGAGAACCTATTTTCATTGAGATCGCATGATGGCTTTGAAAATCACCATGAAATATGAGAAATAGCCTAACTTTGCAGCGTTATTTTGACAACTTTCCAACACGATATCCTGGCATACTTGGTGCCTGTAGATTCCTTAGTTTCATATAATACCAGTATCTCCAGTATATTACTAAGGAACGCTAAGCTGTTTTAACAACACAGCAACACATTGTGGATCATTTCAACTCAATGGGTCCATCTAGTAAAATCCAGCTACATAATATTGCTTTGCAACATTAACCTCATAATCCAACTTCCAAAACTGATTAAAGATGTTTCTATTCACAATTAATATTCTTCTAAAAAGATGCTGGAATTTTAAGTCAATGGTGAGACTGTAAATAACATACATGTAGCTTTTTGTAATACGGATAGAATTCAATCATAGACCCACTTCTTTCTTTCTTCTTTCTTTCAAGTTATTTTATCTGTTTTTGGATTAATTTAATACTGCAGAGATACAGAGTGAAAGGGGGAAAGACATGCAGGGAAGGGGTGCCAGCTGGATTTGACCCTCTGCTGCATGCTTATAAGGATTAAGCCTTCATGGTATGTGCACTACCAGTTGTGCCATTGGAACACCCAATTCTGCCCCGTTTCATACCGTGTTCTGCACATATAGTGGTGTGGCAGCAGACTGACCTGAGTTGGACCCACTGGTCAGTGAGCTTGGCCAGTCGATGCCTCTGTTTGAGGAGCAGCTTAAAGAGGTGAGAGGAGAAACCTCTACAGCGCTCTATGTTCCCCAGACCCAGCTCCTAAAACCAAACAGTAACACACAGAGAAACTTAAGACCAGAGAGCCAAATACACAAACACTCACATACTGAGGAACTTCAGATGCTAAAATTTGAGATTCATCATTAAACCCCCTTTATTTATATAAAACGTTTATAGCAAACACAGGGTTTCCGAAGTGCTGCACAAAAACACAATAAATATATAACACATTAAAAGCACAATAAAAAAGATAAGTAGACAATAAAACTATAAAATACAATAAGATAAAATAGAATAAAATAAAAATAAATAAAATGCACTGCCTGCACAAAATTAAATATGCATGTATACACATAAAATCATTTTAAAAAATCATTAAATCAACACTCTACGTGGTGTTAAAAGCCAACGAGAAGAGGTGGGTTTTAAGAAGAGATTTAAAATGAGACAGTGAGGAGGCCTGTCTAATGTGCAGCAGCAATTCATTCCAAAGTTTTGGAGCTGCAATGGCAAACGCTCGTTCCCCTCTGAGCTTAAGCCTAGCTCTCGGCACTCTCAGGAGCAGCTGGTCAGCTGACCTGAGAGACCAGAAAAAACAATCAGTATCTGGGTCTGACCTTGGCGGCCTGCTGAAGAGCAGTCTGCAGAGCTGATCTTCTTGCCCATGAACGGTAGAAGTACTTCTGACATCCATCCCATGCTGTCAGCAGATCTTGAAACAACCTACAGCACCGGCAAACAGAGAAAATGTCTTTCAAAGAGAACAGAACTGGAGCGACATTATTGGATAGTGGGGAATGAAAAACAATTATTTGAGATTTGCTGAAGATATTACATTGTGAAATAGTAGCAAAAGTAAAACAGTGTCATTAAGGCAGCAAACTGGCTCAGAGCTATCACAACAATATCTTGAAAAAGTTTGCTAACATTAGCTTATATTAGCCTCCTATTCATACCAGTACAAATGAGGCTATAGTGACAAAAGCCTTCAGTGTATTGAAAAGAGCATTGCTAAAGAATTCAACATTTATTTTGTTAAAACATACAAAGTTACACAGTGTAAACATAAGCCAAGATAACATGAGCTGGCAGTAGGGCTGGGCGATATGGACCAAAAGTCACATCCCGATATATTTAAGCTGAATATCGATATATGATATATATCCCGATATTTTTATCGCAAAGTGAGAGCAAATGTTCATTCATAGTCAAATATGACATGTCACAAGTAGTTTTATTGAAACAATTTTTTTAAGTGAACATAA
This sequence comes from Centropristis striata, assembly GCF_030273125.1. Taxonomy (NCBI): domain Eukaryota; kingdom Metazoa; phylum Chordata; class Actinopteri; order Perciformes; family Serranidae; genus Centropristis; species Centropristis striata. Next base: position 21,353,617 of record NC_081534.1, on the reverse strand, counting down.
ACACTGTATAAAAACAGGAGTACCTTTAAAAAAAAAAAATCAAAGCTCCATAAAGTGCACATTTAAATAAAAAAATTCTTAAATAAAAATAGCCTATGAAATAAAATAGGCCAATCTTTTTCTGAAATAAATATATTTATATGAGAAAAGAATAACGAGCAGTACAAAAGAACTAAATATGACAAACCCTAGTAAGGGCAGCATTTATATATAAAGAAAGAATTTTTGTTGAACTATATCGATATATGTGATATGGTCTAATTCCATACAACATTTAAAAATATATTAATATATCTTTTATATCGATATATCGCCCAGCCCTAGCTGGCAGTAATACCCAAAATAAATACTCTCAGCTGTTAGTGCATCTATAAACAGGTTTTGCTTACATGCTTTCGGCCTGATCCTGGTTCCTGACAGCAGAGAGAGCAGCACTCATCTCCAGAGGCTGCATACAGAGCGTTTTCTCTGGGTCAGCCGTCCTGTTAAATGTCAGGCCTTTACGGTAGGACAGACCTAAATGGGACCATAATATATACAGAGAGAGAGGTGTGATGATTGTGTTTTCTTTCTAAGACTTAAATGACTGCGACACCTGTAAAACCCACCTATTTCTGTGAGCATCTTAAAAAGATCTGACAAAGCCCTCTGTTTCTGCTGCAGGATGTGCTTGACCTCAGCTTTCTGCTTATCTTTCTCCGCGGATGTGTCGATGTTGAGGCTCTGCAGGTCCCGCAGGTTGCTGATGACCTCGCCTGACAAGAAGAAATTAGAAAAAGTACATTGCATTAACACTGCAGCAATGCCACAAATTAAGAAGCACCTCCGATATAATGATGAATGTCTGATGTCGTTGGCTAGGTAAAGACACATGTAAACAACAAACAAATCTCTTCCTTACAACAACTACAATCAAACTGAATTAAACACTTGATTGATGAACCAGAGATTATTGCAGTGACAAACCACATTAACCAAGGGCAGGACCTGGTGACACCTACACCAACACTGGGCAACACTGATTTTTGGACCACATTTTATAGCAATTCTTTTAGGGATATTTCAGTCTAGCTTAAAGTTCTGCACCAAAGGATCAGTAGTGGTAAAATGTGAATTACCCTGAGAGTGGTGGCAAAGGAAAGGCTATAAGGTATTTCCATTTAAAAGTGTTTATCATTCTAATATGCATATTTGATGTGTACAAGTGGGATTCTTACCAGTGAAGTAGTCCAGGTCTTCAGTCAGCTCAGGCACTGGGTTTTTCTTCAGCAGCTTGACACACAGTTTCTTCATCTTCTTGGAAAGAACAGGCAGGCGTCCCTGTAGAGATGTTGCTTCAGCTTCCTCATCTGAGCCCTCAAGCTGAAATAAACATCAAGGACATGACAATTGCTGATTACCTGTGATGATAACATAATAAAATGGAAAGAGATGACTCATTTGGGAACACATGTACCTGCAGATCTCTGCCCTTCCCTGGCAGGTTGCTCTTCAGTGCCTTGTGAACCCGATGGACGGGTGTTTCCTCTGGGTTGGCATCCACACTGTCCAAGCTGGCACTGCTTCCTTGTTCCACCAGAGATGGGACACTTGGACCACTTAGAACCTCCTCAAACTTCTTGACAAACTTGAATAGAGTTCTGAAAGAAAATATATAAGCGAACAATGTTGGTGGCAGCCATCAGTCGTGTCGAAGAGTCCTGAAGCAAGTCCTAAGAATGTATCGAGTTTAATCAGGGTGAGATTTTACCGATGCGTCTTCTCAACAGACTGCTTGATGGACCAGAAACTGACATCGTTCCACTTGGATATCTTGACAAAGTCCTGAGGACGACAATTGATATCACAGAGATTAAGCATGCACTGTGTTACTCTGTCATGTGTGGACAAAGTTTCACAGTATTGGTATGCAGTGAAAAAGGACACCAATATCAACCTTGAGTTCCTTCTCGATGGGCTGTCTGAGCTGGCTGATTCTGGTCTGGATGCAGTCCGAGAACTGACTGTAGTATTTGTGCAGGTTCCAAAATAGACTAGACAGTGGCTCTGAAAAAGAAGGACAGAGGTAACAGGTCATCCTCCATCAATGGTGCAGTCTCTATTAAAGCCAAGAGGCAACAAAGATTAGGCATGACCTTGTTTTGACCTGAAAGTATACTACTTTTGGCTATATTCAAATGTATGTCAAATGTAGTTTTGAAACAGTAAACATTAATTAAAGTGATGGGGTGAGATAGATAAGACGATGGTGTTCTCTGTTTAGTTTAGTCGAAATCCAATCAGTGATGTCTGAAATCACATCTGACATCTGGACAAAAGACAACTTAGCACCTAGGGCTGATGCCTGAAACAATACATCTTCTTTTCTGCAAACAGAGAACTGATAATGTGGAGGACAGTCCGTATAGGATGAATTTATTTTGAGCTGATTATAAAAAATATCATTATCATCAATCACAGTTCATTAATTTGTGGTTCAGCTCTATCGTGTCTGTTATTGTAACTTCCGAAATAAAAAATAAAAGCTCATCTTTTCTCACATTAAATGCTAATGTATAATAGAGTTTCCGAAACATTTTACCACATTAAGCACACATATTTATGTAATGAAGCAATGGTAAAATTTCCCTATACATTGCATTAACATTTAATTGATCATTTCTATGGTCAAAAGAAGATTTTGCACTTCCATCAAGTACTTCACCACTGACTCTCACTATTGTAATGTACAAATCAAAGGTTGGCTATGAAAAGACTGTGGATTTTGTCCCCCATCGTCTACAGTGTCATCTTTTTAGAAAAGCATTGCTTCATGGCAAGGGATGCTTACATTGAAGAATAATTTTCTATAGGTCATGTGTGTACTGTGTTAAGATTTACTGCATAGAATAGTGATGGCTGACCTTGTCCAGCTTGGTTGGGTACCAGCAGGAGGTGGCAGTGGAAGCTAAGCAGCATGGCCAGGCGGGTGTGGAACTCTCCGAGGGTGGAGCCCTCCATGAAGGCCTGGAGGGTGGAGGACACTGAGGACAGGGAGAGACGCTCCACCTCCTCACCTGGAAAGGACAATAACAGAATGAAAATTAAAATTATTGCCTTGTGGTTGTATGTCTCTGTTAACCAGTCAAGTTGTAGATGGCATCCATGTCTGTCTAGATTCAGTCATTGACACAGTTTCAAGATTAGTGTCATCATTTCATCAGCCAACCAAATGTCTCCCCTTATGTTCCTGAGTTATGCCACTGAATAACGGCCAAAATGTTTTTGCAGAATATTATGCTGACCTTTGACCTTTACCTACCTACATCAGTTGGGACAACTGGACTACATAATGCCTCCCTCCTCTAACTGTGTGAGGGAGATTACATGTGTCTGTTGTTTCCACTCACAGACACATATAGACACAAGCAGGTAAAAAAAACTGAGCTTCTTTCTACTTTATATATACATAGTTTTAATTTAACCCATAGAGGTACACCTCAAAAATAGATATGATGAAAAAGTTCAATATGTTTTGTCAATCATTTCAGAAAGTGAAACTCATACATTCTATAGATTCATTACACAGAGTGAAATATTTCAAGCATGTTTGTCTTGTAATTTTGATGATTCTGGCTTAGAGATAATGAAAACACAAAACTCAGTGTCTCAGAAAATTAGAAGTAAAATATTTCACTCTATGTGTAATGAATCTATATAATATACGAGTTTCACTTTCTGAAATAATGACAAAAAATATCGAACTTTTTCACAATTTTCACATTTTTTGAGATGCACCCTTGGTAGAAGTCTTCACTCAGCCAATTTAACAATATTTAATTGGATAATTAGCTACCTCAAAAATAACCCATCTTAAACACTTGACTGAAACTACTCTCTTAGGCATTGTGTATGTACCTGTATTAGCATCAGTCCTCTGTTCCTCCAGATATTTCTCCACTAGCTGGTAGATAGAGAACCAGTGTTTGGTTGATTTCTCAGTGTGCCGCTTCATTGCGTTATCCAGACTGCTCGACCAGCAACTACACAGTGACAGGACAGGACACATTCACATTCTACACATAGGAACAGTAAAGAGCTTGCATACTCTGTGTACTCATGGGCATATTGAGGACCTCATAGCAGTTTTAGAGTTTAAAAGCTTTGAAAATGTAATGTGTTAAAATGCTGGCTGGATTAAGGCCCTCTGTGTCTTACTTGAGCTCCAGTTTGCGCCACTGAATAATGAGCTGGGTCACTGGTTCCAGTTCCTTACGCAGAGAGACCGAGCGGCTGGCGTTATTCTCCCAGTCCTTATGAGAACAACAGAGTACAGAGGTGAAAACAAATACAATTGCATTTAAGAACTAGAAGATTTCTAATGTTTTACCTGATTTATGATTGCAGCTGTAAAAATGTCACTGATTTCTTTTCAAGTGGACTAAATGCATCAACATTAAGTGGAGCTCTCTAATTTAATCATGAATGGCAAATAAGGTATCTTGCTAAGAGAGCTCACCTGTGCTTTACTGAGCAGGATCTCCAGGCCATTAAGGAACTTGGCCAGTGGACTGGCCAGACTGAAAGTCATGATCCTCTCCACCACCACAGCCAGCTGGAAAACAGTACATACAGACAGGATAACACACGATATTAACTAAGACAAAAGTTTCCCAACGCATACGTAGAGTACATATTACTACAAGAGGTGTATTCAGAGCAGGAAGTGACCAGCGTTGTCTACAGGCCACAGGACAAGACCAGTCGCCTTGAAATTGTATAATTTTACAGTTCGAAATGGGCATTGTGGGTAATGGTTACTAATTTGAATTTTGAGTTTGTCATCAGTAATGTCTCACACAACAAAATCAATTAATTTAACCATGAAATATGGAAGTTACCACAGTTTTTGTTTTTATCGATATCCAAGAATCAAAATGTTCATGGTCAGTTTGGTAGATATGGATACTAATAGATCGGTAGGTTTTTTTTGCAGAAAGGAGATTAATATTGGATTAACATCCAGCTGAATTGTGCTCAATGTCTACTCAATGGGTAATTAGATATTTTTTCGACAAATTAAGTAATAATAAAAGCAAGTCCATTTAAGGATCCTGCTTCCTGTTACATTCCTTGTGTCAAAACATTTAATCTCTACGTGCCAACTCACTGCGGGCATCGATGTAAAAAGGTAACTGACCTGTACGAGAGCTGGGTGTTCTGGCCATTCCTCCTGTCTCTGCTTCACTGCCACACTCAGCTGCTCCAGGACAGGAAGACAGAGGCGGGCCTCACTCATGTTGGGCTGCTGGTAAAAGTCATACGGTCCTTCTGAGGTGATGACCAGACCATCAGGACCCCCCAAGCCCTGCACAGTGTTCTGGAGGAGCGCAGAGAGCAGTAGTTCACTGCCTGTGAGCTGCTGGTCCATTTCAGCATCTGAGGAAGAAACACAGAGGTCATGATCCACTTTCTATTTGAAACCAATACTCCATTCACAAGAGTACATTTCAGCTTTACTGCTGGAAAACTTTCCCTCTTGATTATATGAGTGACAGTAATCAAGGACACTGACCAATCAAATGATAGAAGTGTGCCATCACAGGGGAAGCAATCTGATAAGAGGAGACCATGGCGTTGATGTGTTCTCTGCTGTGATTGGCTGGAATTGTGCCCTGGTACCACAGTGATTGGGCATATCCCAGACAGAGTCGCTGGTGAATCTGGACCACTGTGTTCATGGCAGACGGAGACAGGAAGCTGCTTCCACTGGAGTCCTCCTGGTCTGTTTCATCCTCCTCTTTATGTCCCAAGTCCCCTGGACCCTCAAGACTTGGCTGGGACACGATGTCTGCAAAGTCCTAATGAAGTATGAACAGAGACCTTTAAATGTTTTTCATCGTCCACTGTCGTCTCACTGATGTCTCAGTGACGTCTTAATGAAGTATGGACTCTTGCTCTGGACCAAATCTCATCACTGTGCTATCTGATATGACAGCAGCATTTTCAGACACTTTCTAACACCCACTAAATTCCACCAATTTAGCAGGTGGATGAAATTTCAACATGCACTTGAGGAAAGACAAGAGATTACATGAATACCTTGTTGAACTGAGGGAACTGACGTTTGAAGTCCCTCTCCTCCTGTTCGTCCTCAGTCAGTCCTGAGCCGTGCAGTCGACTGCGGTTGCGGTACAGGCTGGCCTCCATCTGCTCTTGCTCTCTTTTTCGTCTCTCCTGTTCGTCCCACTCGTTCACCAGAGCCTGAGGAGCATCATGTCACAGCATTTAATTTGGATCTTATAGAACAGAGTTAAACATTCAGCTAGAGATCAATAGTTTGTGGTGCGAAGTGAAGCTCTGACCTGACAGATGTGTCTGAAAAGGCTGTGTGACTCCTTGCTGAACTCTCCTGTGGATATGGCGTGGCACTGCACATACAGCAGAGCGTTCAGCAGCAGTATAGTAGACTGGGGGACCACTTGCTTGGGGTCCTGCTGCTGGGGTAGTAGCTTCACTAGGCAGCACAGAATGTCCATGCAAGCTCTGGAGCAGAGGAAGTCTGCCCGTGCTAGGTAGGATGGCAAGCTTGGGGACAGGGTGGGGAAGGCCAGTAGGCAGGACACCAACTTGGGTAGACCAGGTACAGGCGTGAGCTGGGTGGACGCCTGAGAGGCCACCAGCCTCATCCCGTGCCGGAGCTGGAGGATGCCAGCTCGCACCGGCCCAACCACGTCAGGGTACAGTGGGTAATCTTCCAGCAGCCTCTGGCAGAAGCGCTGCTGGGAGTTCTGCCACACGGCCTCCTCCTTCAACAGGCCCTGCACCGCTGACCTAGACTTGCAGGAGCCCTGCACGGCCTTCAGCAGGTGGGACAGCAGGTCTTCCACAGCTGATGCCTGGCCGATGCTGCAGAGGTAGTGCTGCAGCTCCTGGAAGAGGCGGCCATACTGGGGTTCATGGGGGCGACAGGCTTGCTTCCTGGAGAGCTCAGCTATCTGCTCCTTCACCTGCTGCATACGGATCCACAGGTACCTGCAACAAATCAGAAACAAGAAGTTAAGGTGTTTTTCACAAGTCTGCCCTATTACATTTATCACATGCCATATGTACACTGAAAAAACTGTGGGTCGGTGTAATTGTTCCTCCTTTCCACATTGGATGTAAAACAACACCTTCCTCATGCAAATATTCTGTAAAGGATACTCAAGTTGCATGTAATCATGTAAGAGGACTGAAGATTCTGTTCCCCTTATTTATTTATTTTTTACATTACAGTCACACTAAGAAGATAAATCAACTTTCTTTGTAAAACTGCATCAAACTATGTTGGTAATGTAGTAATGTTCCAAAGCATTATAAATCTTTTTGTTCTGTTCACCTGTTCGCTTGCTCGCTCGCACGCACGCACAAACATGATCCTTTACTCTTAGTATTTACACCAAATGTCTTGAGTGTGTAATCTAGAGATTTCTGGTTGATATATCACATAATGAAACCCTGCAGCTTGTTCCAACCTGATTCGAGGATGCTGGAAGCCGTCAGTGGTGCTGCTCTCCTCCAGCTCTGCTCCAGTCATCAGCTGAGACGACAGGCTGCGGCCTCTCCACTCCTCCTGCAGCAGAGCCAGCTGCAACAGACACAGAAGTAAGTGCCAATCTCATCATGTATCCCATTTCCAGTTTTAACCACCTGCTGGTGTGCACCTTTCTCTGTGCATCACATAAATTGCTAAAAAAGTACGAAGTACAGTATTCTGAAGACAGGATGGGATTCTGTTTTTAAACTGTGTTGTCCCTCGTAACTTTTTGTCATATTTCACCAAGAAAAAGACAACATGATGGCTGTGGCTCAGTTGGTAGTGAGGCCGTCTACGGCTCGGAAGGTTGGTGGTTCGATCCCCGACTATGGCAGCCTACATGTCGAAGTATCCTTGAGCAAGATACTGAACCCCAAATTGCTCCCGATGCACTCAATTTACCATTTATGATAGCTTTAAAGAAAATGTACACATCGTGTGAAGCTCCATATTGCACTAACAGCACACACAGCTTATTTTACAGCTAAAAGCTGTATGTAAGTACTTCATTCTGAGTGCCCAAGGCAGTAGACAGTGAACAGTAAACAGTAGTTGTTTTCTAGAACATATCAAACGATCCATGTGCCTTGAATGAATTAGCAGCTATAATGTAAGGATTTTTAAAATATATGCACTTTTTTATGAAAAAAAATTGGTTGAAAAATCACAAACAAACAGTTGCTGACCTCCTGCTGTGCATAGTTGAGTTTGTATGCTCTCTTCACAGCTGGGTCAAAGATGGTCTGTGGTGTCCACACTTTGATCTGCAGCAGGCCCATGTTAACCCAGAACACTCCTGAGCGGGCCAGGGAGCTGGAGCCTTGGACTTTGCTTTGGACATACTGCTGCAGGCAGGTAACACAGGCCTCCACCAGGCCATCAGGAAGCAGATTGGGAGGCAAGAAGTCTCTAAAGACAGTCTGGATCTCCTGGGCGGCTATCAAAGGGTCAGGGTCTTCCACCAGGCTCTCACAGCTCTCCATGTAACCCTCCTGCAGACTGGGAGGCAGCAGGTCAGCCATGCTCTGAAGCTGGCGACGAAGGACTGCGCCCTGGAGCCTAAAGTCTGTGCCCCTGGGAAGGTAAAGGGCTGATCAGTAAACTTAAAAATGATACATGGTGAAAAAGGTGACCAATACTGGAAGAAATGGAGGGACTACATATATGAGAGGTGATTGCATATTCTGTGTGGGAAAATCTTTTTATTTTATATTATTGTATTCTTTCCCTGGGTCAGGAGCGTTTCTCCCCTAGTATAAATATGTATATATATATATATATATATATATATATATATTCCATTTCCGCTTGTTATGGGGTTCTTTTTTATTTTATTTTTTGTACCGGTGACCTTGTGGACAGCACAGACGAAGGTATTTTGTGTCACTGGACCGAGAGAGACTAGAGAACTGTGGGTGCCTTAAAGCCTCTAGACCTGATTTATCAGCCTGATTTATGTCAGCCCTTTGTTTAGAACAAAACCTGCCATTGTATTTTGCTATGGATGACCCTGTCTGATGTACCTGTTCTGTGTGTATAATTATATGTTTGTGTTTTGTTTTTTCACTGAAAAATCAATAAAAAGAAAGTTAAAAAATGTTTTTTTTTTTTAAATGATACATGGTTGTGCAGATAATTTGTTGTTTTAAGATACCTGAAGTCAGCCAGTGCAGGGATGGCCATATTGTCCCACAACACAGCAGACACGTCCTGCAGCTGCTGGATCCTCTCCTTCCACTCCCCCAGGGTGACATGGGAGAGGGATAGGAGGGTGGCACCTGATGGTTCCCATCGACCTCCAGTCTCACTGCTGCAGAGCACTCCCAGCGTGCAACAAGACCACACTGCTTTACTCAGCAAGGCTGGTCCCTAAACACAACATGGCCATGCATTAAACCAGCATGAAATCACTTTGATAATCAGAGAGGGATGATTTAAATAATGCAAAATCAACAAGAGACGTTAAAGGTCATTACCATGATGTCTGCTCCGTGGTGCAGCTTTGGAGCTGGCTTGGCCTTGGGACTCAGAGGGTCTAATTTCAGCCAGAGGACGGGGTCTGAGGTCACACTGCTGGTCCACAGGGCAGCGAGAGCTTCTGATAGCAGCTCACACCACACAAACTGCAGCTCCTCAGATGGCTGGAGAACAGTCATGGGAATCATCAGCGACATTGTTTATGTTTGTAGCTTTTATTTCCAGGCATTTTATCTGAGTGTACACAGTGGGTAGCTGACAGAGAACAAAGCGGGGAGGGATTCGAACCAGGGACGCTGTGATTACATGGTTAGTGTTTAGATGCCTGGGACACCAGGAATTTATGTTTTTAAATTAAATCAAATCTCTCTAGAATCTCTGAATGTGCAAATATTGTTCATTTCCATTTCATTTTGTTCATGTTCAACTACATGTCACATGGACTGTTCGGGTTTCACATCATACAGATACACGCTGGACCAGTTCAGGTGAAACATCCGCGTAAAGCAACAATAAGCGATACACATTTGAGTGGGGGGTTGCATATTGTTGCTGAAGCCTTATTCTACTGACCCGGTCGCTGCTGAGCAGGAACCACAGCGGCTGAAGCTGACTAACGTTCATCGGTGTCGACTGGAGGCAGTAGCGCAGATGTCTGGAGAGTTCTCGACGTAAGCTCTCCTCAGCCTCCTGGTCACTGCAAATCAATGGGAAGAATTCACTGCAATGTCCTTCAGTTGTTAGAAACTCAGTTCCAATAAATATGTTTGCTTTGATGAGGGGAAAAGAGCTTTACCCAGGAGAGACAGCCAGGTGCAGCAGGTCAGTGCTGAGTCGCAGCTGGTTGAGTACAGCCAGTTCCTCCATCAGCGGCCAGAGCTGAGCCCTGCGGCTGAGCTGCTGCAGATCCTCTCTGGCCAGGGGGACCGCGTCCCCTGACTCACCCTCAGACAGGGGGCAGACATCCAGCAGCCCTCTGGAGGTCATCTGACGATGCGGCTTCTCCACACTGGACACCAATCTCTCCAACACTCCTGATGGGATAATAGAGTATGACATTCATATATTGCAAGTGTCCCACACACACTACAATACTTATTTTACAACAGTATGAACTTGCTGGACAGGACAAAAAATGATTAAGGTATTCTTAGAGCCTGAACAGCAGAGGTGCTGAGATGTAAAGTTTGTCCTGAGGGGGGTGCTAGGCACATGGAGTGATTGCAAACAAGAGATGGTAGAATGAGAGCCAAATTTAATGAACATGGACTGATTCTGACTATGGCTAACCATTGTCAGTTTGACCAACTCTCACAGGAAGTAGGGTTGTACATCTCTCTGTGATAAACGATTCGATTCGCATCTAGATATAACGGTTACGATAGGATTAAAAAACGAAATACATTTATTACAGACTGATTTGATGCAAATCGATACAGTGTAAACACGATACGATTTGATTCTACACTTAATATTTGTTGTAGATATTTTTTAGTGTGTCACTCACAAGTTTTATATGTTATTTATGTGATTCACCATGGAGTTAAAAATCTGTTTTATTGTGGGTCTGAACAACAAAAAGACCACAAACATCTTTCTACATTTATAATTAATGTAAAGAAAAATCGTTCTAAAGGCTTTTTTTCCTTTCATGATCTGTTATTTCCCCCATTCAGATTTATTATGAATACTATACTAAAAAAACATTAGAGAGTTTGTCTGGCAGCAAGAAACACTTGTAATTTCCATTCAGTTCCACCTGAGGCTGTCTGTGAAGCCGCCAACCGATTCCATATCTCGCGATACCCGATCCATGACTCCACAACCGAATAATCTAGGAATTCATGGCTGATTTGTATTGATTGAGGAGGCTGCTACCGACGCAGTTGTATCTCTCACTTGTTAAACCGAATATCCGGTCGCATCGGTTTAATGTTCACAACCCCAACAGAAAGGTAGTGAGAATAAGCCTCATGTAGGAACCACTTGTTAAAAGAGATTTGTTCTTATATACAAGTTATTTAAGAGAACTTATCTTCTTTACTTTACCATATTATAACAATATCAAATAAATGTAGTACTGGTAGTTATATTTTCTCTTTTTTTCCAGGTAACAGGACACTGCAAACTGTGTTCTGTTTTCATCTGCTGATGGCTGACAGCAGAACTTTAAGTAATGCAGTATTAAGTTCTTCTTTTACTCATGTGTCATTAATGTGAATGAAACAGACAAATGAAGAAGTCACTACTTGTGAGCAGGTGACATTTATACATGATTCACACTATGGGGGCAGAGGGAAAGTTTTGATCTGATGATGGTGCTGTCACCCAAATCATTAGGAGTCTCTAATCCAATTCATCGGTCTCACTTGTACACAAGAAATCGAAAAATTCCTATAACGCCCCATACCAGCAACGCTTGAGATATCTTGTGCTTTGAGCAATTAGACAGACCTGCCAAACAGCCCAACATCCCCATTCAAAGGCCTTGTAGTCCCCACAGTAATATATATAAGGTGTTCAGGTAAAATAAAATATCTTAAAATATATTTCTGTAACACAACTCACCAGATTTCTGTGGATCCAGTTGGTTGTTTGCCAGCAGAACAAGCCCCCAGGCTTCGAGCAGACTCTCCTTGATGTCCAGCCCGAGTCCAGCACCATGAAGTCGGACCAGCTCCTGTCCAACTGGCCCTGTGGAGCCGTCCAGCCTTAGATCACTGACATCCAGGACTTTACTCAGGAGCCTGAGCCGAGACGCACACTCAGCCACTGACTCCAACTAGAGAGGAAGATGGATTTAGGTTTATGAAGTAGTTCAGAAAATTGCATTACATTTCATTACATTAAGTTGTGAATTGTGACCAACATTACACTAAACTGGCATTCAAATGCTTTCTTCTTTTTGGCTGGCCAATCATATTAGACAAGATAGAAAAGACCAAAGCAAAGACTAGGTCTGACAGTAAAGAAGAGCTGGTGAGGCGTCTCCAGACCTTGAACGGCAGAGCTTTCCCGAGGGTCTTCTGGATGCCTTTCAGAGCTGTGGCTACGGACACCGGGGTGGACAGAACAGTCTGGATGGCTGCTGAGACTGCCTGCAGCTGTTGGTGACCTCTGGAGAATGGCACAGTCAAAAGAGTTAATAAGTGGAAATATTTTAACTGTAAAAAAAAATCCTGTAATACAATTGTAATAAAGAAAATACAAGTATTGTTTGTAAGATAGAAACTCCCATTGCAATCTTATAGTCGTACTATCTCTGTAATGGTAAAGCACATGTAAAAAAATAAAATCATTACTAACTAACCAACTTCAATTTCAGATTCTATTATTATAGAGAAAAGTGTTTACTCGAAGTTGGTGTCAGTGTCTCCCAGCAGCAGTTGGGGGAGTCGGAGGATGAGGTGTTTCTGCACCCACTGCCAGTGCAGAGACAGGACAGAGATGCCCTGAGAGTCGGCCGGCAGTGTGCTGCAGACATCCCAGAAACGATCGAGCCACTGCAGCAGCTGCAGGATCTAAACACACATGACAGGGAAAAGCCAGGAGTGAGGAGACCACACACGTTTGAATTTCATGAGAACCCTGTTCAACCTCTGCTGGCTTGCTGATTGCCTTAATGATTCCCTTCATATTTTCACTAAGATGGAGGGGATTTGCATGATCTTACGTTCCACTTGCTACTGCTCCACCTGCTCTATTGATTGTTGATTTCATACTTAAAATAACAAATTGTAGAAATTATTTAAGTATTGTAGAAGTAGAAGGAGAAGAGGTAATATAGTACATGTAGCATCTGAGGAGGCAGTAGGAGAGGTATTGGTATTATTGGTGTTGACATTTTATTAGTAATGGAAGTAGTAGTCATAGCAGCAGCAGTAGTAGTGGCAGTGATCATAGCAAAAGTAGTAGTAGTAGTAATAGTAGTATTAATAATAATTAGCCCCTTTATGTGTAGTGGTAGCAGTACTAGTAGCAATTACAAAAAGTGCATGACTGTCAGCAGTTGGCAGTTGTTGTAGCAGAAACAGTAGTAGCAGATTTCTGACCTCAAACATGATGTGGTCTGAGATATAGGGCTGTCCACCCTGCACAGCCTGCATGGTGAAAGAGTCCCACAGGTCAAAGAAGGTCCGCAGGTGCATCAGCACTGGGTGGGGCAAGTGACCGATATCCACAGTCCCTGTGAGGAGAGGAAAACATATGTTGCACTAACTAAGTTACAAACTATGCTGCTTTTGATGTAACTTAGTAGGTAGACATTTTACAGGTGTGCGTCAGATAACAGGAATTACACTATGGCATGAGTTAAACTTCTAACAGTTCTGTGCATACCTTTGCTGAAGGCTGTGGCTATTCTCAGGGCACAGTTCTGAACAGACAGGTTGATAGCACAGGTGCAGATGACAGACCTCTCCTCTCTGTCCATCATTAGAGAAATCCTGACAAACACACAAACAAATTGTTAGCACACTACACCTTAAGAACAGTTCTACAAAGACAGCAGCTTTAAATTTTTTTTTCATATTTCAATTTATGGTTCTGACATTTAAAACAAATATATTTGTATGGAAAAGAAAAAATATCAGATTTTTATTTATTTATTTCCATTCATTCAAAAACTCCAGAATTCCAGATAATTTGACACATTTTACAACAACACCTGTAATTCTTCGCACTGTATTGTGTGTTGCATTTGATTTGTTAACCTTCCACTTTCAAATGTACAAATGCCAACTCATTCTAATGTAGCATGGGCAACGTGCTTCAGCCAAAATTATGCACAAAATTATGCAAGCAGGAAAAAGATGACAGCCTATTGTACCTGTTTGCAACTGCATTCAGCGCCTCCAGAAACTCCATGTATCTATCCTCATCCTCAAAGTTGCACTTGTTAGCTAAAATATCCAGGTACTGCTTGTTCCATCGCATGTCCACTAGAATCCTGTATTCATCTGGAAATGTAACAGAATTTGGGAAATGTTACATGAAGATGGCAGCTGTATGCAATAACAACTGTAAAAAAACATTTCATGTTTTTCTTCTGTCATGGTGAAGTCATGAACTCAATATTGTGTACATAATATCAGTCACATGGGTAGGCTAATTTACTAAAAACCTTCACTGCTATTGAGCCATTTTAAGGTTGCATTGTTATGAACAATATTTTTCCGTAATTACCATATTTATATCTCAAATTTGGAATTATACATATTTATATTTGCAGGTTGTGCTCAATCAATATTCTGGTTAGGCATTTTAGCTGCAGTGGGTTTTTTTTTTAACAGAAAAACAAGACAACAACGAGTTTACCTATGCTGTGAGGCTGGAGCAGCTCTGCTAGTGACTTGCCCTTGGCAGCAAGTTTGCCACCAAACACAGCCTTCAGAGCCCTGTTTCCTGCCTCCACCTGGACCAGAGCTGGATCTGGAAGAATCAAAAACCACACTTTTCACGATCCAAGTACCACATAGTACTGGAAACTCGTGAGACACCTTCCATATTCATTTCTGCAAGGTATTGTCATGACAGTATAAACTGCCACTTCTTGCCAATGGAATCTACTATCATGTTGGGCTGCTGTACGTGCAGAGTAACGAACCAGGGGCATGTTTGTAGCTCTTCCCCAGGTGTGAGAGCCAGCTGCTGCGGAGGATCCAGTCTCCATGAGAGGCTCTCTCTGTGAGCAGTCTCACCGCTGTGGGGATCAGTCTCAGAGTGTCTCCTTCTGCCAGATCCACCACCCCTCCAGAGAACATCAGGCCTTCGTGGAACCCACTGCTCTGCAGCGCCCTCTGCAGGTCACTCAGACTCAGCGGACGGTTCCTGAGGACAACGCCGTTTGTTTAAGTATTACATGAAGTGTTAAACTTTATTGCTTTTCTCCTGCCTATGGTTGTGTTGTAACTATCCTTACCGTTTTCCCTGCAGACTGAGGGTATTCAGGCAAAATGAGAGGACCTGTCCATCTCGGAGGACAGCAGAGAAGCAGGAGTCCTCCGTGGAGAGGAGGGCAGAGGGGAAGCCGTCAGGCCAAACTCCAGCACACAACAGCCCGCTGCCCCAGTCCTCTGTGTCCAGGATGGCCAAGTGGTGCTCTATCACCTGTTGGGCTTGCTGGAGTGAAAATAATGCATTCATTGTTATTTATCCTCTGGGGAGCATGAGTGTACTCACTAGATGTTTTCATTCTTGAAAAATGGTCGAAGACAGGATTTATAATTTGGCCCAAAAGTTATACATATAATGTGTGGCCAAAAGTTTGAGACCACATTGAAAAACCCTAATTTTTTCAAGTAAACAGAAAAATTTAAAAGGTTTGAGAATTCAGACACGTTTAAAATCACAACATATATATGTGCCTCCAGCAAATCATCACTTACTAAGCAGGATTGTGATAGTGGGACAAGTGGAATCAGAACAGTAAATGTGCCGGAAATGAAATCATTTTTCTAAGCAGGGAGGGGCTTTCTAAGCATCAGATCATGGCTAGACTAAATGTTTCCAAGCAGTGGTGCTTAGCTCTCTGAGAGGTGGAAAGGCAACTTCATCACAGATGAAGACTTCAATCAGCAAAGTACTGTCAAAACAAGTCTCTTTTGAGGTATTAGAGGATGAGTAGCAGTTTCTAGACCGGGGACAAATGCTTGGGGGTGGGTGAAGAAATACAATGGCTGAATGGATGACTAGGGAAAAAAGGTCCTACTTAATGGTTAATCCAAGTTTGAGATTTGTCAAAGTAATAGAGAGACAGAGAAAAGCAAAAAGGAGCAATGAATTAGGTCCTCGGTGGGCAGCACTGGTAAGGAGAGCAGGAGTGAATAAGGCCCCTACATGAACAAATGATGGTGAGACAGAGAAATATTACAGTTTTGAATGCATTGATAAGGGGTTGTTAAAACCTTTTGGGTGGCAGTGGTACGTTGGCAGAGTGAGTAGGCCTCTCCACAGGCATGCTGCAGGGCACTGGGTAGATCCACACCTCGCTGCAGCTGGCAGGACAGCAGGGTGGCAGCATGGAGGAGAGAGGCCATCGACGAGGCAGGGGAGTCTGAAAGACAGAAGACAGCATTTCCTTTTATTGGCTGTGCCGACTGACTGGCACCCTCCATTTGTTCTCATCATTCAGTGCTTACCCCAAATGGCAGATTTGATGCTTTTATGTATTTCAATCAGCAGATCACACACACAGTCCCCGGTCAACCCTGCAGTGTGCAGCAAGGTCTTCAGGTCCAGTGCGTCCCAGCAGAGCCCGTCATGTTCCCCAGGGATGTAAACCTCCACCCCTCTGTTCCTCATGGCTCTGGAGAGCTCCCCATGGACAGGGTCCATGGTCAGGAACAACCTGCACACCCCCACAAATCAGCTGAGCATGGATTTCTTTAATGACCTCAACAACAAGAAAACAAGGTCCAACATTGCGTACTACCTGAAGTTAGGATGTGGGGTGATTTTGGGTGTCTTCCCGTCTATGACGCCACGTTCGTTGATGGTGAGAGATCCACCAGGCTCCAGCAGAGCATTGAGGCGATCCAGGACAGAGGCGCTAAGCACATAATTCATAATCAGTGTGATTTGCGAAACATTAAGACCTCCATAAGTGTTTTTTCAGGCTTGACTTAGGTGACTTAACTTTCCAGACAGTTATACTTAGTGCAGATCACTGCACTTTTCCTCACCTGCAGAAGTTGACATTGTCCATTAATAGCCAATCACCAGCCTGCAGGGCCTGGACCAGCATACCATCCAACCACTCAAAGCAGCCGTTTGTCCAGCCGTCCTCCAGCTGAGCCAGTCGCTCCTTCAGCAGGGTGAAGTCCATCTGCAGTTTGGACATATCTGGAGGACAAACCCATGCAAGCATGTCACGGCACTGGGTACACATTCTTATACTTAGGAGACGAATAAAAAAACAAACATTTTGAAAGAATTATCAAATCAGGCAGTATTCAGCTATGAGACACTACTTGATCATTACCAGTGAACACTTTGAGTTTGGTGTTGAGTTTCTGCAGGAGGAGGATGATGACCTCGAGTTTATTCAGTGCCTCTGAGTTGATGGTCCCCCCAGTTCTTTGAAGTCCTTCCTCTTTCAGCCAGTGGCAAAATAGACCCCACGTCTGCAGCAGGAACTCTGTGTCCTGGATGCCAACATCAAGCGACATCAGGCCACGCCTTATTACCATGGCAACTATGTAGTCCACGCTCTCCAGGACTTGTTGCCATGGCCGCATGATATCAATCTGGAATAAAGAAAAAGGGTGCAAAGTGATACAGTCTGGCGTTTCCAGACAATGAAAGAGGCTTGGCAGAGTAAAAACCTGAGTTCCTGGTTACCTGCTCAAAGCCTCCCAGCAGCTCTGTGGTGTCCATGGCACTGTTCATGGCCATGACCCTGAGGCGGTGTCCTGTCAGCAGAGCCAGCAGCCTCACCAGGCTGGTCTTTCCGCTGGCCGTGGGGCCGACCAGTATGGTCATCCAGCCCATCTCCACACACTTCATCAGGGACTCAAGGGGCCGCAGTGCCTGGTGTGTGATGGACAGTGGGGGGTCCAGGGCCACAGGGGCACCGCCACTGCGCTGCAGGGCAGAGAAGCCCACCTACAGGGAAGAAGAAATCCTCTATCTATCTGTACAATTGGAAACATTTGCATAAGTTTTGCTTCTGGAAATGTTGTTGTTAAGACAAACCTGCAAGTTGAGTGGAGTAATGTGGAACTGTCTGGAGCCGCTGTAGGGCTCAAAGTCCTCCCCAAACACCTTCCTGAACACAGACAGGACCTGGGTGGGACAGGAAGGTGTTCACAGACTGAAGAGTTGGAAAAGGCTTTCCAATCTGGTCAGCAACAACGCAATTTTTTTTTTTGCATAAAATAGCAATTACATAATATTGTGGTTCTCTCTTTTTTTAAAACCCAACACAACCCTGACTAACTCTTTCTTAGGGAAGTTTTTTTCTCTTCAACCACGACCCAATTCTCATATTAAAACAAGAAAAATGACCAGAACTATTGACTTTTATAACAAAAAACTTCTGTTTTTGTTCTGTTTTTTTTGTTCTTTTCTCCATAAATGCCACCCTCTCTCAGTTTAACAATCATCCTGATTAACTATCAAACCATTTGTCAAATATTATCTTAGTGTGCTGTCATTTTTATGCAAAGCCAAGAAACATCAGCATATATATATATATATATATATATATATATATATATATACATATATATATATACAGTAAACTAAAGAAAACAACATAGCCTGTTTAATACCAAGACACCAATCATTTGAATATGATTTCTGTAAAACCCAATGAAACTCAGAACACAGATTTAGTTGATGGTTGTGCACCATAAACTACAGGCTGGAGTAACTGTGTACCTGAGCCTTGTCAGCCTCTGATCTCATCCTGTCAGCATACACCAGGGCTACATGCTGGCCTGGATTGAAAAATCCTGGGGACTGGTCAGCCTGCATCAGCTGACACCAGCGGAACATGTCACGCAGGTTGAATTCCCAGGGGCTTCCTTTCTGTCCCCACTGCCGCTCAACACACACCTCCTTGATGAGCTACAGGAGGCAGGAAAAAAATGTGTCTTTTTTAGGTGTCTTATGACTCACTAACAGCTTATACAGGTGCATCTGAAAAAATTAGAGTATCATAGAAAAGTTTATTTATGTCAGAAGTGGAAATAACACGTTATATAGATCCATTACACACAGAATGAAACATGCCATGTCTTAATTGATTTAATTACTTCTAATTATAATGATTATGGCTTACATTTAATGAAGACCTAAAATACAATGTCTCAAAAAAATTAATATTACAAAAGACCAATTTTAAGAAGTATGTTTAATATGGACATGTTGGCCTCTGAAAAGTATGTCCATCTATATGACTCAATACTTGTTTGGGGAAATACTGGAAATTGACTTTTTTTGATTTTTTGAGCTGCACCTGTAAACATGCAAAGCAGTCAGATGCTAGACTTGCAGGTAGTATCTTCAGTTGCTACAGCAGAGTCAGTCTCTCATTTAGAGGTCATACATTAGAAGGCAACTTACCCTGTTACTGAACTCCACCATTTTAGCAATGGTTTCCTTATCAATGCTGGTGAAAATAGAGTCTCCTATGAACTCCATGTCTTTGCTCGTCAGTTGGTCCACAAAAACCTGCGAACACCAGGGAAAGTCACAATTGATGGAAGTGACTGCATTTCTTAGGATAAGATAGCATCACAAAGACAGATTATTTTCTTCTCTTTCTAAAGAGACCCTAATGTTTCCTACACATCAGAAGACTTTGAAAGATCTGGATTTATGTTGAATGTGCTGATTTGAATTGAAATCCCCCCCCCCCCAAAAAAAAATACTGACAATTAAGGCCATTGTAAATCCTATAGTAAATGGCTCAATTGGCAATTCCCTCTGTTCTGACTGAAGCTCATGTGGGCCTTGTTCATATTATTATCTGTTTTAGTGTGAAAGGGAGCTCTGACTTTAGCCGATCTTTGCTGGTAAAATAAAGGTAAAATAAACTAATAAAATGCCCAAACCCTTTAAAAAGTAACACACTTTTAAATTCAATTATCAAAAAAACCAAGGTCAATCAAGAAATTAATCATAGATGAGTAAATAAGATTAAAGAACAGAATTATACAGAGAAGCAACAACAGTTTGTCTGATCTTTTTGACTGTTCCTTACCTGAGTGAACCGGTTAAGGAAGGATTTGGGCAGTCCCTTACGCCCACCGCCTTGAGTGAAGGGGTTCTGGCAGCCAAAGATCTTGGTCTTCTCCTGCTGAACCTGGAAGCTCATCCCCAGCTCAGGAATGTAGATCTCTGCTCGGTGATCAAAGCAGGCGTTCAGACCCTCCAACACCGACTGAGAGGCCAGGTTCAGCTGCCAGCGTGAGGAACAAGTCATGTCAGTTTAATGTTGCAAATTGTACAAACATCATTACAATGTAAGTTGTTTTATGAAGGTGTGGAAAACAGGCTTCAAGTAACCAAAAGCGTAAAAATGAACAGTGGCCGTTACCTCGTCCAGGACAACCCAGTGTCCTGCCTTCAAAGCAGCCAAAAGGGGGCCATCGCGCCATGCAAACTCTCCTCCCTTTCCTCCCTCCACAGGGAGATCTGTTCCAAACAAATCAGTGACATCCTGCCAGAGAGCACATGTCATCAGCATCAGAGCCAGGTAGTATTTAAAGCTAATTTAGGAGCACAATTGAGAGCTTTTGAGTATTATTTATATAAAGGGCCTACCGTTTGCTCTGACAGGTTGATTCTGACCAGATGGTTCCCAGAAGCTTTTGCCAGTGCTGCCACCAGACTGGTCTTTCCCACACCAGGGGAGCCCTCCAGCAGCACGGGTCTCTGCAGCTTCAGTGCTCGCAGAAGCCTCTGGGCATTCACTGCAGTGGTGCCCGCTGCGATGGCGTAGTCTGACAGGTTATGGCTCTCTGTCTGAGGCCCTGGGTGCACATAGAGTAATGAGCCGTTTGATTTAAATAAGAGAACAGAAACTCAAGTGTACGTAAACATTACTAAAGAAGTTTGTGTCAATGAAAAATGTGAACCTATACTTATCAATTTCTTTACACCATGAAGAAGCCCAGAAGTAAAAAACAAGAAGCCAAAAATAGTACAATAATAAAAACTGACTGACAAGAATTTAGACAAGAATTTGGTCCCTATGAGTGTTGTAATCATCATAAAAAACTATCTTATTGGCAGATGTAGGTGGGCATACACTTGAAGATACAGCTCTGTAAGGAATTTGTTGAATTGTAACGCATATAAATGAGTTATGTACAGTTGGCTTTTTTTTTTTTTTTGAACAAAAATATGAGAAGCAGATGATATAGGGTATGAACATAGATGAGGGTATGAACACATCACCTTACACATCTGTCAGGAATCAGTAAAGTCCGTACCTAAAGCAATGTAGAAGGGGTCAATGCCAAAGAAGTCTTCGCCCCACTGGGGTTCTCGCAGCAGGCTGCTGTCATACACTCTGAGGGCATCCAGCATCTCCTGATCCAGCTTGGTCATGTTGCTCAGCCGTTGTTGCAGGTAGCCCAGGCACAGCCGGCGTGCCAGGAGGGCACTGTCTGCACAGGAAACTGTGGTTCCTGTAAGCAAAGGAAGTCTCAGATCAAATATTTTAAATACATCCTTTGGAAGAGAAAGTCTGAGTGGAACTACAAATGATCCATGGACTCACCAGAGCCAATGCCATCTATGTAGACCAGACATGCAGCGTGAATGAAGGCGGTAACAGTGTCCAGTCTGAGGTCCCACTCTGCTTCTTCTTCATCTTCCAGGGCTCCCATGGTCATGAAGCCATCCTCGTCCCGTTCGCACACAGTGTTAAGGAAGTAAACCCATGACAAGATGTCTCTGACGCTTAGGATGCAGCGGCGGCCAAAGTCCTGCTGGCTCAGCCAATCTATGAAGTCCAGCATCAGCTCTGCGATATCACCTCCTATGTTTGAGACCAAAGAAACCACATGAACAAAACTTTCTACATTAGGTCATTGTTAAGTATGTTTTGGCATACATTTTTACCAGGCGGCAACCTCCGGGTCTGAGCAGGGAAGCAAACCAGGAAGTGCCTTAAGCCTGCATTCTACCAAAAATTCCAGCAGGGGGTGCTAAGTGTTACTGAAAAAACATTTCTGTCCATTCATTTCAATATAAAATGAGAAAACTTCTCACTTGATTTATTACCTCACACACACAATATGGTCTCAATCGCTAGTAAAAAATCTTCTTCAAGACAATTTGATGTTAATAGTTCAAATAATGGCCCATTTAGAAGAAAATAGAAGATAAAGAATTGTAGATTTGGGGCGTGGCTATCTTTGATTGACAGGTCACTAACAAGGTGAGCCATCATCAGGAGAGAAGCAGAACAATGTGTATCCAATAAAGTGATATATAACGTTATATAGATAGAAAAAATGACCGGTTTGGTCTCATAACTTTGACCCTTTCACTGTATTTTCACTTAATGACAGTTTATTTGAACATTTTGTTCATTAAAAATGTCTTGTTCAGCATTTGGTTGGACTAACAGACACTGGTGGGATGTGTCAAAAGAAGTTGAAGTAGGAATAGTGTGAAAAGTGGGATGGGTGGAATTATTATGAATGTAATGAAAACTTGATTAATCCAAATAATTGTAATTGACTCTAAAACATAAATAATTATCATGTAACAATTATGGTCTAAGGTTCACCCAGAACAGAGAGTTTCCCTAATCTGTCCAGCAAGCAAAGGACTAAATATGTATTGTATAACGTGAAAATGTTTGTCCATCATTTGATCAGTTGTAATCAGTTTTAAACAATTAAAACTTGTTACAGCTTCAGTCTCCTCATCTACCAGTTACTTTACCATCAAGTGAGAGGCCTGGGCGCAGGTTGTGTTGAATGATCTGAACCAAGTCACTGCGGCTGTTGCTCTGAGGACACCAGATCTCTGTGAAACGATTCCTGAGGGCAGGAGAGAGCTGTCCAAAAACAGACAAAACCCAGTCAGAATGCATACAGTTCTGATTAGTTGCTCTTAAAGCACATTCAGGTATTTTAAGAAGCAAGTTTAATCATTGGGACAAACACCCTACTTTTTAATTAAGCAGAATCAAGTACAGGCAAATGCAAACAATGCCTTTTTACAAACATTATCAAGTACAACTTCAGTAACCTATGAGCACTGTGGTTGTGCTGCTACCTTCATCCTAACATGAGGAAACGGTCTTTTTTTTCTACCTCCTTCTTGCCAAAGTCTCCTCCAGGATTCATCGTGGCAACCAGGCGGAAGCTTGCAGCCGCTCTGATCAGTTCCACATCATCGTTGTCCCCGCTGCCCTTCTCTGCAAGCACGAGGGACTTCTCCGTCTCCAATACACTGACAGGGAACACAGCACACGGTCAAGAGCTTTACATAGTTCATTTTTCACCTGTATGTGGTTGTAAATGGGACAGTCTGTCAAGCCTTTAGGACCAGTGCTTCCCACAGGATTTTTTTTGCCATAAATTTTTGCCCTTAAAGCCTAAATTTGATGGCCTCTCGCACATTCTAATGCCAGTATTCCATCTTAATCATTGCATTTTTTAATGAATGATTGTAAAGGAGAATAAGGGTTCCGTTTTACTTAAGGCATCATATTTTGACAGTTTTCTTGTAAATTCTGTGGTGGACTCTGGTGGTGGAACACATCCATGTGCTCTTATTTTATGTGTTTGCTTTTATTTTCAAGGCGGGTCTAACACGTTCCTACTGTAACGCCTTATGTGTGTTTAATTTACACTGAAGTTGGAACTTGAAAGTCGGAACTTGTAGCTTGTAACAACGTTGAAAATTCTGACATTCGTGTAGACCTTGAACGCACCATTAGCTGTAGCACACAAACGCCGGACTCTCTTTGTGCGCTGCAATGTAAATAAGTCTAAATAATGGGCAATGGGCAATCCTCTGTTTTACCAGCAATGTTTGTCGCCTTATGGAAGGAAAGTGTGTGTGTGTGTGTGTGTGTGTGCGGGGGGGGGGGGGGGGATTGGGATCACTATGAATCTGGGGGGAACATACCCCCCCGTCCGTAGTGCCATCTGCGAGCATGAGTGACACATAAGTATCTCCTGACATACAAACATTCTACAGAGTAGCTTCTTTCCTCAGGCTGAGCGAGCCCTCTACTAATTTTTTTTTTTTGCACACTTTTAATTTTGGTTTAGAAATGTCTCCTATTAAAGCTGCCACAGTATAGCATGTCTATTCTCTAATTAAAAGGATTATCCAGAGCAGATTCAAGGAGTAGCTAACCTATGTAAAAGTTAATTATACCCTTGTGAGGACTGTGATCCAGTACTTAACACCATATACATCAAATCAATACCTTATTAAGTGTCATTTAATTGGACGACTTTAAACTTCATTAGAGATGTGTGTTTGAGTGTTTCTACCTGTTGAGTCTCTCCAGCACTGAGTCGTCTGCCAGCGAGATCTCATCCATGAGAAACACTGCTCCCTCCTTCATGGCCAGCACCAAGGGGCCGTCATGCCACTGAAACAGCCTGCTGTCCTCACCATCAGTCTACACAGACAGCGTCAGGACAGGATCAGATGTCACAAACTCTAAATAAAATGTGATAATATTGTCCTCTGTATTCTTTTTATCCCCAAATTAAAGTGTATCAAAATCTCCACTCTCTGGAAACCTTAGATGGGGTGAAACATACCATGAAACATAGAGTGTAACAGGTGCTCATTGTAACTACAACCTGAAATGGATAGACATTTTATTGCAATACATGCATATTAATCTTGTTCTGTGAGCATCTGTTGAGAATGAAAATGGAATATCATTAAGTTCAAAATGCATTGATTCATTCATGACATTATTTGGGTCCCAAAAGTGTCAGAATGAATAAGGTAAGGTGGCAATTGTCATCTTTGACTTTTGCCATTTAAAATAAAGTCTTGGATTTAGACTCTGCCCTTCTAACTTTTTCCATTACCTATCATTTTTACATTTCAACCCACCGCCCACTCGTCAGTACCTGATGTGTGTGTCTAACAGGTCGCAAGCCTCCTAAGAAGTCAGACGTCTCCATGTGTAGGTGACAGTTGACTGAGAAGAACTTCTGTCCAGACAAAGCAGCAAACAGCTGGCAGATTGTAGTCTTACCACATCTGGTGACGGAGCAGGAAAAAAAGCTTAGCACAATGAAAATAACCCCAAAACCCCAACTCATAAAGTTGCTAAAAATAACCACTGAATTTTACTCTGATCGTCTAAAGGTAAGAATTGATTGGGCCTGGCAGATTTGAATCGTACCCAGTGTCTCCTACAAGTAGGACAGACTCGCCGAATCGAAGCGCTCGCCCTGCCAGGACAGCTAGTCTTCTCATGCCGTGAGTCCACACCACATGGCGAAACTCCTCTGGGACTCCAGCAATGCTGTCGATGAAGGGGCCTGCCAATCAGAGCATAAAGCCAACATGACACTAGTTCATCTGGCTACATTGTCTCATTTTTCAAAAAATCAATCAATCAACCTACCAACCAACCAACCAACCATCTGCTGAACATTGACCACAAAGGCAACAAGTGTAATGACAGAATAATGGCACATTGACTGGTTTGTCTGTGGTAAAAGGCAGTAGACAGAGTCAAATAATTACTGAACTGACTCAGTAATGTACATTATACAGGAATACAAAACAATGTATCAATTTTTTAAAACATTAGCAATAAAAAGCTACTGGTCATACTGCATCAAATAAGACTCAAGCAGCAAAGGCCCATAATGTACTGCCACTGAGCAAGATGGCTTTATTATATCTTATGAATTTAACATGTGTGATGGCTGGGCAAGTCTGGATGCTGGGCAGCCATACTTGGTGGACTGTG
Organism: Centropristis striata; assembly: GCF_030273125.1. NCBI lineage: Eukaryota > Metazoa > Chordata > Actinopteri > Perciformes > Serranidae > Centropristis > Centropristis striata. The sequence goes on along the minus strand of NC_081534.1, from coordinate 21,327,656 downwards.
TGTTATTGGTATTGTTTTTTTATCAAAAATAAACATTGTGTGAAATTAAAATGTGAAAAAAAGAATTTTATTTTTACCATTATATTCATATGTATCATTGTATCATTTCCTAGGTAGGTATAGCTGTGTATTTTAGCCTTATTTTTTATATGGACTATGTCCATTATTTTACAGTCTATATGTGTCACCTTCCCGCAGGTGTATAGGTGTAGTGTGCATGTGTGTAGGTGTATTTGTGATTTTTTTTTTTTTTTAATCATTTAATAATTTTTTGGGCATTTTTGCTTTTATTGAAAGTGATAGATAGAAAGGGGGAGACAGAGGAGAGGACATGCGGCAAAGGGACGTCCGGATTCGAACCCGGGTCCGCCGCAGGAAGGACTCAGCCTTAATGGTACGCGCTCTACCAGTGTGAGCCACCGGGACGCCTGATTTTTAACATAACTGTCAGTGTGAGGTAGTAAAGTTTTATTATGTTCCACTTACTGAACTGGCCAGTGACCTGTTTCTGAGAGAACAGGTTTTCAGGGTTCACCGCCCTCTTGAAGTGTTTTTCCAGGATGGAGAGGATGAGGGCCTCTTCCTCTGGCTTCCTCACACGTCCTGCCAGCAGCATGTATCCTGATGGATGAAGAGGTTGACAACAACTTTATCTAAGCTTTCAATGGGACTAAAGGGTCTTGGGTGACTGCACAGACATGTCTGACAAGCCTCACCATCATCAGCCAAATGCTGCAACCAGTCCCGAGAGGTGTCCGTCTGCTCCTCTAACCTGTAGCGATCCGCCCAGCGGAACAGATCTCTGAGGGTGATGAAGCCATGTTTCCCCGCAAACACAGAAGATCCCCTGCGTAAGGACTGATGGGAGAAAATGCATTTCCCACATGAAGTTAGGATCACCCAAAAAAAGTAGGTTATATGAAGATATCCGTACCAGTATGCAGTCAGTACCACAACAACATAGAGGAGTGTATAGTTACCTGAAGGTCCTGCATGACCTTAACCAGCTTGGTGCAGTAAGATGGAGGCAGGCTGCACCTCTGGTGGAGGATGGTTTCCAGCTCTCCACTGGGCAGCTCATCAAAGTGCAGCTCCACAAAGCGGTTCCTGAAAGCCCTCGAGAGCACCTGGAGATCAGTCAGTAAAGATTACTCATATTGTTTTTTGATACATTTTGTTCATCAGGTAAGATGAGAGTAAGTTTATTATTTTAATCTCGGTATTAGATACATTTCAACCCAAAGCAACATTGCCTTAACCTTTATAAAGCTTTTTGTGTTCAGTTTTTGTTTAGTCAAAAAGAGAAAGATTTGTATGTAGTTTCTCATCTTTAAAACAATTTGGTCCACGGTTTTCTTGATAATAACATCATTCCATCAAGATCAAAGGTGTACCTGGCCCAATGTTCTTTGCTATTGGTCAAGAGTGCAAATTTGTGGGTCACAGTTTGCCAAAATTGAATGCAAATTCAAATTCAAATATTTATGCACATTTGACCCCCCAGAATCCATCTATATGAATTGACAATTTAAAAAACATTTTAAATGCTGGTGTGACTGAGCGGGCAGAAAAAACATTTTTTCATTATGTATTAAAACGTTTTTTTCACTTGAAATAATTGGTCCAGTGATTGTAATGTTTTATTTGTGCATAAGAGGACATTTTTATTTAAAAGTGATGCTTCAGGATAGATTACATAGTCGCCAAGACATTAGAATAAATCCTGTAGGGACCATAAATATCCAAATCAAATTTCAGGGCAATCTGATCTGTAGTTATCAAGCTATCTTGATCTGAACCTATGTGTTTGACCAAAGTGAATCTGAAGGTAAATTCACTGTAACCATGCCATCGGACAAATCTCTCTCAGACTGAATTAATACTATACCTTTCTTCCACCGTAGAGACCAGGGGGATTCTGGGTAGCAAACAGCAGGAATCTAGGGTGTGCTTTGATTACTTCCTGCGTCTCAGCCACAAAGAGCTCCCTGTTGTCGTCCAGCAGCCTGTTGAGAGCCTCCAGGACGTCAGTGGGGGCGAGGTTCAGCTCATCCAGGATGATCCAGTAACCTTTCCTCATGGCATCTATCAGAACACCTGGAGCACATAGACAAGCAAGTGACTGTTTCAATGGTGGACATTTTCTCTATATAATGGCCAACAAGCTGATTTCTGAACTTATAAATACAGTATATAATCAAAATTTAAAAATAATTTTAAAAAGCTGCATTTTAGATTTAAAAAAAAATCTGAGGACATTGTAGCTCCAGCCCTGGTTAGCGCATCTATCAATCAAAATCTATCTGTATATATCTGCATCTATCAATAAAAAATTATATATATATACATATATACACACACACATATACATATATGTATATGTATATATGTATATATATATATATATATATGTATATGTATATATATATGTGTGTGTGTGTATATATATATATATATATATATATATATATATATATATATATACACACACACACACTTATGTATATATACACACACACACACACATGTATATATACACACACACACACACACACACACATATGTATATATACACACACACACACATATGTATATATACACACACGCACATATGTATATATACACACAGACACACACACACACACACACACACACACACAGACACACACACAGACACACGCAGACACACACACAGACACACGCAGACACACGCAGACACACGCAGACACACGCAGACACACACACACACACACACACACACACACACACACACACACACACACACACACACACACTATTATTGATCACATCTTCCTTGATGGACATTTCATATACTGTACAATGTGCTACTAAATAAGAATCTTGTTCTCGAAACAGGCTAACATGAGCATTCATACCCTCTTTGAACACCAGCTTGCCCCTGTCATCTGATGAGTAGCAGCCTATGTACTCCTGGATGTCTGTGTGCTCGTGGTTGTTGATTCTCACACACTGGTTCCCCGTGGCTGCAGCCAGCCAGCAAATCAGGCTGGTCTTCCCCACAGACGTCTCTCCCTGGATGAGCACAGGGTGGGTCCTGCGGGGCCAAAACATTAGTAGGGTGATGGGAGGGCAGAACTGGCATAAGCTCACTGTAGAGTGATGTTGTAACCTGAGTGCACCAAATAAAGCCAAAGGGCTATTGAGCGGTGAGAAAGGACCACTGAGTCATACAGCAGTTACTGTAGACAATAAACATTCCAACAACCATCTGTCACCTTCATAAATCACTGTTATTGTTTGTGACAAGAAAATTATATATAATGATTGAATAATGTATGCCTTAAATCTGCACTGTCAATATTCACTCTCAAATTAACAACGCAATCATGAAATCTTCAGGAGTTTGGTGTTTTGTCATTAAAACATTGACCTAATGCCAATCTGAAACATCTACACTTAAATTAAATGTTGTTATTTTGTATACCACACTAAAGTTCTGACTGTAAACCAGGTCTTATTGCCCAGCAGCAGTGTTTGATTTCAGTAAGGCTCTATCTGAAAAACTCCAATGTTTCCTGAATGCAGTGTTGGCTTGCTGTTAGCACACAGTGTTCGGAGTTCACTAAAAGCTAATCCTAATTGCTTCCTGTCCAACAGATGACTGACTGCAGGGGAATTCAGTCCAAACACATTTTTTCCTGATGTTCTCTCCTAACGGGCCAGAATTAGCTCTGACAAAATGAACGTCTGGACATTTATAGATGATCCAATTGATTTGGGGGGAAACATTGGCAGGGGGTCAGGCTGGCAGTTTTTCCTACCCTGCAGATACCACTCTGGAGAGGTCACGGAGGTTGAGCTTGACTGAGGCAGTGAGGATGTAACTGGGGTCCAGAGACTGCTCCATCTCCCCCTGGGACACCCAGTAGCCCTCCACCTCAACGTAAGGCTGGCCTGAGGGCATCGGGATGGGCTGCAGGAGACATGACAAAACAACAATCACAACAATCCTTGTGTACATAAAGAGAGGTTTAAGCATTTATCTAAAATTCAATCAAGGAAAAAAGCATATTTGATAACTAAAATGTTTGTCCTAAAAACTTTAGTCAAGTAAAGTAAAATGATATGCTTGTGTGCTTTTTGCAGTTTTCCCATTGTCATTTCATACTATCAAACCACATATTATGATGGAGCTATTATTGCAGTTAAGAGTAAACATTAAGTCCTTTCAGACTTCTTCATTTACTCTGGCACACTGTATACAGTCAGTGTCGTGTTCTTCTATTACTATGAACACTGGGTTTTACCAGAGGAGCACAATTTCTCCAGCTTTATTCACTCTCTGTACACTCGTCTGTGGGTGGATCAGTGAAACTATTTTTGTTTCAGAGCTAGTAACAACATCCACTAACAAATGACTATAAATGGGGAGTATAATGAAGTGGGTGAATACAGATATTTAGGAACAATAATATACAGCAAACTGACATGGAATTCAAACACAGATGGGTAGACATAAAGTGAGGCAGTTCACAGTGGACAGACATATTATACTGGACCTCTTCCATCAATCCTTTGTAGAGAGCATTTGAACATTCTGTTCTATGGTATTTTCCATTGTCAGTGAGTAACAAAAATAATCTGCAGTAAATTGTCTGGTAAGCTTGCTGGACAGTGTTTAGTGAGTCCCGAATGGTGAAGAAAGCGGCAGGTGATCAATAAAGAAGCCTAACATCCTCCATTTAGTGCATACAAGCTGTCACCATCAGACAAACAGTACAATATATCTGTCTTACTGTCTGTCTGTGTATGTAATTTATATAAAATCACAGCATAGTTTGTAAAAAAAAATCCACAAAAAATGTTAACAACAAAACAGCATGTACTAATATTGTAAGTAGATATAAATATTATGAAATGTGTCTCACTAAAAACTGTCATAACTGTCTGACAGAGTTTTCTTATTGTAAGTTCTAAAAAAAAAAGCACAATAAAGGAAACAAAGGCCAACTCCATAATAATAGCACAAACAATAAAAGCCAGTTTCTAATGAAGGCCTAATCTCCCATAGCCAGATCAGCCTCTAAAGGGCTGTTTCAGCACTGATGAGGATAAACACTGGCTTGTTCATATTTCTTTAAACCAATCACAATCGTCTCAGCCCCAGGTGTAGCAGTGGTGCCCCTGTACAATAAATAGCTGAAGGGAAGGAGTATTTTGTCTGAAATGGGCGGCCAGTAGCAGGCTTATCCCATCAGTCTACATCTGGCGAATCCATGTAAAAAACAGTGCCAGCATGAGAGTTTTCGCATTCATACTGATTGAAGTAGTGCTGCAGAAATGTACATTATGTTGAATGTATCAAAACAACAAGTAAACATGGATAACGTGTTGCTTTTGCATTAACAGCAAATTAAAAACAGGATCAGATCGGAAAACAATGATGATTTACAGGAAAAATAAGAAACAAAGGCCATCTCTAATGTAAGGAACAAAAGACACAAGGTCTGCATCAGTCTGCAGCTGAGGTAAATTAAATTACGTATTTGAGAAATTGCTTGTTACTGGTTCTATTTTTGAGTGATTGTGATTGTGTTCGCTATTGTCTAACCCCATTGAGGCTCGGCCTTGGCGTCCTCAGAAAGATCTTTGCACTGAACACCCAATCAGTCGGTAGTAACTACACTCTAAAGAACACCAGTGCTGTTCAACTCTCTATTCTACTCAGCCAACTTGAGTATAGACACATCACTTAATGAAGCATTTGTCACCCTCCAGTGTCACTGAGATACATCCAGTATGGTAACATTCACAAAAAAAATAATGAAATAAATAAAGGGAGGAGCTAGCTCGAAGAAAGTCTTACTTGTTTGAGACACTTGGTGTTCCCCATCAGGATGTGCTGGCACACCAACTTCTGAACCAGAGGGTGGGAACTTCTGTCCAACTGAGTCAGGAAGCTCAGACAGAAACCCTGCAACCATGAATCATAACTTGGAATACACGCAGGGGATGGAGATGAAAACAACCAGCTCCAAAAATGTAAAATTATTTAAACCTCATTCAGCACTCAAATGTATAGAAATAAAACTTTGACACTGCAAAGACAATGTTCTAGTTTAGCTTCCTACCTCATAAAGGGAGCGCTGCACGCTGTTGCAGGGGTTTGCTGCGACATACTTCAGTGCCCTGCACAGAGTGCGCAGGCTGTAGTGGGGTCTGTGGCCTGTCCCATCCACCAGATGTGAGTTGGCCTCCTTTCGTACTGCCAGGTAAAAACTGTGCACAAACACAATTAAGGAGGAAATCAGCTTGAGCCTACTCTGAGATTCTTAAAAAAGGAACAGCAAAGTAGGACGGGTGAAGAAAAAGTGAGGTTGTTATGAGGAGGATTGGTATGTGCTATTATGAAGTATTTTAGTGTCTCCATGAACACAATTGATAGTAGAATATTAAAGAAAACATAAAAAGTGCATATTGTTGTATTAGTAATGAACTTCTCCAAGAATAGGTTATAACTGTGGAGAGGTTTGTGTGCCCCAGTGACCCTGGGAGCTGTGTTGTCGGGAGCAACAGCTCCTGGTAGGGTCTCCTAAGGCAAAGTGGTCCCAGGGGAGGGCCAAACTAAGAGCGATTCAAAGATCCTTATGAAGCGAACCCTTGAAAATCAGTGCACCTCACCCAGTGCACGTAAACATCTATGTTCTAACCCTCACCTATGGTCATGAACTAAGGGTAGTGACGAAGAATGAGATCACGGATACAAGCGGCTGAAATGAGTTTCCTCCGTAGGGTGGCTGGGCTCAGCCTTAGAGATAGGGTGAGGAGCTCAGACATCTGGAGGGAGCTCGGAGTAGAACCCTGCTCCTTCGCTTTGAAAGGAGTCAGCTAAGGTGGTTCGGGCATCTGGTAAGGATCCTCACGGGTGCCTGGATGGATGGACTAATGCACTAACCCTTAACCCCTAAAACATGCAAAGGTGGGATCACTCAGGCCTGAGGTGGATTTTTATAATAATGTTCTGTAAAAATTGCTTTCCTTATAAACTGTCTTACACAGACTTTCGATCCTTGTTTACTTTCAACACTATCTAAAGCAGGGATAATTTCATTCTGTCACATTATGTAAAAGCTAACCTTATGATGCCACTGATGATATTCCTGTGTGGATTCAAGTACTTGAGGTAGTCTGAAACCAAAATCCGCAGGTCTCCCTCATTCTCCATCTCCTCCACATACAGCTCAGTAAATCTGGTGGAAGGAACACAAACACACACAGACACACAGAGCAGGTTTACACAAGAAAAATGTTGTTATATCGCTGTCAGATTAACTGTAACTGCAACAGCTATGGCAATCACTGCTCTATAACTACATTTGATCAGTTTTACCATTTTATCTGGGGTTTATCTAATGAAGGGAGAAATGTAACAATGCTGTGTTTAGGTATCTCATTACTGCTTTTGCATGTTCATAATATACTCTGCATGTAATGTTTATAAACTAAAATAAAGTGAAGCTAAAGAACTTTCACTCTGTTTCTCCTCTGCATACTCTCACCTGTTCCTGAGGCCCAGAGGCAGGTTTCTCTTCCCCACATCAGTAGCTGGGTTCATGCAGGCAAAGAGCCGGAAGTCTGGGTGGCGGACCAGGGGCTCTGTCATCAAAAACACAACAACATTTTTGAGAATCTCAGGAACATAAATAAACATAATAAAGCAAAATGGCTATTTCAAAAAGGGGCAAAATGAGGTGTATAGTTGGTGGAGGTGATGAAGGCTAAATGAAGCTTGCTTGCTGAAACACGCCACCTGTAACAGCATGCGCCTGTCACTCAAAGCAGCCACATCCTTAACCATCAAAAACATAACTTTAAGTGTTAGTATAGTCTAAACAGGTGAAATTCCCCTCCCTCACACTTCATGGAGGAAAAAAGCTAATGTGACTGGAACTGTGCATTGCCCAACCCTATATGTGATAGCAGCCCTCACCCGTGTCTCCACGGTCCAGCAGCACCAGAGATCCTGCGCTGCCCTCCAGCAGTCCACTCAAACATTCCAGAGTCTCGGCTGCTGCCAGGTTAATCTCATCCAGCAGGATCCAGTGGCCCTTCTTTACTGCCTGAGCTAATGTTCCCTACAGAGGAGCATAAAGAGGTCAGAGCTGGTAAACCCCTGTACACTGGTCTTTACCCAACAGTTAATAGTACAGGGCAGGGATTTATGGTAATGTGGTATGCAGCCAATCAGGTCACACCATAAATATATATATTTTTTAACGGCTTTACCTCCACAAAGGCGAAGACCATGGCTGCCTCACAGGCTCGGATCTGCTGCTGGGTCTGGTTCAGCTTGGCAGCCAATGCCTCCCACTGCTCCCGCAGCAAGTCAACTGCAAAAACACACAAGAAATACAAGTCTTTCATTTTTCTGCAGTAGCCAGTATACTAACTGTTATACTTGTTTACACTTTCTGGTACACTACCATTTGATTTCTCCTGCAGCTCCTTAGTGAGAGCAGACTTGCAGACGTGGTCCATGAGTTTGAGCAGATCCTGCCAGCGCTTCCCCCTGAAGCAGGTCTGCACATGACCCAGGAAGGTCAGGTTTTGCTTCCTCGAGTATGTCTGGGAAAAAAGGTCCTCAAAGGCCTCCCGCAGAGGGAGCAAGATTTGCTTGTGGTCTACTGGCTTGTACCTGCATTAAACAGGAAATAAGGGTTTATACTGGAGTTTTGCTCCAAAACAAAACTTCTGCCATCTCCCAGCAGTGACACAGATTCAGTAATCCAGAAAATACTGAAGGAAGGGCATGCTCAATATCAAGATGACTGCTTTTCAGACAAAGAAGATGAGACCATGGCGTGCACTGTACTTTAAGTAGACAGTGGAGTTTTCTTATGTTTACATTGAATCCAAAAAATCAGGTGTATTCTTGAGATCAAACAAATATTTATCAATTCGTCAATTTTAATCAGAAGAATAGTTGAAATGGAGGGGCGCAATATAGCTTGCAAGCATGACCAATTTATAAGAGATATGGTTTTAATGCAAATAAGCTCTTTGATGATTTATGCACTGTTGTTGTACCCTTCCATACAGTGCTGCTCCTGGCTCTCATCAATTGCTAAACTCTACAGTGACACACACTCACCTACAACCTAGAGACCCTGTAATCAACCATTCATTGTTTAATTCCACAGCTGCTTTCCCTAATTCTCTTGGCTGTTTGTCAGTGTGTCATTTTAGTCAATATGATTTTTTTGCAGGAGGGGTTGTTTTTATCCATCAAAATGACAGATGGTATTTGATGTTGCCAAGACATGAAATGTGTAGGCTACGAAAAAAACAACAACATTTGCGTGTCACTCACCCTCCGAGCAGGTCAGCAGTGTCACTCTGCTGGTTCATGTTCACAACTCGCAACCTGTGTCCTGAATTGAACACAAAACAGGAAATATTTAAATCAGCAATGGTGACAAATAATTTATGGAGTTCTTTTAACACATTAGACTGTATATCCATCAGGAGAAATATGAGGTTCAAAGACACTTTAGCATGTGGACAGGATGAGCACTGCCAACCTTACAAGAAGTGGACCTCTTGCTCTAGCTGCTGAGCCTCCTGAGCTCACCTGTAACTCTAGCCAGGTGTTGTACTGTGGAAGTCTTTCCAGTTCCTGTCTCCCCCACCAGTAGAACAGGCTCCCCTTTGGCTACACACACTGCCAGCTGTTCGAGCAGCACAGCGGAGGGACGTGTGGCAGCGAAGGTCTGGTTGTCCCTGTTCGTGGCAATAAAAAACACACAAAATGATCACACATTCAGTTGCAAGCATCTCATGTAGATACTGGTGACACAATCAAGACAATAGTAAGAACTTCAAAAGGCTTAAAGGTTGAAATACTTTTAAAAGTCCAATAAGGATAAATCACTTTATCTCCCGTGTCAACACATTTAATGGACTGGAAGTTGCTATATGTTTAGACAATATACAGTGCCTATTATGCTATCAATTGAAAATTTGTGTCTAATTTGTACCTAAATATGAATATAATCCTGTTTACGAGATGACAGGTTAAATTCAAATATTATATATATTATAATAGAATATTATACTTTTTTTTTTTTTTTTAAATATCCATACACCTGACTGTGAAGGTTTACAATGTAAATACTTGAAAAAATATAAAATAATAAAAATCGAGAGAAATAATGATTCCTTATCTCAATAGTTTACATAATTACATTTGGTTTTAAGAGTTGTGACAATATTATATATATTATTTAAAAAATGTTCTAAGTGCTCTAATAAGATGTAATAGAGATCCAGTTTCTAAAGTATCTTAAACACTTGCTATTTCTTGCTAATTATTGAAAGACAAATTTGCCATTACCAACGTATTTGCAATAAAATAATATTAACATTTATTGGTCAGTCTCTGCAATTTTTAAATGTTATTAGCAGTTCATGCAAAGTTGTATTGGGGTGCAGGTAGACATTAGACGTCAGATGCAGAGATCTTAAAAAAATGGACAAATAAAACCAAAGCTATGAAAATGTGTTGTTTTGAGGTGAACCGATAGTGCCGGCTTTAGTCAAAAGTGGCAAGTGATTTTGGGATAATGGTAAAAATTTTAATGTAAAAATATTATATTAGCCACTATAAGCTGCTGGTTATACTAGAGCAAGTGGGATGGTAGCAACAGTGTGTTAAAATGAGCAAAAGTGTGTTTTATTGTTTATGAATCATTATGTATTTTGTGTATTTATATGTACTCAAAAGTTACTCACTGGAGAAATAACTAGAGAATAAAAGTTTTAAAAATCCAAAACATCAAAAATCAATGGACTTTAATATTACCGGTACTTGGCATACTGGACACTTTTGTGTCAGTTTTTGCATGCAACTATAGAAAGTCACACTTACAAAAGAATCAATGTGAATATTTGGGCATGTTGTGATGGCTGTGCCATTCAATAGCTTTGTTTACCATAATGTAGTTTAATCAATTCAGTGTTTATTCAATTACCAAGCAGGGTCTAGTTGGTTCTATCAGTAGGTGATAGTTTGCACAGCAACTAGCCAATGCATATATGGTGTAAACAGAGGTCAAAGGGGGCGGGAGGCAGGACGTCCCACTTACACACTCAGCTGCACCGCTTCAGTCTGTTTCCGACCCAGAGTGACTCTGCCCACCGAGGCCTCCAGCTCAGTCAGCGAGATGCCAGGCTGATACATGTGGCAGAAGTGCTGGGCCTGGAGACAAACGACAGCCAGGAATTAAAACCATAACACGTTTTTGTATACAATAGATCATAACAAAGGAGGGAGACAGCAATTCAAACACAACAATGTATGAAAATTTTCCTCAATATAAGATCAAAATAAAGGGATAGTAGGGTTGTCAAAAGTATCGATACTCAAAAAAGTATTGATACTAAAACATTGTATCCGGATACAATACTCATTTTCAAAAGTATCGATACCACCAAAATATGATGCCAAGTCCCCAGAAGCTATGAAAATAAACAGAGCTGTGGCAGAGTACATATGTATGGATCAGGTTCCTATTTACACCGTGGAGAAACCTGGGTTCCAACAATTTATTAAGCAGCTAAACCCAAGGTATGCTCTTGCCTAATATTGTGCACAGCATACAACCTCAAAATATAATATAGTTTCAGTTTCCTTTTGCACAACTGTTTTTTCTTATAAATATTTAACCTTTGGTTCTGTTAATTTTTACATGTTGCATTTTTCTTGTTCATAAAAATATTTCTGTTAAATTTTGGGGTCTTTGTTTTCATCCTTGTGGTATCGAAAATGGTATTAAGTATCAAATATTTTCCTGAGTATCGTATCGTTTTTGCCAAAACAGACTCATCAAATACCTTCTCTTTGGAGATGTTGAGCTTGCTTCCAATGATCTCTGCCATTCGCAATCGACTTTCAGGTCGAGACAGCATGGCTGTGAAGCAGTCGAGAGCCTGACAGAGACAGGCACCATGAAAAGCCATATGTTAATAAAAAACATACATCCTCAATCAAAACACATTTTCACTTCAGAATTTAAAAGGGATTCCAGTGCAATAGGACTAGACAGTTAAACAAATACAAGTAAATGTTCATTTCTGGCTGCTGTGTAGGTAAGATATTTTTATTTTTATTTGCTTACTTTTTCATTAAAAAAATCAAACCACTAACCTCATGGAAGACATTCTGTGCTGTGGCTGATGAGGTGTTATCGAAGTTAACACTGATCCGCTCACACCATTTCAGTAGATCCCTGTGGAATCATGATAAAGACACATCAAGAAAATGAATGGTACTACTACGAAAAATGGATGACAGAGACATAAATCCCTGAAATGTTCAGGAACATATCCTACATGGGGTCATGTGTGAATGGGAGCAGGGATCGATACTCAGGAAATCTATTCTGACACTTTCCCACCTCGAGACACATTAACATGTCAGGGAAAATGCCAGCGGTCTGATGGAAGACGCTTTTACATGGAGCAAGTGAAATATTCACAAGACTACGCTGATGACGTATTTGAATCTGCATCTAACTTACAGATTAGTATTTACACAAGTGTTTTGGGGGTGATTTGATAACTAACAAGCAATACAACTTCTTTATTTGTAAACAAGCTTATTTTTTCAAGACTGGCTGGAAAATGAATGGAGGCGTTTTCCCATATTCTTCTTCTTCTTCTTCTGTTGTGTTTTATTGCGGTTGACATCCATAAGCGTTGCATTACCGCATTCTACTGGACTGTCCCTTGGCCCATCTATTTTCTTAGCATTGTCTTGGCATATATGAGAAGCTCAAGATGAAAATGTTGCTGAATGCAGTGCATGTGTGCTTAGTAAAAAATCACGAGCCGTGGCTGAAAGGTCATCCCTGTAATTTACCAGAACTACGTATCAAAGAGGCGTAAGACTTATTGGTCCAAAGGAGACAGCATCACAATCACTGAATTAACTTGTTATTCAGGTATTACAGGCAGTCTCCAGTGATTAAGAAGAATGAAACTGAACATGACTGGCGACTGTTGAAAGTTCTGCATGCCCACTGAAAAGGATAAAATGAGAATTTAATGATCCTGGAAGTGAATCAATAGCCTGGAATCATCGATAGCTTTGCTATGGGCTTAAAGTCTTAAGATGCAACATGTGGAATTATAAGTTGACATAACTGCACATGAACGAGGACCTTATTCAATAGCATGACCCCTAATGACCTCGACCAACACATATGGGCATTGCAGGCCTAGCTATAAAGTTAATTACATTGATCCATGAAAACCATATGTACTATTGAAGGGCAGAGCGTGGAAACTACAGACACATTGATTTAATGGCTGAATCTTAACCAGCACAAACATCTCACTGAAAGCAGATGGAAACTCTCCAAAGCACCAGGGCAGATGAGTAACATCTCAAGAGTGGAAGAGTTTATAAACCTGTTGCCTCATGAAAATGTCTTGGTTTGACTGGTAGAATCTGTGATTCCAGCTCATCGTACAGAGACCAGTCCAATCAATAATCTATTGAACACAGCAGCAGCTAGTGGAAAGCTAATTAAAGGCTGCCTGGTAGTTTTGATTGGGGGGATCTGACAGATGTAGGGCCAAGAGGGCTAAAGCGGTCTATGTTTACACCCACTGATGAGGGCTGCTGTTTGGGAATCATAATTCAGGGGCACTGTGTCTATACAGTATTATGGTATATCAGGGTGTTTAGAAAAGTTTGATTTTCAATACCATCAAAAATAAAGATGCTGCTCTTTCAGGCTTGTTAAACTGGTCGTCGTGTTTTCTTTTTAATGTGTAATGCGCAGCAGCCGACACGAGAGGCGGACCAATCAGCTTTAGGCTGACGTGTCAGTACGTCCCTCTCTGAAACAAAACTCACCTCAGTGACAGGGCTCTCCCCTCCAACGGTGTACTTTTGTCCTCAGACTGCTGGCTGTCATCAGGGGTTGGGAGGCTGCTTGTGTCCAGGTCCAAGTGTCTCTCTCCAGTCAGCTGGCAGTAGATATCCAGGAGACGGTCTACCACCACTGTTAGCCGAGGATAACTGCTAATGAGCACCTACACACAGAGAAAGAGGATAAGCTAGCAATACACTAGATACATTCTAGAATTTCTGTAGTAATATATACAAAAACGGAACTGTTTCCTAGAATGTATCGACCAAAACCATCTGGCCAGGGATTACAGATGAAAATTACCCAATGGCTAACTCTGGCACATTTACAGTAAGGTTTATCAATGTATACTGTCGCTGTTAAATATAAATTAATAAATAAAAATATTATGGACTAAGTTGGGTGGAGCTATGCAGGAAATTGCATGATGTCACGAGCTTTTCTAAACTGAAACTGAAAAACTGCTACGAATTCAGAAGCTGTGAGCGAGCAGACAAACAGTGTAACCTTAGGCTCATTACCATGGAGGCCCATGGTCTTTGTTATTGTTTACATCCCACCATCAGCTGCTACCAGTCATCTTCTATTACATTTTTATTTTCTTAATCTGTTTTACTCATTTTCTCACACTCAAATTTCTCCCATGGGGATCAATAAAGGAATATCTTATTTTATCTTACATAGCAAGTCACACTGCTTTCAAATGAAATTGAAACTGTCTGTCTGTCTGTCTGTCTGTCTGTCTGTCTGTCTGTCTGTCTGTCTGTCAGTCCATTCTACAGAGTGGAAAGAATGTGCAAAAACACTCTTGGTTAGGGACAGTGTGACCCCACGGTTACTCCTCAATTTGTCTTGCGCCATTTATTTTCAGTTTGTACCTTTACAAATGGACAAAGCCTACATTTTGTTATTTTTTGTTAAGGAGGGGCTTTAAAGTAAACATAACTCACCTTCTTCAGCTCTTCCCGTGTCATGCTGCCTATTTGCAGCTTGGTCCAGTACTTATCCAGCAGCGCTGCATGAGAGTTCTGTGGCTTGTACCAACTGCCACCACTGTAGTACATCCTGCAATACAAAAACATACTTGTTTTTGTGAAGCATCATGCCCACTTTATGTAATGACTAGCCGGCTCCTTCTATCACTGTTTGTAAGTACAGATGTGTGCCTTTGTGTTGATCATTTTGTATTCTTATCCTCCTACAAGAGTCTCCCACAATACGGCTAAGGAGTTTGGCCATGGTACATGAATCTTTTTGTGTTAGTTTTGTGCTTTACAGGTCACTCCCGCTGTCCTTTAGAACATGTTTCCTTTCGAAAAATCCTGTGCATCTGAATTTGAAGTGCCTAAAATGTGCCAAATTTCAGTCTCCTAAGGCAAAAATTGTGTTCGCCAAAGGGCAGGGAAATTTTTGTGCACCCATCGACAGAGTGAGCTGTGGAGCTGGTGGATGCAGTTCAAAAAGTCTTTATTTACCCAGACTTCACAGCAGCACAGCACTTTCACTTAAGAAAGTCAAGATCTAGACAGTTTTGTACATGGATGGATTAAGAAAACTGTCTCCAGTCTGACTATTTGTTTGATCACTAATTAGACTAGTTAGTTTGATCGCTGGTAACTCTGCAGCCAGGAGAGGACTATGATGGCAGGCTTTTAACCAGCCTGACTGTGGCCATTTAGAACACTTTTAGAGAGGGTCAGACAAGTCACTGGACAAGCTAAAGTGTTTCAAAATTACTGAGAACTTAAAAATAAAAGAGATCAGAGAGCACATAGCCTAATGTCAAGAGCAGGATTTTTTTGGGGGGACATACAATCTTGACATATTCAGACTGTGAGAAACATCCAAAAAGTGAAAGATAATCGGGTTACCAACACAAATCATATCACTGCACGCTGCTGTTCCAAAACTGCATCGACAAAGACATTCTTACCTTCTTGTTGCAAAGAACTGAAATCCAGGAGCAACATCAATGCAATCTTCCCGTCCTGGAATCATCAGCTTTTTATTCTCCATCAAAGGCAGAAGCACGGATATCTAAAAAAAAAAAGGAAACACATTTCAGTGAACTGTTGCAATGTTACATTTACAACAAACTAGTCAAACATTAAGCTGTTTATACAGAATCTATTCAGAGAATGTTTTGGTACAAGGTCTGGTTGTGTTGGAAATGGAAATGAAAACAAAGGCCATATTCTAGTTTGTAAGATTGAACTCACCACATCCAGGGGTGCATGGTCAATGTCTTCCAAGAGAATCCACTGGCCCTTGGATACCGCCTGTGTCAGCGTTCCTGGCTGCCACAGAAACTTCCCTGGTATGTCAGTACAACGGTACATCCCTAGCAGCATCTGTGAAACAATCAAAACACTTACAATGGCACTGTGACTGTTGCTTTAGTATTTGGCCTTTGAATATACAAGGCACATTTTAAAAATCTCTAACTTTTAGTCCCTCGCATGGACCAAGCTTAAAAAATATAGGATCCTTAAATTTCCATACACTTCATACTGTTTTTTATCAGACCCTCTTAAGTGATCACTTCTTTCTTAACTCACATTTCCAGTTTGTAATGCAGGCTGTTTAAAATGGTGAGCCTATGTCATGTTCAGGCTAATGTTTCCTATGCATCAGAAGACAATGAAAGGATTTTGAAAAGACTCCCGGAAAACTATCAGCTCACACCTGCTCACATCTAAAGACAAGTGTTTAGAGTTTTTAGTCCCAGCCTAGTCTCAGACTGTGAATCTTGCAGGGTAACTATTTACAAGACTACAACTAGATTCTTTGAGCGTTTTTTTTTTTCATGCAATTTTCTTCCCATCATGCTCTTAGTAAAAACTTACAAAATGGAGGAGAAGCAGCTTTTGGCTCCAGCTGCTCCAGTGTGTGCAGTGGTTTGTGTTGGAAAAAAAAAAAAAGAAGAGGAGAAGACGCCACAAAGTGCCCCCTCACAAAGCTGAAAAAGGGTTTCTGTTTTTCTGAGATGAAAGTTGACTATTTTACAGTAAAAATAGATATAAGGATGGATAAAGGAAAGGAAATTTAGAAATGAAATACATTTATGTCCTCTTTAATTATTTGTTTAGTTGAATAATTATATATATCAGCTCTATCAGCTTTCATTTAATCATACATTAATCATTGATTATTTATTACTTATTTATGTATACATTTATTTATACATTTTAACTGGGTCCCCTTACAGCACCCCCGAAAAATCCCGCTTGTGGACGTAAATATATGACATCACTATATTTTTCTGGAACCGGGGACCTTTCCTGTGCTCATCTATTGGTTGTTGATTGTGTTACGTCACTGCGACTTGTGATCATCGCAAACCCAAGACTAGGAAAAGACTGATATGAAACAGTGCAGATTACTACCTTAAACTTAACGATGGAGATGACGGGAGTGCGCCGTGACTCCAGTAAAACTCCTAGATTTACTAAAGACTTTCGTTTTTTGTCTGGGACTGTGGAAATCTTTTGGTGTAAGCCCAGCATAAGTAAAATGAATATTATATGTGAAATTGACACATTGCCCCTTGAAGTTTAATTTGATTCCGTGCACTCTCACCTTGCTGTCAGTTTGATCCCCGAGCTGGACCTTAAGGATCTCTGTAGCTTTTGTATGTCCTGTGACAGCAGCGATAAACTCAACCAGGGCAGTTTTACCGCATCCAATTGGACCCTCAAGCAAGACGGGTTTCTGGGAAGCCACAGCCAGGGCCAGTCTTCTCAGATTACGGCAGGTTGAGTCCACCAGCACCAGATCCTTTTGGTTTCTCTGTCAATTGAGATCAACATTAGGGCCAAAAAGATCAACAGCTAGATTGACACCTCAAACCAAAGGATACATACCTGATCAGCGTGTTTAGGAACTATCCTGGGCAGGACAACACCACAGATTGCCACAACATTCTGCGACAGGTCCTCTGACACCACCTGGCCCCTGGTATACTTATTAGCTTTCTCCTGGCGCCACATCACAGAGCCCTGATTGGCTAACACCAGGGCTTTCTCTACCTCCAGCTGCTGAGTTTCTTCCAAAGCTCTAAAGAGGAAATAAAGAAAAAGTTATGATTCTGACATGACACTTAGGTAAGGAATCTTTCATCATACATTGAAACAAAAAGTGTACCCTTCATATCCTACATATGACATTAGATAAAGGAAGGGAAAACAAAGGTACATACTTAATTTTCATGTGCAGGATCTCATCACTTGACAGCACCTTTCTCAGAAAGATGTTTTTTTGATTATCAGTCATATGAGAGACCAGTGCTAAACAATGGGCAGTATACCTGTTAGAGACAGTGAGAGGAAACAGTATGTTTTATTTGTTGGACAAACAAGTAATCAACAAAAGAAAGCAAAAATATTGTATATCAACACTGTAATAGATTAATGTTAACACCAAGACAGATTGACAAGATCGGATAAGATCACAGGGTCTTAACTATAAACTGTTAAACTGTTAAAATATTAAGACATTTGAAGTCATTCGTAGGTTTCTGAAGAGTTGCTTTGCAGTATAAATACTGATTTATTACTCATTGTCATCGTGGTAATCTGTAGCCAGAAAATCTGCATGTAAGCGAAGGAAACACAGTCCCACACAAAGAACTGCAAGATGTTCCACATCATCCATGTCAGCTTATGCATTGAGTCGCTGAGACTTAACACACTTTGAATACCACAAGTAGTTTTAAAAAGCTGACCGGATTTCTACGAGATGTACTTCACACAACTAACATGGAATCTTCCAAACCAAAGTGAAAAAGTATTATTTCAAGTAGCTAGTACACACTTTCATTAATATCAGTGACTTTGTAAAATTAGCTGGCTAAAAAAATCAACAATTGAAATACAAAACAGTAGGAACGGGAGCACCTCCAATTAACCTGGCTGAATTTGTGCACTATTGCAGGACAGTTTATCCTTATTCTAACACCTACATGCCCTAAATTAACCTGTTCTATTGTCTCACATATACATATATATATATATATATATATATATATATATATATATATATATAGCTTTTTGTTAACAAGGGCAACCAGATACAAATAAATGTATAGTGTAAGCAAACCAGCTGTGGTGAAGGATTTCTATATGGCCCATCAGGCCTCTGTACGTCTAAAGCAGAAGCTATAAAAGTTACATACCCTCGAACCATGACATCACTGGTGAGCAGCTGTGATACGCAGGGACTCCAGTCCCAGAGCATTCGAAACTTGGCACAATCACTCTGGAGGAAACGTAGGGTGGCACCCATTAGGTCACGTAACTTCATCCTCCTGGGTCCATACTGAACAGCTGATGACTCTTCACTGGTGAAGAAGAGTCTCTGAAAAACTGGGGGGGCATTGTTGAAGTACCTCGCAGCAAATCTTATGGAGAGAAGTAGAGAATTAGTCAGGTCAAATGTAGCCTTTAGGAGTGCTTGCTTAGGTTGCTGTATCAGTATTTCATTGAGTGCCAAAGGATCCAGCATCTTTGGAGATTGAGCGACACTAAGAACAATACTTCAGGATATTTTAGCCTCTTTTTCATCTACTTCCACCATTCTTTTTTTAATGGTCTCTCTCAAGTCCTTTTTCAAAGTGCAATAGTAAAGTATTGAAAATGCAGGCCTGAAAAAGTTGCTGCTTATATGATCACATTTTTTGTGGGGGGTTTTCTCCAGAAATTAAACCACAGTCATTCATACCTCAAGTTTCAAGTTGTAGGGTATTGGAAGATTTATGGAGAATGATAATAACTCCTCTACTCCAGCTTTGTAAACATGCAGTGACTATTGATGTGTTCATTTTGCCCAATTTGAATGTTGGTTGCAGCTCTTCGACGGGGCCAAAAAAAGTCAGGTCAAATGACCGCTCAGGACGGCTCATATTCAAATTAGGGGCGTTTTGGTGAGTGAGACCGGCCTCATTCCGGGTATTCGACTGTAGTGGAAACACGGCTAAGGTTGGACACAGTGGGCAACTGCAGCAAGACCCAATATCCTCAGGACCCAGAGCTTTTTTCTATGTGTAATATCAACTGAATTGAGGTGTATCCTATCAGTTAGAGGAGTTGTTAAACATTTTTAGAAATGTGGTTTCTATCGGAAAGTTCGATAACATGGATCTCAAGCTCAGGTCTGTATCCTGTACAGAGCTGGAGTCAGGACTCAGCTAGCCTTGCTTGGCATAAAGACTGGAAGCAAGGGGAAACAGCTGGCCTGGTTCTGTCAAGAGTCCAAAGCTCATTAACATGTGGTATCTCTGTTTAACTTGTACACAATGTAAAAAATGACAATTTGTGGTTTTATGGGGGAGGAACATGATTGCTAGAAACTATTGAGTACATGTTTTGAATTTGTATTTTTCCCCCCAAATGTTGAACTATACTTTTATTCTAGATACTTAAAGATGTGTTATGATACCTTTATCATGTCAATAAATAGTATACTGACAGAGTTCACATAAATCTGTTGAATTTGTTCACTTGCAAGGCCCACACATCCTCATTTTACCCAAGGGCCCTCGACTGAGTAAATCCAGCTGCATGCCCTGATGCAGCAACCAAAGTATCTGCAGGGGCTAGGTGAAGAGAATAGAGTCCACTTACGCTTGTGCATCAGGACTGATGCTAAGGAGTTTGCTGAGGGCAACACACAGGCGCTCGTGGAGGTCATGGTTAATCCTGCCACCAGCTTTGACCCTCTCTGCGTTGCGCTCCAATAGGTCCAAAACCAGCGGTCGCAGGTGTCGAGCAATCAACAAAGTATAATCCTTCTCCAACAGCAGCTGGGCCACACACTCCAGAATACACTGCCTGTCCTGCTGGCTCCATACCTGATGAGGGATCATATGGAAAAGGTCCCAATTGAAATACTGATTGGTTGACATTAAAGGCACAGATTTGTCAATATTTCTTCAAAATATGTAGATCCTAGAATGTAACAAGGCAGCAGAATAGATTAAATGACACAAAATAGACTAAAATGATGTAATTTGTACAGTGACTGCTGACATGTTAAGGGGAGGTTGCTGCATGCTGCACACAGGACACGTTTGGAGACAGTGTGAAATCAAAACACTCTAAACACATTATTTTGATTCCATAAAAGCCAGGAAATACAATGTCTTACCTGTTTTGACAGATATTGGCTCAGTTCGTTGTGACTTTTGTCAACATGTCTGGATATGGTGCCCAGTGATGACAGGCTCATTTCCAAATTTTCCATCGTATCATTTGTCGCCTCCAGATGGGCTATCTACAGCGAAAACAAGCCCGCGCAGTGTATGAACAGGTATCCTGATTTACAGTTATTAAACCAAACTATGAGGCTCATCACGCGCTTGTCAGTCTGGAGTTGTATCACAACACACATGCACGTTCCCGTCACTGGTGTTAAAATCCTGTCCACATGTGAGTGAGGCACAAATCCTTCCGGGTCGGATTCCCCTGCTGTGACGACGCGCAGTGATGACGCGTCGGACAGCGACGCAAGCCGAGCACTGTGCTACGAACTCTGGCTGCGAGTGGGACAAGTTTAGCTCAAGTGAACAGCCCTATGTGCTGCTATTTAATGCTTTGATTTACGGCAGTTGGTTGTGGGGGAATGTGAACATCTGGAGAAGACGGTGAGACTTGGCACAATTGGTCTCCTTTAGGATTTGACTCCTGTTTTAGAATATTTTTACAAACCGGGGAGCTGCGAAAACACACCCACGGCAGTGACAGACCGCGGGAAAATGTCGTTACTTCCTGTGCAATGAAGTCTTGGCGCGGCATTACAGTTGTAAACAACAGGAGGACATAAAACAATACGGAAACAAGTAAGTCTTCTTTTTCATCGTTATATTACTGTAATATCAATTGTATTATTGTCTGGCCGGAGTATAGGGTCCACATTAGCATCCCTAACTTTCCCAAAAGAGCACTTTCACTGGCGTTACCTTCAGTCCTGCATAATACTGGACACGTTAGCGGGGAAGTTTGAATATGTAGCCTACTGTGGTTAACTGACCCAAGTTGGTTAATAAACAATAATGACATGTATGGTTATGTAACAAAATGCCTTTAATACAATTTTGTTGTAGCGTTAGTGCATGATTCACTGTTAGATTTCAGGATAATTTATAGTCGTGTGGGGGTTAGGAGTTCAGAACAGGGCGATAGTAGCCATGGTGATGTTAATGTTCGCTGAAGCCTGAACTCAGAATGTCATATAACCGATTAAGGCCACAGGCAGAAAGTAAATAATGAAGCAACATTCAGAAGGGTGAACATTATGTTCAAACTCAACAATGTACTACCTGTTACTGTCGTTCTGCTCAGCTCTGCTGTTTAAGGCTTTGTTCCATGATGTCGTCTTTGGACAGTAGTGAACAAAAGAGGTCAAACTACACCACCATGTTAATCATGCTAACAGCACTGTGACTAGTCTCAATGTGTCCACTACATATGTTACCATCTAAAGTATGTTTACCTCATACTTAGTTTTTTTTTTTTTTAATATTTGGATATTTGGATCTGTAGGTAGGGCTTGGCGATATGGACCAAAAGTCATATCCCGATATATTTAGGCTGATATATGATATATATCCTGATAGTTAGACAAAATAGAGCAAAAGTTCAGTCAAAGTCAAAGCCAAATATGACATTTCACAAGTACTTATTGAATTATTGCCGTTTATATAAGTGAACATAAATACTGTATATCAACAGGAGTACCTTTTTTTTTTTTTTTTTTTAATCAAAGCTCCATAAAGTGCACATTTAAATAAAACATATCTTAAATAAAATAAAATGAAATAAAATAGGCCAATCTTTTTCTGAAATAAATATATTCATATGAGAAAAGAATAACAAACAGTACAAAATAACTGAACATGACAAACCCTAGTAAGGGCAGCATTTATATGTAAAATATATTTTTTAAACTATCGATATATTCGATATTGTCTAATTCCACATCACATTTTAAAATATATCGATATATCTTTTATATTGATATTTTGCCCAGCCCTATCTGTAGGAGTTGGCAATATGGATGAATCATTATATTCTCAACCCAAATGATCTGTAGTGTGCACTGCAGTGGGGAAGTTTAACTAGACTAGTTTACTCCATTGCCACCCTATTGATGGAAATACATTTCCATCAATAGGGTTGCGCATGAGACGGATTTAGTAAAGATATCAAATATATTTCTACCTGGCCTGCCTATCTACATCTTTAAAACAACACTATTATCTATTTTTTAACCAAAGCCCCCTGTTATAAATGTTTAGTCTCAAAGAGTTGTGCTGAACTACATGTAAATTTGCCCTTTGGTATATCAACTCTAGAATTAGTTCTGGATTCATTAAATGTGTTCATGTTTAGTTCTGGTCTTGCCTCTGCTATCAATATCTCAATCAATGTCTCCATCAGCCAGGTGTCACAGGTTAATCTTCAGTCTGTGTTCAGTGTGTTCCGGCTTATCTTTTTGGACTGGTAATAACTATAGATTTTCCTTTTGTATTTCAGTCAGAAACATCTTAAGAAACTGAGCAACAGAGAAACTTGAAGAAATGGAAAAAATAGACACAAACAATGCTTCTGGTCGTAAGTTAAACCCTTATATTTACACACATATTTACATTTAGGTGTGTTTAGTGGTAGTTGTGTATTATGATGAATTTTGGTTTAAAAAGAATATATATATATATATATTATATTATTTATATATATATATATATATATATATATATATATATATATATATATATATATATATATATATATATATATATATATATATATATATATATATGCCATTACATTATATAATGTATATGTCTCTACCAATGGCCCTAGAATGAAACTATAATTCATCTTAGAAACACCATTCATATTGCAAAATATCTAAAGGTACTTGGCCAAAATATACCTAATTTCTAAAGATAACATAGTTATTTTATTCAACATATGGTTTGAGGACATTTGTTTTGATTCACAGTAAATATGGGCAAATATTTAGTCCCTAAAATGACTTTGCTAGCCAGTGCACTTAATTGAATCCAGCAATTTGTATTTTGTTTCTCAATGCTGTGGATAATAATGCACTAAAAAGACTGTGTGAATCTGGGAATTAATGCTGGAGTGATTTGGACACAGCCACATTTTTTAGGTTAACACTTGTGTTCAAAGTTGACTATCACTGTACATAGCTGATTATATACAGTATATTTATAATGCATGGATAATATCCACAGTCCTGGTTCCTGATGTCACTGAAGATTCTATGGATATCTATGATGGTCTGGATGACAATTTCAGCAGCAATGCAGGTAAATGTCCTTTTTGAAAAATTACTTTATGATACTTGTGTTTAAAAAGTGTTTATTATAGGTATACATAACTGACATACATTTATAATAATTTCCACAGTCTTGGTAACTGATGTCCATGAAGATTCTGTGGATATCTATGATGGCCTGGATATAGGTTCTAGCAACAATGCTGCAGGTAGCAATATTTTAATGACTAATTATAATTAGTAGTATTATGTTCTCATGCTGGGAAAATATTCCAGCTCAGATTTCTTTGTCCAACAATGAGACTTTCTAATGCAATTTATCTTAATTGTCTTATTTTAATTCATTACAGGGAAGTCATCTCCAAAGGCTTCTCAGAAAGACTCGATGGATCTTTATGAAGAAATTGTCGCAGAGGAACAGCAGAGCAGAGAGTCCTCATACTCTGAGGTGAGTTGCCATAATCCATGCATCCTCACTTTCTGTTGACATGTCATGTTAGATCAATCAGGGCTTTAAATAGACCTATGTGTTCAGCTGATGAACAAAGATCAACACAAATAATTGCGAATGACAATTTAATTGACTATTTCTGTTCATTTGATATCACACAGCAGTACCTGCCTAACTAACCCTAACCCTGTTCTGTGACAAAGTCAAATGATGCAATCATTAGCAAGTCATTCATGTATCTTAAAATCTAAACTGTGTGTTTAGTTACTTTAGTTCTTTCTCTCTCTCTCTCTCTCTCTCTCTCTCTCTCTCTCTCTCTCTCTCTCTCTCTCTCTCTCTCTCTCTCTCTCTCTCTCTCTCTCTCTCTCTCTCTCTCTCTCTCTCTCTCTCTCTCTCTCTCTCTCTCTCTCTCTCTCTCTCTCTCTTATTAATAATTAAATTAAATTGATAATACCAGATATCTTTGCTAGTTCTTTTGTTTTTTTACGTCGCCTATTTTATATTTTTTGTGGTTGCATTATTCTATCTATGATCAATTTGCTATCAAGTTTGAGGCTGTAAGAGATGATCTTATAGATAAGTTAAAGCCATAGACTGCAAGTCTTTCAAACCCGACTTCCACAGAGAGGAACATTTTAGTGTATTGCACTGTCGCGGACTGTCATACCAGCTCGATAATGTATAAAAATATCCTGGAAGATGATCTCTGAAAAACCCTGTCTCTGCTATAAATCATCTTGTGTTGGCAACACATTTGATCTCATATGAACTGAGACAAATGAACTCTTCCCAACAGTTTTTCCATGTTTTTTTGCCTTAACACAGCTGATGGAAGCCCACCTAAATCCCCCCCATGTATGTGCTAACACATTTATTACATTGTCTTAAAATCCCCCTGTCTCAGGCATCTAATGATTATGCAAAATGATCAAGGTTAACTCAAACAACTATGTTTTGGCCCTCACAGTATCTTGCTGAATGACATCGCATTGTGTTTGGGCAAATGTTGAGCCAAGGTCAGCTTATTTGCCAGTTAAGCCCTCTGTGTCATGACCCCTGCTGAGCCAACGCATGAGGGGCTGCATTTTACAAATGCAAATCTTTTGTTGCAGGGTCTGGCTGTTCTCTTTTGGTGTGTTAAGAATTACAGATGCAGACTCAGGTCTGGAATGAGAAGTGGCTACTATAGATTTCCCTTTGATCAACAGTCTGGTGTGAACTGTCAATTACAGGGTTACCAAGCACAGCCCTTGTTCATTATTCAGTGTCATACATAACATGTATGTGTTAAAGGAGTATAACTATTGCATATGACAATGCTCTTTTGGAGGCCTCACAGAGATCCACATACTCCGATACAGAGTGCTGCTGTCTAACAATTATTTTCTTTTTGTCTGTTTGCAGTTGAAGTCCAGATTCCAAGCAGCTCAAAACCAAATTAAGGAGTTGCACAAAAGATTAGAGCAAATGGAGACACAGGTTTGTTTAAATTTTTCTAAATTTTCTGCTGTGGTCAGCTGTTGGTAAAGCTTCTTACAGAAAAGAAGAAAATAGATAGAAATAGAAAATAAATTAGTTATGAATGCTTGGACTGATTCTGAAATAAGCTGGCAAGGAATCCTGGGTATTCTAGTGAAAATGGTCTCTCTCTCTCTCTCTGGGTTACTTTCAGACTACGAGGTTGAACACTGAAAACTGCAAATTAAAAAAGAACATCTCTGCACTTCTACGAACAGCTAGACAAGAGGTGACACGAAAAGATGCTGAGATACAGAGGTTAAACCAACGGTAAGTGTTTTTTTCCCCAGTAAATCGTTATGGCTCTAATATCTATTTAAAGTTAACCTGTAGCGTTGTAGGTTAAATTCCAGACCTGTAGCTTGTTAATTCTGTTAATGATTGCCTATGACTATGGTCCGTAAACAAAAAAAATCTAATAAAAAAAATTCTACTGATTTAAATGAGATGATTAATTATTTAAAACTGTTCTCCCCAGGTCAGACAAAAATTGCCATCATCCCCAATTTCATAATAATCTGCAAGATCAAAATTCCTCTAGTCTGAGGTCCACAGGCAGGCCTATGACGAGGCCTCCTCCTCCTCCACCACCACCTTCTATTCCGCTGCCTCCTCCACCATCAAGTCCTCCTCCCCCTCTTCCACCTCTGCCACCTTCACCTCCTAAGGAGGATCACCCCTTTATTAAACCTCCCCAACCCTCCAGGAGAGAAAGCAATAGTTCCAACTATCAGCCCAGTGGATCCATCAGGAAGTTACGCAGCAGTTCATCAAGCCGACATAGCGAGTCAGGGAAACACAAGGTCAAGCACAGTGAGGAAAAACGGCCAAGCCAAAAACTATCTGAATCAACAGATAGGAGACATAGAGATGGTTCAGATCCCAACAAGGACTGTAATGCGTCTGACAAAAACCGGTATCACAAAGCAGACAAAGACACAGGACAAAGATATGACTCTAGATCCTGTAACAACAAGAACTACCTAAATTTTGAGGGGCACCATAGGTCAGAGAGGGCTAAAAGCCCTCCATTAGAGACTGCAGTTTCTTCTGATGACAAGAAAAAGAGAAGTCGAGAACGGAGACAAGATACAGCCCATATGTCCATATCAGACTCTGAACATAGTGCAGCTAACAGCTTAAAAGAGGTCAGCCGAGATCATCGAAAAATCAATAATAGTGACGGATATGACAGAAG